>NW_004567112.1:44854452-44884969 GCF_000260355.1 Condylura cristata
GGGGGGGGGGGCGCTCTGCTGGGGGGCTTTGAATTAAGGCGTAGGCACAGACTTGTCCTTTAGTCAGAGTGAAAACAGGAAGGGAAGAAAGCAAATTTTTTGTGAGGGAGGCCATGGGTAATAATGGATGGAAGGAGAGTAGATGAAATCAGATTGGGGACATGGGGGAATGGGGTGGCCGTTCAGCTATCCTTTTTACTCCTGTATGTGTTTGAAATTTTCCATAATAAAAACATTCCGAAGTAATATATGTAGTGGCAGCTTGAATATTCCGGCCTTCTCTGGATGATAAATCTTGCTTTGAAATGAAATACACTTTTGTTATATTTACCTGCATGGGGGTTGCTATGCAAGAAGCTTACTATAAAAATCAGGCATTATTTAAGTGCTTCAGTTTCCCCGTCTGTAAAATGAGATTATAACAGTGTCTGCTTCATAGCATTACTTTGAGGATTTAACATGTTAACATATGGGAATGTTTAGAACAGTGTCTGGCACCTATAAGTGTTAGATATTATTAGGCTTAGTATTAGTTAGTATTATGTTTCTTATGACTTTAGTCCATCCTGTACACAGCTGCCAGGATAATATTCCATCACAGACTCTTTCTTATATACGCCTATTACCTCGCTGACCAATTTGAACACTTTATATAATCTCATGATAATTGTGCCTTTTCCTTCAAATGGTCTCAAGGTTTAAATATGCATACACGTGTGTTCTGTCACGTGTGCCCATAAATTGTCTCTAGTTTTGCTTCTGTTTGGTTCATCTTTGGAGTGGAATGTGGTGTCCCTTTCTTTGTTATTTTTACTTGTAAAGAAACTGGTTTAACTTTTAGTACAAAGTGTGCACTCCACAATGTGCTTATGAATTCCAACCTCATTTAAAAAGGACATTAGAACTTCCTCAATTAGCAAAAAGATAGTGGTTTTTTACTGATTGCCAGAGTTAATAGAAGAGCTACCACCTTACAACCTCATTACAATGCTTCATTGTTTCTCTCTATTCACTCCTTCAAAGGAGTTGAGAATATTGGCTCACCCTGTGCTAGGTAAGAATTCTTCAGGTTCTTTAAATTTAGCATTTGGTAAAGAGCAGAAGCATTTCTTTTTTTAAATTGTAGTTCTAGTTTCCTCAAAGATAGCATTTATTTTTTGACCATTAAAGTCTGATGTTTCTTTAACCGTTTTTAAGTTTTCTGGGCTCATTTTTGGTTTTAGACCTCAAAGTTCAGAACTAGATGGAGTACCCCATTAAAGATGGAATCAATTCTAACAGTAACAGAGGCGGTTACCTCTGGGAGGTGGGCGTTGTTTTGTAGGAATTCCAATTTTACTGTATTTAATGTTGTAATTTATTGGAGAAGTCAGTTTTGAGGAGGCAATTTAATTTTATGGAGCACAAATGTTTTGCCCAGTGAGGAATGGTGTTGAAAACCTATTAGCCTGAAGGTTACTTTTAATTTGCACAAGTTGAAGCTGATTTTAGCCTCCCACCACTTTTGGGGGGAACTGCCAACAAGGAAGACGAATCTCAGTAGGTGACAGGCTTTCTCACATGGAAAGGTCAGTTATGTCTTCCTTTTCAGGTCTCTTTTGAAGATAAAGGCTTCTCCCAAAAGCCTGCAAAATTCCATTTGCTATCTTAGTGTATTGTTTTAGGGCTGGAAAAGAAAGGGAAACATATGGATCTTGTAGTTTACGATTATTTTAAGAGACCTCTAACTTACATCACAGTGAATTATGGAGTACTTGAGTCTATTGTTTGAACAATTGGATTGGCCACTTTTCTAAAGAAAGTAATGTTATCTACATACCTATAAACCTATGAACAACACTTTTTACAAAGAGTCAGATTTCTTGAAGATTACTATCTTCAAGAAATTATCATAATGTCTCCAGTTCAAGTACTGGCTGTTAAAAACAAACCATGTTTCTGGGGGCCTCCCTGGTGGCACAAGGAGTTAAGACACAGCACTATGAAGCTATCTGCAGCCACTGCAGCATGAGTTCAATTCCTGACCAGGGAGGTGACCCATATGGCACAGCAGACTTCTTCTGTCTCATCCACTGCTCCCCTCAGTAATGTACTTCAGTCGATATGCCTGTTCTGCTCCCTGCTCTGTCTCTGGTGAATCCTCTCACTCCCCACATCCCTGGCATATACTCCAGCTCTTGTATGCATAAATAAATGAATCTTTAAAAAAACACATTATATACAGGGGAAGCATTTATAAAGTGGTAGGTAAATTTTATGACAAATATTGATGGACTGGCAACTGAACACGGATTTCAGTTGACTTTTTGTTGTGGGTAAATATTTCTACTCTATGGTTTCTGTGTTACTGACTCATTTTGATCCTGGCTCAAGTATGAAGTTCTTTAATGATAAGTGAAATAATGTCACTAATGAGATTAGTGACATATTAATAATTCAAACACTGTGAATCCTGAGGTCCTCAATCTATCAAGTGATACCCAGGGAAGTCTTAAGAGGATCAGGCTGGATACATTCCAATGTGTCCTTTAAATGGAATAGAGAAAACTACCTGGAGATGGACGTGAGAAAGCACCTTGCAGTTTAGCCTTGAAATACAATAAAATTGGTAGACGTAGGAAGTAAAAAAGAATAGAAGCACTTAATTTGTGAGTACTTGACTTTATTCTTTGTTACATATTTAATTGTTTGCAAATAAAGTATTCTGGAGGCTAATCAATTCTGAAATATATCTAGGTTTCTTAACCTTTACCTAATCCTCAAATATGGTCTTTTCATTTCAGTCAAGTGAGTTATAATCTGCTCAAGTCATATGTGAGAACATTTTAAAAGTGGTGGTCATGTATATCTACAGGGTGAAATGCATTCTAAGACAAATTATTGGGGGAAGAAGATGATTTTTTTTTTACAATGTTTATGCTAACTATAGCTTATCTTCAAAATTCTTATTATCTCTTTGTGGATCCCTCTGTTGTTTTTCCTGTTTAATAGCTATTATCTTTCCAGTGGATCCTGATGCTCTTCAGGTGAAATTTCTCGGGTTTTGTCCCCCCAAATCAGAAATGCCGCGTCAGCACGACAGCAGAGATGGTCTGAGCGAAGGACGTCAGGATTAAAGCACACACTTCTTGGTCAGCAAGCAAAGGCACACTTTATTTTTCTCTCCTTCCCTATTTATCCCCTTCAGCCTGGAGCTTGGGGCTGGGGGTAGGCGGAAGCTCTCAGCAAGTGCATCAAGAACATGCAACAATAACATGAGGGTCAAAGAACACAAGGTAGCAAACACAAGGCAGGAACACTTCCTGCCTCCTGTTTTTCTGTTCCAGCACCCATGGCTCATTCTTTGTTTCCACACAACAGTGTGCATATGATTCTGTGGGGGAGGTGGGGAGGTCTGTCCAGGCAAAGGACCCAACAAGAAAACTCTCTCTTTTCCTAATCCATAGGGCTCGTTCCTTTCCTTCCTGATTTGGTCGTTGAGAATATGAACGCTTACTCATCATCTTGAAACAGGACTAAAGAGGTGTTATCACCAAAGGGGCAATGGCCAGTAGAGGATTTTCACCAGAGCACACAACTGCAAGATAACTGAGGCTCAGGAACAATAATGGAGTTTATTGAACAAACAGGAAACAGGGTTTCTAAGGCCATAAGTGGCCTGCTATTTCTCCTGAGTTTGTCTTTAGTGTACAGAAGTCTGAAACTAAATGTCCTGTTCAAGACAGTGCAGTGCCACCCATGAGGGCCTGGAGTGTGTGACAACCAGCAAGCAGAGGGCCAGGATCCAACTCACTGCAACTGGAGGTGCTCACAGGTTGGGCTGCTGTGATGACACTGCAGCAACCCAAAGTAAAGGACAGTCTCAAGTCTGGGGTCAACAGCAATGGACACTTGACTAGACAACAATGGAGGCTGCAGCACCGGGGGACCATACATGAACTGCAGCTAGCTTCATAGTGCTGTGCATTACCCTGTTGCACCACCAGGAAGGGCCCAATAGACCATTTTCAATTCTAAGTGATCATTTTAGGACCAGTCAGGACATCTACTGCTGAATGATGAACTGATGAACATGACTGATTCATGTAAGCTTGCACCTCATTGGTCCTTTCTGCAATAGGCATGCCAAATATAAAAAGGCTAGTCCATGGCACACCATCAAGCCCTGTCAGTGCCAGGCCCCTGTATAGCCATCCTAGAGGTGGCAGGACTGCCTGGGTGCTGCCCAGGGGCAGTGCTCTGGATAGCTAGGGGGAAACTCCTATTTGGGTTTTATGCTTACACCCCAAGTTGCAAGCAGCAAGGTCTGGCATGGGCATGCTTTCCAACAACTTTCCCTGTTTAGCCAGAAGCAAGCAAGGGAGCCAGTCTTGCCCTGCACATAAGCTGGGAGGCTCTAGTTTCAATCTCTCCTTAAACATTCCATTCCCTACAGCATTTTACTTCCTTTGCTCTCCTAAAATTGTCCTATCAAAGGTTGCCACTGACTTCTGTCTTCCCCGGTGTTTAGATGTTTTATTTTCCATATTTTCCACTCTTAACTACTTTCAACCCTCTCCATGTGTTCTTGAGTGCCGGGATACTCACCTTTATCGATTCCGTTAGCTACATTCACCACATTCCTTACACTATGACTTGTGGTTGTTTTTGGCCAAGGGGACACCGGCAGGGGGCTGGAGAGTGAGAAAGAGGTCAGGGTCATTTATTCTCCCCCTTCCCTCTGTGCAGGACTGCAGTTTGGAAGCAGCGAGCTGGGGTCCTACACCAGTGTCCTTGAAAGTTACAGCCAGGCCTTCAGCCTCTCTATAGCTATACCCTGTCCTCAACCCCTCCACAGCTGTCGCTCGTTCTGGGTACCAGTAACCATCTTTTCTTGCCCCTTCAGGCTTAGGGGTGACAATGATTCCCCGATGCTGCTAACCCTAGGGTGCTTCTCCATCCCTGTTGGTTTCCCTTATGTCTACCCACATGCTTATAAAGACCTCCTTTACTCAAAGTTCCTCAGTTACCACTTTTGTGCCATCTGTTTCCTGCTGGTATCTTCACTGGTATCAGCAAAAACTAACTCCAAAACATTTAACACAGAAGACTAAGGGTAATGACATTGTCCACCACTCAGTTATTCAGTGAGCAGTATTGTATTTACTTGGCCTTGAGGATTCATGATTGCTTTCCTGAACAACTATTATGTGCAATCTTATGCCACCTCCACCCTTCTCCACCTGGAGGGGTTACAACCAAGTTCAGCTACGTTCCAATTTGATGCAGGCAGGGGGAACCATAACCACCCGTAGGGTCTGTGCTGTCCACATGTATATGACCTGGGCATCTGTCTGTCTCAGCTAACTTATATAAACTGCTGGATCTCTAAATCCTAATTTTCTGATGCCAGGCAGCCAACTGGTAGTTTTCCTGTTGATCAGACCTCTTAAAACTTGTCTTATAGGAAGGCCAAACAGATGACCTGGCCCCAATATGCCCATCCATGGATGACGGGGAGTGAAGGGGAAGATTAGTGCTTCCTCTTACTGATTCTGGCCCTAAAGTTTGACCTTTCCTGATAATACCTCCCAAGGCCATGTGATGCTGTGGAATTCACATGGAAACCAGGAGGGACACACCAGGCAGGGAGAATGCTTGTGAGAAGTCATGTTATTCACAATCACTTGTTCTGCTACATTTACATTTGCAACGCTGTTTGCACCCAAGTCCTATTATTTTTCATTTACAAATTGACCTTAAGTTATGTTAGCATTTCATCACTCCTTTTTTTACTTCCAAAATCTAGTTATTTTTCATTGATACATCTGGATATCCTCATCAATAATTCACGTTAGTGCAACCCCTCCCCCCCATCACTCAGTCACCATCACAGGCCTTGTGCTTCCTTCCCTCTTTGCCATCACTCCTTCTATGTTTCACTGAATTATTTTCGAGTCATTGTTCCATATTTGTGAGCTGTTAATTTAGGGGAAAAGAAAGTTAACAAGCCACAGTCATCATACACATATTAAATGAAAATAATTCCGCTGATAAAACCTGTTCCTTATCTCCAGAATGTTAGCCATGTCAGAATTACTTCAATTCCTAAAGAGCAAGCAGAATCTTTAAACACATGATTTGAGTTAGCCACAAAGAAGTTTTGTAAAAATAAGAATTCATCTTACATTTTACATTTGTGAAATATGTCTGATCAAAACAGTTTCATTGATTTTTTTTTCTTTTAAAACTGCCTAAAAGTGACTAGGTGCCATTTAATTAATGGCAGGGGACTCCATTGCTCTTTGAATATATTTTAAAGAAAATTTATCCTAGGGGATTCTGAGCAGAGCCTTGACTGAGCAAGCATTGCCTCCTTTTCTGCACTACCTCCCACCCCACTTCATTTTATATATAGCAAAGTCTAATTTTACCTGCTTTACATAATAGCTTTCTTGTACAAAGGATTTTGAGCTTTAAAAAGTTTGAAAGCCACTAGATAATCTCTAAGGAGTCTTCATCTCTGAAAATTCTATTACAATATAATTTCCCAAAGCATTCATTGTTTGAAATGCTCACTTTGGCAAATATAGAGTATTAGTGTTATTAAACATTTCTGATGTATATATCTATGTTTATTATTCTAGGAAAGTAAAATAGTATATATTATCTCATTTAATCATCAAGACCCATTGGCATGGTAGAACACACAGCATTGCTTTAGATGTAGGAAATTATTTCAATGCAGAAGAAGCACAGCAAAAGGTCCCTACTTATAGAATTCACTGGCATTACCATGTCTGCTTGTTTGCAACCTTCCCAGGCTGCCAGTTCTAGTGTTTTGAAAGAGAACTTTGGAGCCCACGACACCAGTTTCATTGGTTTTACTGGAAAGCATGGGAGAGAAACCAGCAGGGGGACAGCAACTTGAACCCCCTAGTTCAGGGTGAACCTGCCCCTTCCTCCGCTCCCTACTAGGTGCAGGTGTGCACACTTGCACATGCACAGGTGTCCATCATCAGGCACATGTGCCCATACCCACGTGCCTTCTACATAGCGAGATCAAAGCTGCAGGCGAGAGCCACAAAGGCCAAGGCATATTAAGTGAAAATGCAGATCAACTTCATTTACCCTTCACTGGTCTTTCTCTTCTCCCCTCTCACCCCACATTCTGAAGTAAGTAGCTAGATGAAACAGTGGAATCATTTTTTGGTGACTCAGTTACAGCACCAACTAGGTGGCAGTGCCTGACAGAGCTGCACCAAGGTTATCTAGAAGACAAGATAAACTATGGATCCGAGTTCAGTACATGGCGGCTGTTTATTCCATTGCCAGGAGTCATGAGTCCTTTGAAATAGGACTGGCACTCCTCACTCTTTTTGTTTAATAATCCACTAGTAAAACTTCTACTTCCTGTTCCCATGACCTTATGTTCTGCTAGCCTGAGATCTTAGTTCCTGTGCTTCCACTGCAGGGCACAGCAATGATCTCTTTGAGTGTATACCTCCCAGCTACACTGCTTTGCATCGTCCTGCATCAACAGGCAGATTGATCCTGACCCCCTGACCCCCACCCCCAAGGGGAAATTGGGCTCTGACTCCACAATGGAGGTAAATGAAAATTTTTCTGGTGTGTAGGAGGCTCTGTAGAGCCTCTCTCTGTATTACTGGGCCCTGTGATTGGAACTTGGACCCAATCTGGGCAAAACTAGCAATGGCTCAGATCTTTCAAAAATGAAGATTTAGTTCACCCACCAGGTAAAGAATCATGTCCAGCTGAGGTGCTTGCTGAAGATAAAGGGAATATAATGGATACTGGCAGAAGGTAGTTAGGATCACTGACCAGTTACAGAAACACAAACTAGTTTTTTAAAATTTGTTTTGAATACATTTGCTTTTTGTATGAATTTTTCTCTCATATTCCCTTGTGTATCTTACAATTAGGTCTTATTATACTTTTGCATTGTTGATGTTTGTTATTTAATATTAAATATTATTTAAATATTAAATTTTATATTATTTATAATATTAAATATTATTTAAGGATATCCAGGAGAACACAAAACATCACGCCAGGACTTAACCTTCATTCCCTGGGAAGAGGGTAGGACATTTTCATTTTATGCAGGATAGCTGTTATCTTGGTAGACACAATTATGGTCATGTTATATAGCATCAAATATAAGGTAATCCTGATGCTGTTTTTCAGATTTAGATGTCTTTTGCCTGATTTTTATTAGCAAAAAGCTAAGGTATAATTAGTAGCAAAATCTTGGTTTTATTATATAAGCTGTAAATTGTTTAATTGAAGAATATTCTGAAACTATAGGAAAGCTTATTTTCTTTAACCTACCATTTGTGATTACTCAGTATATCATTTTTTTTGTTTGTTTCTTTTACTATGAAACCAAGTCAAAATATGGAAATAGTCAATTATGAGCCTCATTATGCTAGGTAATTTTATAGTTACAAATATATAGTATAATAAGAAGGCATATGCTTGTAGTCATAATACATGCTAAAATAGCCTAGACAATACATGTGTATAATTTATAACTTTATCACTTACATATTGAAACTTAATTTTAAAAATTAGCATAGTTTCAAATTCATTGACATAAACATGGAAGTAGATCCACAAAATGTCAGTTAGAAAATAACAAAGATTATTCCTATAGTTGCCCTAAATTAAACTACCAAATACTGCTATTTCTGTGAATATAAATAGCGCGTTGATTAAAAAAAAATGGGTTTTTCCTTATCTAATTTAATCTATATCATTGTAACATTAAACCAGTAAAAGGGTATGAAAACCTTCACATTTCATTCATTGGTCATTAGGTGACTAAACTTAAAAGGAAGTCATTGGTGGGGTATGGAGAACAAAGAGACAATTCACCTGAATTTAAGATTGTCACTGCTATGTCCAGAGGTTTCCATAATTTTACCTTCACCCCTCAAGTAACTTGCACCTGCATCTACACCTAAAAGTTCACCTTCTTATCCAGGCAGAATATAGCCAGTGGCTTTTTTTTTTTTTTTTTTGCCGTGATACACGATGGGCATTCATATTATTTCTATAATTATAACTTTGACCACTAGAGTGAACTATTGTTAGTGACTGATAAATCTGTTGAGAATGGTTTCATTCATAAGGAAACCATGTCAACGTGGGAAAATTAAGGCATAATATATTAACTAAGAACTCATTTTTTATTGAATTAATGAGATGATTAGAATAGGTTTAAGGCAATAAAAATTGCTCTCTTGTATCAGTAGAAACATAGATAAAGATAGATGCAGATACATCTCATAAAAATTATAAGAGAGACCCTCCCTGGTGGCACAGCTGGTTAAGCAGAGCACTAAGAAGCTAAAGCTACTTCAGCATGAGTTCGACCCTAGCCTGCCCTGGAGGTGACCCATATGGTGCGACAGACCTCTCCTGCCTGCCCACTGCTCCCCTCAGCAGTGTATTTCGTCAGTCAGCCTCTTCTGCTCCCCACTCTGTCTCTGATGAATCCTTTCACTGCCCCTGCACCTCTGACCTGTACCTCAGTTCTGTATGCATAAATAATCTTTTAAAAAATAAAAATTTAAAAAATAAAAAAGAAACATTAATGAAAAGAAACACATGAAAGAGGGTGAATCTCACCAATGATGACATAAATGCTAGTTAAAGCAATCATGGCCCCTTTTGTCTATGAAGATTTGCATACACAGGGTGAGTAAGCACATCTCCTGGTCATAAAAATAAATATTTCTGGAAATTCACATGACAATATGCATAACATTTTAAAGTTTTGTTTACTTTTTCATTTGAAAATTACATCTCTAGGAATATATCCTAAGGACATAATCATAAATGTCAGCACATCTCATTTATAGATTTTAGAGTAACATTGTTTATATCCATGGGGGGGGGGAGAGAAAAAATAATGTCTAATTATGGAGGCAAAATGAAATAAATCAAGTTATAGTCATAAAATGAAATTATATATGGTTATGACGTATCATGAGAATCGTTCATGATAAATTTATAGAGTACAAAGTAATATCCATGCAGCATGGTATTCATTCTGCATCTGTGTGTTTGAATAAACACACACACACACATATGCACACACACACATTTATACTTACTAAAAGAACTGGTAAATATTCTTTAAAATAGGGTTCTGTCTGATGGCCTACGGGTTAAGACACAGAGCTATCACCCACTATGGGCTGAATTCTATCCCAGCCAGGGAGCTGACCCACATGGCTCAGCAGCCTTCTCCTGTCTCACCTGCTGCTCCCACCAGCAGTGTATTTCAGTAGATCTGCCTGCTCTGCTTCCCCATCTGTCTCTGGTGAAAACTCTCACCCCTCACCTCTGAATGAATAAATTAAAAAATAATAATAATAAATCTTTACCAAAAAAATACATATTCTTTAAAATATCAGGAGATGGGATGATTTCTTCCATTTGCTAATTTTGCGTTTGTGAATTTTCTGTAAGTAAGGAATATCATTTTTTAGTTTTTTTTTTTAAAGATTTATTTATTTGTGCATACAGAACTGGGGTACAGGCCAGAGGCTCAGAGGGTGAGAGAATTCACCAGAGACAGAGTGGGGAACAGAACAGGCAGATCGACGAAGTACACTGCTGAGGGGAGCAGCGGGCGGGTCAGGAGAGGTCTGCCACGCCATGTGGTCACCTCCGGGGCAGGTGGGGATCGAACTCAAGCGGAAGCGGCTTTAGATTCTCAGTGCTGTGCTTTAACCCGCTGCCCCACCAGGGAGGGCCCATTTTTTAGTTTTTAATGGAAATTTTTTTTTAAATTTTTTTGAAAGTGGAGAGAATTGTATAACAGACTTCCATAAATCAGTCACACCATTTGGGCAAACTATCAATCAAAATTTTCAAATAATTTTAGAAAAAAATTACTAATCATTGTACTCAAACCTTCAGGTGCTACTTAACTTCTTATTCTTCATGAAGAATTCCTTTTATTGGGGCCCTCCCTGGCGGCATAGTGGGTTAAAGCACGGCACTAAGAAGCTAAACCCACTTCAGCATGAGTTCAATCCCTGGTCCCGGGGGATGACCCACATGGCGCAGCAGACCTCTCTTGGCCCGCCAGCTGCTCTCCTTAGCAGTGTACTTAGTAAGTCGGCCTGTTCTGCTTCCCACTCTGTCTCTGATGAATCCTCTCGCACCTACATCTCTGGCCTGTACCCCAGTTCTGTATGCACAAATAAATCTTAAAAATAAGAATTCCTTTTATCTTACCTTCCTTTGAGAAATATTTCCACTGTCTGAATCCTGTTTCCAAAGCATTTGATGTAGTCATCAAAATTTTTGTATGAAAAAACTATAAATACTTTTGTGGTATTAATGAAAATAGCAAATCAATAATGTGATTTTTTTCAAGGTAGAAAACATGGTTTTCTGGCAGTTTATCATTGTTTCTTTGAGTGTATAAGCCAGAAACCGCTGGAGGGTGACTTCCTAAAGGTGACGTGGTGTCCTTGCCATCTCTATATTTACTTTTAAAGATTTATTTATGCATACAGAACTGGGGTATAGGACATCAGTGCAGGGGCAGTGAGAGGACTCATCAGAGACAGAGTGGGAAGCAGAGGAGGCTGACTGACAGAGTACACTGCTGAGGGGAGCAGTGGGCGGGTCAGGAGAGGTCTGCCACGCCATGTGGGTCACCTCCAGGGCAGCAGGGATGGAACTCATGCTGAAGTGGCTTTAGCTTCCTAGTGCTGCACGCTAACCTGCTGCGCCATCAGGGAGGGCCAGCTATTTCTTTATTTAAATTAGGGGTTTGGTAGAGTGTATTTAAGTAAAAGGGTTTATATATTCTACAATCAGTTTTGGGAGCACTTTACTTTTCGAAGTTAGGTTCTGAAATACTAAACATGCTGAGAAGACCTAAGGAGCTGCTAAAGGAAATTTAAAGTTACGTTGATTCCAAAGGATTATGTGCTTGCTTAAAAAAATAAAGTTCCATGAATTTAAATATTTTCCCTACTGAAGAATCAAAGAAATAATGAAACAGAACCCTCAACACTGATACTCAAAACTCCAAATTCCTGTTTTTGTATCTAACTTTAAAAGCACCTGACACTGTGTGTTGTGGACTGTATGCCTTTGATGGACTAACACCTCGTTATTTTTTTTTTAAATCCTGCATAACTTATTTTTGGAAAATGGAAAATTGTTTCCTTTATTTCCATAAGGCCCAGTAGTGTGGTTCCAATGCACTTGGTATAACTGGACCATAAAAATAATAAATGTGTGACAACATGAGTATAAACATAATAAATGTCATGCTTTCACATGGCAAATTGTCAATATCTATTGACATTCGTTCTTATGGCATCTATTAAGGCTACACCATATTTATTAACTCTGGTTTGATTACACTGCTCCATTAACTCCGTAATTTCATTATAGTTTAAGAGGGATTTTAGCTGCTGGATTTAGTTTAAATTTTATGCACAAGCCCAGAAGTCCTTGGGCAGTGAACACATTTCATAATATCAAATAAATAATGAATGAATAAAAGCTATTTTGGAGAGGCAGAATCAGAATCAGATAACTTTTTAATAACAAACTGAGAAGTTTCTCACAGGTTTGTACTTATTTACAGTGTCAGATGTATTTATATGCTTATTCGTAAAATATTTTCCAGTAGGAATACCCCTGTCAGAGGGAAACATTATTTATGTCAGAAAGTAGATGGTAAGCCCTCGAAGAGTGAATAATGAAGGAGATGCTTGAGTAGGGGCAAGAGGTTGAATATATTTATTTCTCAACTAACTGTAAATATGATAGTGCAGAAATCTGGTGAGAAAAGTGTTCCCCTTCTGATAAATTGCACAAAAGGTGCCAAAATCGTTCAGAGAGAATATACTGGATAAGGGCCTCTGGCTTGAAGTCAGTCTCACCTGTGAACTTTACAGACTATTAGTCTATCTGTTAAGATGAAAAGTCTGTGTTATTTTAGCTACTGTCTATTAACCAGTCACAGACTATACCTGGAGCTGACCTTTCAGTTCTCAGACCACTAATTCGTTTAATTTATTGTTCTCTTTGAAGGCACTTCGAACATAAAAAAAATGTTTTAAAAGCCTTGAAAACAAATGAGGAAACACATGTTCTACTTATCATCTTGTCAGACCAAACAAAGCTCTTTGGATGTGCCCAACAGCTCTTGGAAGAAGACAAACACGATCAGTTAAATAAATGAAAAATTTCACTTGGGTCAGAAAGTTTCAGCAGACGCTATTAATTTTTTCCCGAGCATTAACTGACAAAAATCTATGTATTTCTACATAATCTGCATATATGTAGAACACTCCCTCTATGTTAACATCAGGAATAGGGAATCGGGCAATTCAGATAAAATTGGACCATATGGTAGCGTCTTTACAATGGTGGAAGATAGGCCAAAAATTATGTTTGTAAATTCTGAAATGATTTCCAGAAATGCATTACAGGCTAAGTGCTTTATACAGTGTGTATTGTTAGCAGGTGTTGTGAGTACTTTATTTCTTACACACAATGCTGACATTTTATTCCTTTACACTCTTTAAGGGAACAAGCAGCATAATTGGAATTCCTTTGAGAATGATTTGTTAGTTATTTTGGACCTTTATAGAGAGTAAATGGTAAATAAGAGCTGAGTTTTTGGACATTAGTACCTATTGGTGGAGCAGATTATACTGTAAATTTTAAAAAGGAAGGGCAATTTAGGTAAAGATACTAACAGCTGCATGGTTATTGTGTAATAGTGGCCCACCTGGGCTGAATCGTGAATTGAAAACAAAGCCGAGTGCTTTCACTTCCGTGATCTATTATGCTACAAGGGAAGCTCTCAGCTAAGCGAAATGTAGAGCTACTGTCAGTCCATTGCTCTGCCAAATTACTACTGCACTGAAAAATGACTACAGTGATATCACTTGGTGAGATCATCAATGTCTACTTCTCTTAATGTTGCCGTCTTTTCTGATTGCAGTTTTATGTCTCAGTATTTTTTTTTTTTCTCTGTAATAAAGTGTTTTGTCCTTCTTCACTTTGGAAGCCCTTTAATAATTGTTTAAAAACACACTGAGCTCTTTGGAAAGGAGAACATAGGAAGTTTTCACCCACTAACAGGAGAACAATCTCTGGGCAATCAGTTACATGCTATGAAGTATGTGTGTGACATACAGTTGTTTTAAACATAGAGCCATTTTCTCAGAAGTGGGTTCTACTTAGAAAAAGGAAGTCTGTTGCACTTAGGAATTTATCATCACATGATGTGTTTGATTAGCTTTTTAGAACTTAAAGGAAACAGTACCTGTATCTTCATCAGGACCCCAATTCTGTATTCTTTTAATTATCTTTTGTAGTTTCTAGTATTGAAGAGAATAATGGAGGCGTCTAGAAACATGAGTTCTTAGGGGAAAAAAGGAGTCGAGACATAGGGAAACCATGTGGTCTTGCTGTGAATCATCACAAGTAGGAGCCAAAGAAATTATATCAAGCACTGTTTTCTTTCCAGGTTTTGCTAAATCTGGCTGAGTTTTACAAGCACTTCATGGGAAGTCAGAGCTCTGCATCTTATTCCGGCATCTTTCAAATAACCCTGAGAAGTCATTTAAGCTTACAGATGTGTTTGATAGATTTTATACCACCTTTCAAAATTTATCACAAAAAAGAAAAAGAAAGTATTCATGTGGATGCTTCCTCTTCACACATACTCAAACAAAAACATAGAAAGTGTTATTTTATTTTGATGCAAAGAATAATTCAGATTTTTAATAAAGCCAAATGGCTGCCTGGCTAAATCTGTTAATCAGTTTTCTCTTTGCTTGTTTTCTTTCAGTAATGTGGTTTCCATTAGACATTTCAATTCTGTTTCATTGCTGGTAAGCATCTGTTTTAAAATACACTTAAAAATTGGTACTTTTGGTCCAATTCCAAGGGGCAAAATCAGCAGGAATAAGTAATCCCACAGCCTTAAGAAGAATCTTCTAAACCATGAAAAAAAGTAATAAGTACTAAACTTTGAATAAAAGAGCCATAAATGAGTCTGGAAGCCTCATTTACATTGTAATATGCATACCAGCATGATGTCATTATCAATTAGTGTGAGTATTTTCTAACAGCCATCTATTCCAAGTATGTAGTCATTTGGTTTATGGTTATGATTGCAATGTGTGTGTGTGTGTGTGTGTGTGTGCGTGTTGGTATTAGAGAGCAAACAGTAAAGCAGCAATGTCCATGTAAATAGGGATACAGAAAAAAATTTATGCCAGCCATGAATCAGGCCTATTTCATTTAATGTTATTTATTGATATGAGGTAGATATATAATTTAATGTTATTTATTGATAGGAGATAAAGTACCTCCAGAATCTATATATGTTGAATAGAATAATAAAAGCTGTAGTATAACCGTTCTCTTTATGAAGTAAAGCAGTGTGTGTGTGTGTGTGTGTATGTGTTCATTGTATTCGTTTCAGTCAACCCCATCACAATCTAATGTTTTTTCTTTTGGATTTGTGTTTCATTCTGTGTTTAACATCTTGCTGAGTCTCTCTGTTTTGGTTATTTCAAGAATCACTTTGTATTGATTAAGTGACATTTAGATGTGAGGTGAGACTGTCCTCTGGGGTCTAGAGTTTTGCTTTTATAACTTGTTCTCTCTGGGAGAGAATTGGGGACAGTGTGTATAGATATAGATGTTTAGAGTAAAGTGATCTTGTTCTTCATTGGTCTGCTTTCTTGTTTTCTTCTTTAAAATTTTAATTTAACTTTTTTCTCTGAATGTTCTGAAACATTCCATGACTTTTTATTAACATCATTATCCCTTTTCAACTTGGCTGCATTTCCACATATTAACTCATTCCAATGATTAGGAAATTCTTTAAAGTTTTGACTTCAGGACACGAATATTTTAGATGACTGAGAACTTATGAGTAAAAGATATTCAGGTAGTTCATATTTTTGTGGCTAGTAGATCTCAATAATATTGGTAGAAGATATAAACAGGTCACCTAAAAAAACGTACACCTTATTTAACACGATGCATAGTTTATTTATGCAACAAAGGAAAATTAATAAGTAAAATAAAACAGTAGCAATGAGAAAACTCCGTTCTAAATGAGCATGTCTACTGGTAAGACTTGTTTTCCTCTGGACAGTAGGACTCCTGCAGTCCTCAAGCCTCACAGCCTCAGCCAGTACTGCATTGCTCCACACTGCTGTTTGGTGATCTGTGCAATGTTCTGTGTCTTTGTTAATCACACAATGGAAGAATTCAACTTACTGAATCATTTGCTTTATTACAACTCCAGAACAGCACTGTAACTGCCTCCTGGGAACTTTCTCAGAGGGAGTTATTCTGGAGGCAACCACAGTGTAAATACATCCCTTCAATTCCTGTAAATGGCACCACGACCTTCTGCTACCACTCAGTTAAAACACAAAACGACCCTTTGATAAGCTTTCCTTGTGGAAGTTTTTAATGCTGCATTTAATAACTTCATGGTGTTAGAATGCTGAATTGCTAGGGTGGTAATTGGGTGGGAAAATGTATATAAGATGGTACAGTGCCTGGCAGATGATCAGCACTCAACACTTGTCAAATATCCAGACATGACGCTGGTTATGTTCATGTCATGGATTCCTTTCAAATGGACATCCACCTAAACCACTTCATTAACACCTTGGACATGCCTTCCCTTTTTTCTTGTATACAAATGTATATTTAAATGTATATGTGTGTATTTCATATAAATACATGTCTCTATGTATATATAAAATATATACATATTTAAGTGTGTGTATATATAAAACAACTTTTCTTCTGATCCCATCCCCACTCACTGTGTAAAATAATTTCCTAGTGTTCAGTCCATCAAGAATCACTTTAGTTTCTTGTCTTCCACCATCCTTTTCTCTGCAACCTGTAGACTCTCTCAAGTCTTTCCCAAGTCCCATCCATAAAACGTAGTACCTTTCTTTGATCTAACCTTATCTTTAAGCAATTGACTTATGTTCTTCTTTCTGTCTAGTCAGATTTTTTTTAAAGATTTATTTATTTATTCATATGGAAATGGGGTACAGGCCAGAGATGTGGAGGGTGAGAGGATACACCAGAGACAGAGAAGGAAGCAGAACCAGCCGACTGACAAGTACACTGCTGAGGGGAGTGGCGGGAAGGTCAGGAGAGGTCTGCTTCGCCATGTGGATCTCCTCCGGGGCATGCGGGAATCGAACTCATGCAGTAGTGGCTTTAGCTTCTTAGTGTTGTGCTTTAAGCCGCTGTGCCACCAGGGAGGGCTCTAGTCAGACTTCTTAAAGTAGCCAGCTACTTATGTCACCTCCTAACCACTTACATAATGTGAAAGGCAATGAGTGGTGTGGCAAAACAAATATAAAGATACAGTGCTATATACAGCAGATCTGGGGTCCATGGCATATTGAGTGCTAATCAGTAAAAGCCTCCCTAATTTAGGCTCCCAGTGTCTCAATTCTGAACACAGATTATAAAAAATTGTCTTGAGACATTGTAGTGAATGCCAAGAAAGGCAGCGTTTGGTCTCTATCTCTAAACTATGAGTGAACACAATGTCAACAGCATCACACACAGATAACAGTAATCAGGGGGACCCTTTGCTTAGGTGGGAGTTAGTGGAGCACTTAGAGATGGGTCTAAATTCTGGGGCAAGTGTGGCAAAGTTGAGGAATCCAGTCCCAGGTAAGGGCATGTTTTGTAAATATATTTAATGATGGAAAAATGGTAAAGTGTTTATGGTTGAGAGAAAGAAGCAATCTGTTAAGGAAAGGAAATTCATATGGGAGCGTGGTACAAGCCAGTGCAGATGTTATTTGATGTTCACTTTCCCCAGTAAATGTGCTCCTGGAAAATGTGCTCCTCCATGGGAGAAGAGGGCCTCTGGGCCAGCAGGTAGAGTAGGAGAGTTCATGGCAGCATTAACTCTCAGACCTTGGGGAATCCAGGACACACCCAATGCTCCCGAAGGGGCCACTCCCAAACTGGAGGTCCTGACCTGGAGTCATAGTTAGAAATCAGGATAGGAGTATTTGGAAATAAACCTTCTAGACTACACACCTTGGTTTCCTGAATGGGGGCTGTCAGGAAGGAGGGCCAGGGAGGGGCCTCCATGCGGACTGTGAAAGACAAAGCACAGGCTGGTTGCTCTCTTTGGATGACTTCCAAGGGCACCCTGGTCTCTGCTCAGCAGATGCTCATTCCGGTAGGGAATACAGCATCTGGCCACATGCTGGCCAATAAATTTCCCTTTTCTTCTCTCTCTATGATCCCTTTTATCACTTCCTATGTAAATAAATTATTTTAAATGTTTAAAAATTTTTTTCTCTGAGTGTCTGTCTTTGGGCTTAGTCTTGCATTCTTAAGCACACCGGTGATCACTCACCTACTTCCCCTGAGTTTGCCCAGTGACTACCTATCTAGTTCTTCCAGAAGCCACTCTCTCACCAATGAATGACTGATGAAGAACCAGGTTCTCACACTGTCCAGGCTCACCTTAGTGTAAACAAAACAACTGGATTATCTCTTTGGAACTTTAAATGATCTCTCACTGGTGATACAAAGTATGAATGGCAACTGCCATTCAAAATATTAATACTGAATATGTAATGCCTTGCTCAGTGGAGAATATTATCTGAATTCTATTCATATTAAACCAATTTTTCCCTCTTAACTATCTCAATAAGTCTCTGCATTATATAATCCCTATCAGTAGCAAATTTAGAGAATTCTACCAAACTTATAAAATTACTAGCTATCTCACAGGTCCTAACTTCAAATTCTGTGCAGTTCATTAAATTGATAAGAATAGGGCTATAAAGGGGTATAATTAGCCTAACTTTCTCAGAATGAGACTAACTCTTTGAAGTCCCTTATCAGATTTTATTTGGCTGCAGGTCCATTTAATAAATGACTTTTTCTGTGCACGAAATAGGACCCAAGAGACCTGAAACTGTTCATGTGGCTTCCAGTCAGCCATAGACTTCCTGTGCTTATTTATTGCTCTATGGCAATATTTTATTGATATGCTATATCTCAATTTGTCAGATTGGGTCATTCTGTGTAATGCTGCAAAATATTGTTGACTTTTTTTGCCTTCTAAAAGATCGTGCTCCTTTAAAGAGCTTCCCCATTAGCAATGTTGAGAGGTGGTAGGGCGACAGGCTAGAGGTAAGAAGGCATGGACAGAATGTTTGGCTGGTTCACAGGCAAACCAGTAGATGTCTAAGGAAGATGAAGTATTATTACTGAAAACATTAAATCAGGTATTAATTCATGACTTGATATTAGTCTTTCATCTAAAACATCATCGTGAAAGGAGCACTATACTACATTTATCCAACTCTGATCTTTTGAAAGCAATCAATCAGGGCAATCAATCCCTTTAACATCTGACTTTGACCTTGAGCTACTGAACCAATTTGGAAATCAGTGCATTAAGGCAAAAATAAGAACAATGAATATTACTCTCCTTCCTGATGTTACGTTAAAAACTCAAAAGCATGTTATTGACAAAACACTCCCAGTATAAGAAATAATATATTTTTAAAAATCTGTATTATGATACAGTATAATCAGTGAGAAATTGATCAGAACATATGTAACAATGTAATATATATGGAAGAACATCAGTTTTTTTTTGTTGTTGTTGTTGTTGTTGTTTGTTTTAAATAACAGAACACTAGTGTTATTTTGGTTCTGATAGTATTGATCCATGGATTAATTTATCTAGGGATTGAAATTGTCTATCCACAGTTCAAATTCTTTTTTTAAGTTAGAAAAGGAATATCTAATCAATTATACTCAAAATAGATTTTAGTTCCATACTTATAGATTACAAATGTGGCTTTATATGAAAGTGCTCTGATATCTTCTAACAATGTTTACCAGACTCCATGATTGAATGAGAATCTAGAAATTACCCAGTTCTCCAGGCCATTTTCCAGATGAGAAGAGTGAGACCAGAAAGGAAACTGAATTATCCAACTTCCAGCATCTAAGCCATATCCTTTACTGGAACATTGTGCTATTTACTTGAAGAGAAGAAATTCTGAAAATCCTCTGAAGATACTGAAGGCCTATTATTTTGATGTTTTTGTATCATGTAACTGTTTTTCTTGTGCATAAAAGTATATATTTCCATAAAAAAGCAAACTGCTTTAATTAGTAACTATTTTAGTCCCCTAAAATTTGGTTACATGGTGAGTTCAGAGCATGAACTTTGCTGTCTGACAAACACAGATTCAAGCTCTACTTGGTGACATTTGACCAATTAAACTAATTCACAACTTCCTCATAAGGAAAATATTTTTTGTTTATTATTGTGAACATCATGAGTAGTTAGTTAATATTGGTGTCATTATTATCATCAATGAATGCTATTTGTCAGTGGAATCTAGGAAATTTCTTGGGCTTTGTTCCTATCTTTGAAAATATTTCTAACTCCAGATTGTTTGAAAAGTGATAGTGACAGTATTCACAGTAAAAAAAATTGTGAACAAATTCTACTATGTTCCTTTCTTATAGTATTTCTAGATATTTTCTTTATGATTTACTTTCTTTTTCTTTGATATCTTGTCTATATGATACAGGAAAAAAAAGCATAAGTTAATTTATTGTTTTTCCAGCTCAGTCAGTGTTTAAGCAAGGTTTGATTCAGAAATTAAATGTTATCAAAGGTCTGATTTTTCTCTTGGCTCTTCTTTCTGACTACCCAAATGCTTATTTCATTCAAAAAGGCTCAGCTTTAGAGAACTGAATACTTCCTAATTTAAGCTAAGCATAAAAAGAGATCTCTTCTGGCAACTCTTAAAGAAAAGAGTAGACAATTATGTCAAAATTCTCAGCAAAGAGCTTGTGTTTCATTTACCCTTACTGGGTTCTAGTCAGTATGTCAGAAATTGCATTTGCTGATTGGATTTAGCTAGTCAAAATCTGTCTCTGGTGTTGGAAATGAGTCAGTTTCTCATCAGTAAATGTGCTGTGTTAGGAAGAGAAAGACACTCAAAATGAACTAAGAGTAGCTTTCCTAAGCCTAAAAGACAATGGATAATAGGTAGGATAATGGCCACTATATTTGTGCAGAGCTAACAATGAGTCTTGGGTTTGAGATCAAATGTTAGCTATAATTACCATTAAAAAATATACCAGTAAAGGGCCCTCCCTGGTGGCGCAGCGGGTTAAAGCACAGCACTAAGAAGCTTAAGCCACTTCCGCATGAGTTCGATCCCGCCTGCCTGCCCCAGAGGAGTTCCACATGGCGAGACAGATCTCTCCTGACCCGCCCGCTGCTCCCCTCAGCAGTGTACTTCGTGGATCTGCCTGTTCTGCTCCCCACTCTGTTCCTGGTGAATCCTCTCACCCTCCGCATCTCTGGCCTGTACCCCAGTTCTGTATGAATAAATAAATCTTTAAAAAAATATATACCATTAAATATTTTGTTTTTGTGCAGATTAAAAACCATTGTGGGCCTTCTTTGGTAGCAGGTTAAGGCATAGCACTAAGAAGCTAAAGCCACTTCAGCATGAGTTTGATCCCCGCCCTGGAAGTGATCCACATGGCGCGGCAGACCTCTCCTTACCAGCCTGTTGCTCCCCTCAGTACTTCATGGGTTGGCCTGTTCCGCTCCTCATTCTGTCTCTGATGAATCCTTTCACTGTCCCTGCACCTCTGGCCTGTACCCCAGGTCCATATGCATAAATAATCTTTAAAAAAAATAACATTGTGGACATAAATGTCAGCATAGATAGATATATTTAAAAGATTGAATTTATTTCTATTCAAATATTTTCAATGTTCTCCCAAAGCAAAGGCCTACAGAAGAGTTTATTAGCATTGAACAGAAGATCTAGATCAGTTATATAAAATATAGCACATTGCAGAATCTCTGAAGGATGGTATTTGATGCTTTGCAATCAAAGACAAATTATTTGCATTATTCCGCATTATCATGTAGCTAAATTTTCTCCTTTAGAAAAAAATCTTCACAAGATAGAAATGAAATTGGAATGAATTCATTTGAATCATTTGGCTGCAAACTTAATTTCCACTTTTAGCAAATCATAGTGTTATCAACATGGAATCCTTATTTTCACACATATTATTTAACATAATATTATTCAGGTTGGAAATTCTTTTCTGTTTCTATCAAGGAAATGCAGCCTCTCAATTCTTACATCCTCTAAAACACCATGGAATGCACTGAAGGAATGTTTGAGGGAACAACACATATCTAAGTTGAATAGACTAAAAATAATTACAGCTCAAATACAAATTACAGTTTGTATCCCTATGGAGGACATACAACTCACTCACTGGAAAAATAATCACAGAATGAAAAGATGCCAAGTACCACAGAATGATGCAACTATCAGAACGAACGTCAGAGTTTCAGAATTAGTAATTTGTCTTAAGTTGGACTGCATGACTTTTGAATGCATCAGGCTCATCTGGTAATGAATAAGTAGCCAAGAAGTAGACTGTACATTGGATAGTTTGCTAGTACTTAGGACCATGGGTTTTTCAAGAATCAGATGACAGCAATAAATGCTATCATTTAAAAATGCTACTCTAACCAAAATTTCACATTCCATTTGGTGGCTCATAGACTCCCTAAGGCTCATTTTTGACACTGGCATTATTTTTATCTGAATATAAATACTAGACCCTATTTCTAGAAATTTAAAATTTAATATTTGACTAATACAGGCAAAGCTTTAGGGACCAGAGGAGTTGAATCATTGTTCCACAAATACAATTCTAGTAATTTAATCTAACAGAACTAGGAAGATGCAAACAAACAATAAATGTGGAGCACCAAGGGATTAATTCAATGTCATACACATAGTAGGTACAATTAATCTTATATAATAAAAAATTTGTGTTAGAGTTATGTTGAGGTAGCATCTTAATTCCATTGTCATAAAAGTATGTAAGTAAATACTTAATAAAATAATCTGCCTTTACTTTGTCATAAACAGACTACCTTACAATTATCTCATTATTAGGCTTCTAAATACTATTTTCTTAAATGTAAATTCATTTGAATACAACTTTATAACTTCAGTGGATTTAAAAAAAAAAATGTGTCATGTTTGTGGGTGTATTCAAACAGTCCCACAAAGACTATCCCTTATATTTTGCATTTTAAGAGAAATTTGAATATCATTTTGATTTTACAGTCACTAAGTTTTCTAAAATCAGTGTCCTTACTAGAGATGATCTAACACATCCACATTGATTCAAATTACTGAGAAAATATGATTTGATCCTAACATAAATATTCTGTGAAAAATTTGTAATGATTTGTAAACATTTTCAAATCATTACCACAATTCAGATATGGTCTGTGGCCCTGAAAAGATCTGGATTTATTTTGATAGTCCCTGTAATTAGCTCATCAATGTTTTTCTAAGTTATGATTTCACGCTATTAGGAATTGCATGCTGTTGAGATGCTACATACAAAGAAAGTAGGGTAATCCACAGTAACTTTTAAGAACATTCTAGAGTAATGAAACAGGATTTCAAGAAAATAAAATGTGGCATAGAGAAGCAAAACATCTACTCTTATGTTAATGAGATATAATTCTCAGCATATTGCCCACTTTAGTTTTGAAGAAATTGAGAAAATTGGAGTCCGATGCGGCAATAGAACGTGTGCACTTTACTGTTATTTCTTTGGCATCTCTGGAGACCAAGGTAACGTATCCTGTACCTAATATTATACGAGTGCTGTCCTTGCTCCTAAGATGTGTGATTCTCAAAGCAGGACTGACTACATACTTGGAGGAATCCAGTGCAGAAGGAAGATGCAGATCTTTTGTCATTATGTTACAGGGCAACCCAATGTGAACTGGGTTGCCGGTCTGGTTCCTCACCCGTGCTCAAGATTCAATTGTACTTCAGGCACACACAAAAAGGATCAATAATGGGTTTATTTATAAAAGGAAAGAAAAGGAACCCAGGGAAAGAGAGAGAGAGAGAGACAAGTTAACTACCCATTCTGCTGACTTGGACCCCTAATAGCACACTGAAAGCTCATCAAGAGCCAAGCCACCAGCCACCAGCATGAAGAGAAGGGAGAGAAAGAGAGCCCAGCATTGCTCCTCTATATATCCCCAAAAGTACCAAAATGGCTGCTTAGCTCTATCCTTGGTTCCTCACAGCCCTCTGTTTGGTAATGCTGGGAGTTGTTCTTTCAGTGACTGGAGAAGGGGGTGGAGTTATAGTTTCAATAGCTGGAAGAAGGTGTGGTGTCCACAAAACTTGTATCTGCAGTTTGTTCCAGACATTCTTTTCCCTAACAATTATTCGTTTGAGGAAAAATTCAAGATGGCAACAGTAGCACATCAAACCAATCACTGAGTCCTGTGCAGCTTCTGGCTGCAGTGGCTGGGGAAGCAGGGAGCTGTAGAGATGCTCCTAGACTTTGAGGAGATGCTCAGAAGGAGCTCTGGAGAATGGCCAGTGCCTGAGTGGAACAAGTTTTTGAGGGGTCTGAGATGACAGGGGCTGCTCCTTCCTGAAATCTAGTCTTTAGATAGGTTGTGAGGATTAATGAGTTAATATCAGAAATTGCTAGAGGGCAAATCTTCACATGCCTAAAAGAGCATAAAATTTTTATTTTGCCTTTTATGCTTTCTGACAATCCCTTCAGTCTGCCACTAGGCTTTTAGTGGAGCGTGTAGAGAATTTAGGACAAGATGATGAATCTTACTCAAGGGCATCTTGATAGCTTTGCAAACTTAATGCAATAATGTAGGTCTTGGGCTCTGTGTCATGGAGTAAATGGAGACAGTCAAAACTTCAGATAAAAGAGGCTATAGCTCATCTATTGTTATTATTTAGAAGACAAATAACAGCACTGGATTTTTTTTTATCTTAAAATTCCTTTTATCTTTGCATGACTACCTAATTTTATTTTGAGCAACTACAAAGCTATAAAGATAATTGATGGAGTGTTTAAGACCTTATTGTCTTATAAACAGTGCATAAAGAACAGAGTCCCAACCCCTTAAAAACAATCAAATTGTTCAATTTGAAGCTAGATAAAGCTCCGAATAAAAACTGTTGATACTTTTGGGACAGAGATCAACTTGTAACATCCTTTGCTTTTGTATATACTTGAGAGCCTGGAGGCTGGGAGTGGATTCTTGCCCCATTGCCACAGCCCTGGCTGTGTCTGTAGTCTTAAGAGCCACTTAAAGGAATCTACTCTTCCAAGTCTCTAGAAAAAAATGTGCTAATGAAGCATTTAACACTTGTACCCCAACAACTAAGCTAAAAAAAGATAGGCTTGACTAAGAAGAGTAAATAGCCAGAGGCAACCAAGGCACAAAGTGGATGGAGAAGCCAGAGCACCTCAAAGGTTCAAGTTAGTAACAGAGTTTAACCCTGATATTTGGAAATTCTCTTTCTTTCCTCATTTCCCTTGCTGTGCATTTCAGAAAGTGTGAGTAGAAGGTATGTGTTTAGTTCAAGAAACACTTGGGATTAGAATGATTCAGTTCTTGCCTTCAAACTAGTGGAGAGAAGATACAAAAAAAAAAAATTCAAGAAAATGACTGATAACAAAGTAAGGGCATTGAAGAAGGGAAGGAAAAAAAGAGGGAGACTAGGAAAGGTTTATTGAAGGATGCTTTCAAGGGTTGTGATGGGAAAAAATGGGCAGAAAAAAGAGGGGATCAGACATGGCAAAAGGGAGAATAGTTATAAAACCTACTCTGCCAGAATGGAACTGAGAACAGCTCTGCAGTGTTCACCCACAACTCACAGGAGATGTAACCCTTTAGATACAAACTTTCCAGATTCACTTACTGCCCTCTTCACCATGTCCCCACGAGCCCAAGGTGATTAGCTCCAATTGGTGAAAAGTTCAATAGGCATTTATAATCACAAACTGTCACGTTTTCAATGGGAAAGGGTCTACTTTAATATTATGTCAAGGGTTCCAGGAAGTTCTGGGACATGACTTTTGAATGGAATACAGTGTGTGTGTGTGCTGGTGGGGTGAGGTGGTTCAGATGGAGGAAATTGAGCATAAAGGGAATCAAAGTCACATAGTAAGGGAGAAGGTTAGTTATGTTCCCATAAAAATACATTGGTGATAACTTTTGTTCATTTCTTAGCTTTGTTGAGCATCTATCTTTTCCCAGCTACGTATTCTCTTACATTGCTTGTTAAAATGGACTCTGGAGCTCAAATGCTGAGTCACTTTATTGAAAAGTAAAGATTCTTTCAAACCCTAACAATGTATACATGTACACCCAATATATCCCAAGTGTCTAGGAACATGGGGTGCTGTGTTACTTTTTTAATTAATTAGTTGGGGCTATGAATGAACTAAAGCAAAATATTACAGTGCACCATTGCAGTTCTGAATTACAGCATAATTTAAACACCTCCCACTAAGCTTTGGCATTCTGCCTTTAGGCAAGATTGTCCTTAGATTGTTCTTAGATTGTTCCTGACCTATGAACACCCAGGGTATTCACTAAGTCCTCTGGGGAGTAAGACCTGCTTAAAAATACTCAGAAAGTATCCCTTTGTCTTAGTATTCACTAAGTCCTCTGGGGAGTAAGACCTGCTTAAAAATACTCAGAAAGTATCCCTTTGTCTTAAAAGATGAAATTCTGTATCTCCATCCAGAGACCAAGGTAGATAGCCTTCTCTGTTATATCTTAAAGACAAGAAAGTAAGTTAACTTTCAGGAAGTAAATTAAGTCTTTGTCAACGAGTATTCAAAAGGTATGGTTTACATATCTTGTGACAATATCAGCAAACTTCTCCCTACTCTGTATCTTCAGAAAAAGGGCATAAGAATTCTGGAACATCACTACCCATTAATTTTTAAGCACTGATGGAAAGTACTGCTGTTAAACATTAAGATATTAAGAATTGTTCTGTGCCCAAAACAGATACTCTTAATTTAGAAAGTGCTTCTTCACCAACTATCACAGCATATTTTATTTAATTTATTTTATTTGCATGGAGCTTACTGAAAGGAAATAAAGTTTTTAAAAAAATTTTTCCCTGCTTTGCAATCCTGTCTTTTCTGGTTCAAGGCAATAACTGCTTTTATGTAACCATGGGCTAAGAAATTTTAAATTTATGAGTCATTATTAGAATAGCATAGTCTATATAATTCCAAAGACACATTTTTTTGATAATACATTACTATATTTTTAATGGCTATTTCTGACACTGTCTGTCTAGCAGTCACGTATTCCCACCTATTTGAGTAGTTTCTAGTTCTAGAAGAACATATGGGTCATACTGACAACTGCTACCATTTTCAGTGTTAATCTTCATTTCATCACATTTTCTTAGACTTTTTCCATTTCCCTTCTGTCTCTTTAGTCTCTTCTTTTGTCTTGAATGTTCTGATTAGTAATATGCTTTTGTAAAGCTCCAGTTTTCAAATTTGTGAGATAAGCAAATTCAGGAATAAGAAAATGGTAAGTTCATAGGCCAAAGTTTTAGTCTTCCTTCTGTCATTATTTATCATTAGCAATTCATGTAGGTCATTAAACAGGCTCAGGCCTTAAGAGTCCTCTTTTACCAGATACAATGAAGGCAGCTTCCTACTATCAGCTTTGAAAAATACAGCAGCGATGAGAATGTATTGAATTGCTTTGAGATTATTTTTTAAAATCTGAGTTCTTCAATTCTCCAACAGTTCTGTTTGCAGGCTGTGTAAATACTTTGTTCTTTATTTTGATGTTTCAAACCGAAAACTCTTGAGTTGTAATTTCTTTCTCTGCCAATGTCATAGGAATGGTTGAGTCTCTTTAGGCAAATGCGATATTTTCAAAAGACAATGCCATTAAGAATTTAAGGTTGGGCCCTCCCTGATGGTTAAAATACAACACTGCAACCTTACTGCAGCCATTTCAGTGCAAGTTCAATCCCCAGCCCTGAGGTGACCCACATGGGGTGGCAGACCTCTCCTGACCTGCCTGCTGCTCCTCTCAATAGTGTAATTCAGTGATTTGACTGTTTGGCTCTCCACTATGTCTCTGGTGAATCCTCTCACCAGAGGTTCACCAATCCCCTACACCTCTTGCCTGTACCCCAGTTCTGTATACATAAATGATCTTAAAAAAAAAAAGAAGAAGAATTTAAGGTATTTAAGGTTCTGTGACTCAGCTTCTAGAATATCAATAGTAATGAGTGCTGAGGGTATCAATGTCCTATTAGATACAGACCCCAGTGTCTTGTGCTAATTACATCATCTCGCAAGCTCTTTTACTGTCTCTGCAATGTGGGTACACTTATCTCAATTTTTATGAGTAGATCAGAAAACTACAACTTGGTGTGTGAAAAACTAACCTAAGGTCACAAAACTACCAATAGGTAAAACCAGAATTTGACCTTAGTTTTATTAGTGTTTTGGAATATGTTTTACTTTAATAAATTGTGGCTACTTATTTATCTACATATATTGTTGCTTATCTATAGTCATGTTTTCATGATTAGTTTTTGTTATAAAAATTGGGACTACATACCAATGTATTAAATTAAATTTAATACACATTTAATCACAATTTGATTAAAATGTGAGTTTGGGAACCTCAGCAACAGGCAACTTATTACCCAGTAGGGTAAACACCACTGAGATTAAGCAGGGGTGATGTGTTCTAATTTACACTTAAACAATTTATTTAATTTCTGTGAAAATTATGGATTCCTAAGGGATAAGAGAAGCAACATGGAGACCAGGAAAAAAAAAAAAACAGTTCTGAGGCTAGGATAGCAGAAATTAGGGACATTGTTTTTGTGGCTTGAACAACTAGGTGCTATTTTTTGGCTTAACATTTCCTGATATTTAGTTTTATATATATATATATATATTTTTTTTTTTTCTGAGAACCCATTTGATGAACTGTAAAGTATTATGTCATTAGACATTTTCTGGGCTAACTGGATATTAAAGTATTTGTGTATTAAGTATGAATTTAAGAATTTAAGGTCAAACTCTTTTTTTTTTAAGGTTTATTTATGCATACAGAAGTGGGATACAGGCCAGAGGTGTAGGGGCAGAGAGGATTCACCAGAGGCAGAATAGGGAGCAGAACAGGCAAATTGACGAAGTACACTGGTGCGGGGAGCAGTGGGTGAGGCAGGAGAGGTCTGCTGCGCTGTGTGGATTACCTCCCAGGCAGGGATCGAACTCACACTGAAGCGGCTGTGGCTATCTTGCAGTGTCCTAGCTGGCTGTGCCACTAGGAAGGGCCCAAACTCTTAGTTTTAAGCTTTTAAATGTATACTGTACAATTCAATGTTTTATGATGAAACTACTTTTGAGATCACAAAAGCAGTTGTGCTTGTGAGTGGACAGGTCATTGCAATGTGTCACCGAGGTGTGGCACTGTTTTCAGGAAGGACATTCGAGAGCAGGGCCTAGGATTCCTCAACATTGCTCTTCAATTTGTCCCTTATTTATGTCACCCTCCTACCATACTACACATGATCTTTCTGGAATTAATACTACCCCACAGTGGTTACCTCATTACTGTATGTATTTCCAAAACACCTAGAATTCCCCAGTATATATGGAGTGAGAAAATGTTCAGCAGATTCCTAGAGTTTCCTTTCACAGTTTAGAATCCAAAGACTGAAACTTAATTTTCTCCCCTTGGTGAAGAGGTTCAGAGTCAACATCACATTAGTTGATCACTAGCGCTTCCCCACGACACACACAATTTCCCACTTTTTCCCTCACTGACCTGCCTACCTCCCCCTGAGTTTGCTTTTCTCAAAAACACTAGAAGTTTCACTCTGGGGTAAATCAGTGAACCACATTCCTCAGGGGTCAACTGACAATGATAGGAACTTGAAATCAATAACAATAAATAGTCAATGTCTTCTCTTAGGTGCATATTACCTGTCAGTACCTTATATAAGAACTCGCTCCCTGAATCCTGTCAGCAAAAGCAAAAGAAAAAGCTCTTCTGTACAAATGTTTAAAGTGCTTCTATTTTCCACTTCCAATGGTTAAGTACACAAGCTCAGAGAGTAAAGTAACTTGCCACATGGCCACTAAGTGCCAGAGTGGGTACTTCAACTCAGGTCTGTGTCTAAATTACAAATATGTAACCACTAAGCCATAGAGCCCTGATCCATCTAAACATTTGTCTATGGGTGTTACAGCACAATTCTCCAGAATCTTAGTTTTTACTAAATCAACCATTGTAATACCTAGAGAACAGTACCTCAAACAAGTCAGCTGCTCTCTTATGAAGGAGTAGTCTGGTATGTTTTGGGCCTTCCATCAAGGCATAGAAAATAGCATCATCTTCATTTTTTTTTAAAGATTTATTTATTTATTCGTACAGAACTGGGGTACAGGCCAGAGATGCGGAGGGTGAGAGGATTCACCAGAGACAGAGCGGGAAGAAGAACAGGCAGATCGACGAAGTACACTGCTGAGGGGAGCAGTGGACGGTTCAGGAGAGGTCTGCCTCGCCATGTGGATC
>NW_004567112.1:44885479-44895851 GCF_000260355.1 Condylura cristata
GGAGAGGTCTGCCACGCCATGTGGTCACCTCCGGGGCGGGTGGGGATCGAACTCATGCGGAAGTGGCTTTAGCTTTTTAGTGCAGTGCTTTAACCCGCTGCGCCACCAGGGAGGGCCCTGGCCAAAATTTTTAAGAGGAAACAGCACACACACCCAAACACACACATAAATGAGAGCTAGAGGGTATGTGGATGAGAATGTGTGTGAGAAAGAGATGAGAGAAGATACATTCACATAATCTCACTGATATGCTTTGAGATCAGGAAGTACTCAAAGGACTGTTTAAAAGCATGATCTCATGAGATTTCCACCCCACTTTAGCAGGATGAAATATTTGGTTTACACAGATAACATTGGAAGCTGGCACTAAAACCCATCCAAACAAAATACGCACTTCTTCCATTGCTACTTGCAAACTTTATTTACTAGAACAGGGGGCCAGACTTATTCACTCCTCTATGGCAATTTGCTTAGCAAGAGAATATGTCTTTATGTGATTCATCTGAGTGATGGAGAAATGAAACTCTGCATCACAGATCGCTAACAAAGCCATGCAGATGATTCTATTAAAGTCTATCTCTTCACTGTTTTGTTTTTGACTTCCAATTGGCACTTTTTCTTCTTCTCAGCTTTGAAACTTGAGAATAAAACGCCTCTGGAAACAAAGCAAAGTGAGCTGAAGTATGTGTGTTCCAGAGAACACTGAGAGTAATCTTTGTGCAGAGCACAGCTCCAGCTGTCACAGATTTTTCATCTACAGTAAGGTCAGCCAGACAAAAAGACCCAAGACAACACATTCAGTAGCATCTTTGTTCTTGTCTCAGTCGAATAGAGGTAAGTTCTTATAGTGACTTCCAATTAGGATCACAAGAAGTTTTTAGCACATCATTGGTTTGGATATTAATTATTGGTTAGATGGCAAAGTTCTTGCAATTTCTCAGTAAGATAAAGATTTTACTAAAGATGTTAACCCCAAAGTTCCAAAGATAAATGACTTAACTCTCCATACTAGAAATCAGTAGCTTCACCTCCAAGTTGTTTTAGGTGATAAGGATTAGTGATGAATTCAAAGTGTATCTCCATTATGAAAAGTCTATGCTGTTATTCAAAGTTTGATCATCTAAATGATTAATGGTACTCTTTGCTCTCCCTTGCTTTTTGTACTCATATCTGTCCCTTTCAAATGGTTAGTTAGGATCAATATTCTATTTATTAGGTGCTCAAGGAACAATTAATTGTTCAGATTGGCTACTGATCAATGCTCTCCATCTCTTAATTATCTCTGGCTATTAAAATGTTAATTTTTGCTCCCCACCCCCTTTTCTATTAGTATGAAACATTACACAAGGTAAAAAGTTCAGGAACTCCTGATCTGGGACTTGAAATTTTGTAAATTCAAAGACATGATTTGGAAAGAATCTCCCTCTTTCTTGAAGCATTTTACTTGGTAAGGATGTTTACTTTGGTGACTAAGCAAAGTAGGAAATTCCAACTTAACTTTTTCCAGTAGATGTTTTCTTTTTAATGTTCAACTTCAGCTTGAATGGAACTCAGTATCTCCTCCATTTTCTACCTAAAAGACTGGTGTATGTTCCATTGGTTTCCAGAATATGCAATTTTATAAACAGTTCTAAAGGAAGGAATTGCATATCATTATGGCAGGACCAACACAAAACAGTATTTTCCTTATGTCAGTATTTACCTTTCTTGCTCTACTATTTGTGGGGTTAAGCACTGACTGGAAAGAGGTGAGACAAGCCTTCCCAGGCTGCAAAATCTATAATTAAGAACGGCATTGAACAAGAGCTGGTTTTTTTTCTTCCCCTACTGACAAATAAATGTCACTTTTAAAGGAAATTACAGAAGAGTTATAAAAAAAAATAGGTAAAAGGGCAAAAATTGCCCCCACCCCTTCTTCGTGGCAGACTACAGAGGGGTATTTTTGTTTTGTTTTGTTTTGTTTTTGATAAGTACTTACAATGACTACACTGTTGACTTGGCATGCAGATCAAAAGACTGACAGATTTAATTCATGTTTCTGTGCTATACAAACAATGACATGTATGAGCCAATCTGTGCTGCTTTCAGCAAGTAATTGAAGGTAGTGCAAACACAGACTTTAAAAGACCACTGGTGCCCAACTGCATAGTTCAACAAAAAGAGATCCGACAGCACATATTCTTTTTACTATTTCGTTGGGATTCCGCTTTGCTGCCCTCTGTCCTAGCCTTACTCTTTTGGAATTAATAGCGACTGATAGCCTGAGCATTGTGTCAACAGAAATGGACACACACGCGCTGTATATTAACTCACTTGTCTGCTGCTGGGTGAAGAGATAAGCTGCAAGAGTGCGCAAGAATAATCTGAGACGTTTGGAAGTTAACCACAAGAAATCAATGTTTGCATAAGCTTCCATTACAAGGCAGCGCTAGCTGGGTAATGCTGGGATGGTCTGGGTAGTAAGGTAATAAATTCATTCACTAATGTATAGAGGATGACCCTGCAGGATTTTGACATGACATTTTATGTGGATCTAAACCCTGGTGGGAAACTACAGGCAGCATTTTTCTCCTGTAATTTTGTATACTTGATGTATTTTTTTTTTCAAATTGCATGGTGCCAGCAATTTGGTTTTTAAATACAATAGTCTTTTGAAAAGTACTGAAGAAAATGAATAGAAAATCACCCGCATCATAGTAAATTATCCTAGGTCAACATATAATGCCTTCATTTTCCAGATGTCCAATTCAGGCAGCTACTTTGGGCATTTTTGTCTAAGGATACTTATAAGTATTCCAAGTCTAATAATACATTTTCTGTTGTATGTTACCGTAGGCTAACATCATTGTTTGTGAGTCTTCCACATTAAGGTTCCCAAAGAAATGGATTTAAAACAATGTACCCAGAGGCAATCCTTTTGCTTGACTGTTTCCAATGAATTCTTTGTTCAAAATTTTTGCCTTTGCTTTAAGGTCATGTGTAATTGCTCATGATCCTGTCTCAATTATAAAACTATAATTGCTTTATATTAAAGACTTTAAAATATAATTTCCAGGTTTTCAAATACTAAGAATTTAGATATTTGGAAGCTGTCTATAGTCTGATAATTAATTGAAAAATTGTTTTAAGTATGTTTAAGTTTTTCTTGTGACTGTCTTACAAAGAATTACATAAACAAAATAGGCTCATTGTAAGAAAAAAAAAAAAAACCTGAAGTTTGAAATAAGCAGAAGCAACAAAGAGTATCATCCTTGAGTAACGGGTGTTATTGTTTGGGTCTTACTCATTCAAACATCAGTAAATTATAACATGCTCATTTTACCTGGCTATCTATCATCTAACTGTCATCTACCTATCTATTTAATTTAGTTTTCATCCCCCATAGAATTGTGCATAATGTTTTGTTCAGCAAGCTTGTTTTTCTATATTAGATTTCTTCAAAGCTAGAGTTTTTCAGTAATTGGTTCATGGTATGCATATTTGTTATAACTTAGGAAATGATTAAGTAGTATTAGTGGGATCTTGGACTTAGTGGCATGGAAAGAAACTGACATAAGAAGTTATTGCTAAAAACTTGAACAAGAGAGTGAAGTATTTGAATATTCTGGTTGTGCAAGCTAGCTAAAGAAATTGGGCTTATTTAGTCTTGAGCAAGACTTAAATTGTTTTTCTTTCTTTTTTTGAGTGGCTGCCTTGTGGAATTCTTCATGAGTATTGTCTTAGTTTGGGTTACTATCACAAAAATGCAAAAAGAGTGACTTAAAAAACATATTCCCACAATTCTGGAAGCTAAAATTCAGTCATCAGCGTGACAGTGTGGTAGAATTCTTAGTGATAAATTCTACCTGGATGGTATTGCTATATTCTCACTTGGTGGGAAGAAAAACGAAGCAAGGTCTTTGCTTTCCCTTCCTAAGAGGGTACAATCCCTGCAAGAAGGCTGTACACTCATGAACTATTTATTTCCCCAAAATTTCACTTTTAAACATCATCACACTGGAGATTAGAATTTTGCCCCTAAACATCCAGTCCACAGCAAATATTCTTCAAAAAGAGAAAAGAAAAGAAAACCAGGCTGTTGGGTGGGTCTTATGAAAGAGGAAGTAATCAGCAACTGGAAACATTTAATAATAGTACCCAGTTGTGTTTAAAGCACTGAGCCCCTTATCATTGGGAGGTGATCAAGGGGATACCAAATAACTATCAATCAGGGATGTTGAATAAGGGCTGCTGCCTGGCAGGAAATGTTAAATCAAATGAGAACCCTCTTCCATAAGGATAAGGTTGTCTCTATACATTACACTGAAACCTAAATGACAGCAGAGTAAAACTATGAGCAGACACAAAAATCAGTTCTGGTTTGTAAAGTTATTTGGATAAAATGTCCAATTATCGAAATATAAGCAAATCTTTTCTATACCCAACAGTGGGGATATTTTAAATTTTAGACATACAGGATTTGCAAGCTTCTAAGTCATTAGTGGAAATTGTCAGGATTTTCACTTTGGTGGAATGAACGCCATCGTGCCACCTCAGGAAAGGAAACCATGAATGAGGAAGCCTAAGGAAGCAGGAAATTTATGTGTAACACATTTGATTAAGTGAATTGTATTCTTTCTGTGCAGAGTCTAATCAGTCTGTATATGAAAGCATTGCAATAATATAGTCTAGAAGCAAGCAAACATAAATCACTACTTTGGCAACAAACCAAACCGATAGGGAGTGAAGCACAGAGATAATTCTTAGGAGGTAGAATAATAGTATAACCCAAGATGACTTTATGTTTTTCCAGAGACAGAACAGGATTGAGCATTATTCCTAAATACGGCAATAGCTACAAAGGTGAGATGATCATTATAAATCAGGTTGTTACAAAGAGAAGAAAAGAGCTATAGCTAGAGACAGATGCTCCAATTAGCAAGATATCCATTTCCAAATTATTATGTTTTCAAATAAATCCTGACATGCAATTTCAGAACATTGGAAAATAATACTAAACCAGCCCAAGATGAAGCAGGAAGTAAATCTTTGCAGAGCTGCACACCTTCAACATATTAGTAATAATTCATTCCATTGCTAAGAAGGGGGCTGGTGAATAGTATGATTAAAAACAACAACAGCCTTTACTTAGATAGTTTCCCCCATTTGGAGTTGCAAGTCGAAATTGGCCACGTCAGGGGGGAAAAAATCCTGTAATTACTAAAGCAGATAATCTGAGATAGGCAAATTAATCTATGAAGACCCTTATGTTCCAAAGTCTTAAATGCAACTTAAAAGTCATATGAGCTTAATTTTATCCTCTGATACATGGTATGCACCTCAGGAAATCTATACTGTTCCTGTAGTCAGACATAAAATTCTGTTTTATTTTCATTAAGTCCATTCATTCTATGAAGTTGGGAACATTGTAGGTCATAGTTACATTAACCCCATCCCTACCATCTCTAACCTCCGATACATGTAAGTCAGTTTTTCAGCATCTACTTGATAAAGTAGTGGAAAGAGGAGGGGTAGAGTTAGGCTTTTCAAAGTATGATCCTCTGTCAAATCAGCTGTATTGTTTCTTACTAAAACAGTTCTCTACAGCTATCTCAACCCTAGGAAACAAGATTCTGTGAAGGCTGCACTTGCATTTTAAACAATATCACTAGCAACTTTTGTACATTCTTTGAGTATCATTGAGTTGACTGGAAGCGTGACTCTGTTCTTCTCCAGCATAACATGAAGAATTTGTGGATGCTATAAAATTAGTATTAAGGAATAAATACTGGGAGAAAAAAAATTAACAAGAGAGAAGAGTTGAGGAAGAAAAATATGAAGAATGACAAGCTTGAAGATCAAATAATTTGAAGTCTGAATGTCTGAGTACAGACTAATGTATGACATATGTAGACATAAGCTATTGAAATCAAAAGCAATGGTTTGGGGATAGAGCGAGGGAAGGGTATAAAATAGTTGTGTTCTTAAGCTGTCATTTATGTCAGCCTATTGCTTGTCACTGAAAATAAGCTGAGAATCCCCTTTGTATAACTGAGTAATGAATCTTGGAAATTCTTACAAGCATGTTTAAGCACCATTTGAAACTCAGTGAAGATTTTCTGTTAGAATTCAATTTATACAGCTGTTGCCAATGTGATACTAATAATGGTGTTTTATGCCAGCAATATTCTAAACCCTTTAGATGTATTATCTCAATTAATCTTTTCCACACTTCTCTAAGGTGGATGCTATCAATCTTCCTGTTTTACAAATGAGGACATCGAGATCTAGAGAAGAACACTAAGATCAAGGTTTCCGTCACTTGACAGCAGAACCTGAGTTTAGACAGAATACTGACTGTAAAGCCTGTATTTTAAGCCAGGATATAATTCAGCTTCATACTTTGGAACCACCTTATGAAGTAGGGTCACCAAACATTTTCTGTAAAAGGCTAGAGTAAATATTACAGGCTTTGTGGCTCATCCAGTCTCTGACATTAGAACATGAAATCATACTCAAATGGTAAATCAATGTGTGTGGCTCCAATACAACTTGATTTACAAAAACACGATGGCAGGATGTGGTATACTGTCTATAGTATTTTTAAAATGTCAGCCCTTTATAGCAATGAGGAAGAACTACAAATTTCTATTTTTAGGGCAAGACTTCTTTGAGGAAATGTTTACATTCTCTACTGGCATATTTGAAAATTATTGCCCCTTCTTACTGTCAAGGCACAAAAAAGGGCATGTGCTTGTAGGAGACTTCTAAAAATGGGGATGACTTTGTTTTGAGATACTCACATTGTCTAATCTAGCTGCTCCAGTGTTCAAGGGGTGGGGCATTCTAACAGGAAGCAAAATCTGTGCTTGGAGACTGTGTCTCACTTAGAAGAGGGTCACACCTGCCATCTGGGCTTCTTTATCTCCATGCTCTAATCCAAAAGACTATCCAAGCCAGACAAGATCACTGGCTTTGAGGACAACAGTGGTGTGTGTGTGCTGTAAGCTTTTTGTTTTCAAGTGCATATCCTAATTTAATAAAGCTTGCAAACCTTTGCTTCTGTTTTATCAAAATGTGACCTTTTTAGTCTAAACTCTTTCAGATTGCTAACTGTTAGTGAAAACTTACAAATAAATACTATGGAGAGTGACTTTTGGAAATTCTTTAAAACTCCCTAGAATACTTTTTTTCCCCACCTGTGAATTGGGGCTATGACTGCTGCCATACTCCACAAAACTAGGAATACTCAATAGGGAAATAGACACCAAAAAGACTTAATATCTTCAGAGGGCTAAATAACTATTGTTGGTAAGGTACTTGTACCCACTCCTGTGATGTGTCCTTGGACTTGGTAAGCTGATACTAGCAAAGCACGATTCTAATTTTTAAATGGCACGATACTATATTTTTAACAGTTCACAAAAAATTCAGTTGTCTCAGTCATGTAGGAGACTCTGGAATTGTTTGAGATTGAATCCAGAAGCACTATGAAAGAGAAATGAAGGCATGCTGCCATGAAATATGGGAGAGGAAGTGACTTTGAATCCAAAAACCTCACCATGATGATTGTACTTTTTAATGCAAATACATTTTCCTGTTTTCAAAGATAAAATGTGGAAGCAGAAGTTGTCATTTGAACAAAACTGGGGGAAGCTTATTTGTCCTTCCTTGAAAGATGTTGGAAGAAAGTAATCATTTACCCTTGCTCTGCACAGGTTTGCTTGTAGAAACTTGAGCATTTATGTGAACAATGGCATGGATTGTTCATGCAAGCTGTAGCTACTTGGTAGTACTAGGGAGATTGACATCCACGCAAGAAACAACCAGGTGCATCCTATATACGCCTTGAGGGGGTCCACAAATTAAATTAATAAGTAAGCAACTTGAGGATTATTTGCTTATATGAGATCTGAGTTTTCTCTCTTTTTTTGAAGGGAGCAGTTTGGATTGATGAAAGTGAAGTAAGAATAATAAAGTATGATGATGTGTAGTGTGATAGGACCATGATGGTCCAATAATAAACATACAAAAATGTTCTGAATCATAGAAAGTTTTCTAATTCTTAATTTAAAAACTCTCTACTTGTTGAGTATTTACTCTGTCAATAACCATGATAGTAGCATTAAACAAATTATTTCATTTATCACCACGACATCTTAATGATTTTATTTTTCCCATTTTTTTTTTTTTTTACAGAGAACAGGGCCAGAGGCACACAGCTCATAAATAAATTTTAACCCAGTTCGTTGGATGCCAAAAACCATAGACTTAATCACTACTTTAAAAAAATAAAATGCAACAATAATTGAGAACTGAGTTTTACATACAATTATAACTAAGGGATTAGAGTTCATAAGTAAATTTGATGACATAATTAAAGGGGAAGGGAAGACAATGTTTTCCTTTACATTGAAGAAGGAACACAAGAGGTCATAAGGAAGATATCTTCCCAAATCAGTGTAAATGTCCAGCCCTCGGCCCTTTTTTTTGCCGCTCTATGGAATGAAGCACTTGCACAGTACTTGTTTGATCTTAATGTTCTGTTTGTTTCTATCATATAATTCCTTAGAGCTTGAAATTATTTCAGTGACATACAGCAGGTCCTTGAATAACAATTTCATTCAACATCGTTTGGTGGTAACACAGATGAGAAATGATGAATGATGAGAAAGGCAATGAAATGATGTTCTTCGAAGATCAAAGACTTGGAGATTTGGACATGGTTTCATTTATATGTTGGTTAGCTGAACATCACAATTTCCAAGAACCTCTTATGTGAACTTAAGTCTTACTGTATTTGCTTGCTTTGTGTTACTGTTTTATATATCATGAGTTCCATGAGTACTGCTTCCTGGCCAGCTGTGTTCCTGTTGCATCCCAGGGACTTCCTATAACATCAAGTATTAGTCAGCACCCAGAAGCCAATGGCAGTGACTGCTTTTACTGTGCATTGGCTATGTGGTAGGCCACCATTCAAACACTTTATATTTATTATCTCATTTAATTATCACCATGGTTCTGCTCATATTAGACTCGGAGAGAAGGAAATGACCACACTCTGTTTGAATTCCTTGATCATAACTTTCCATTCTCTGTCCTAAATTCTGCTGCCTGCAATTTAAATCTATCTTCATTAAGTCCATCATAGCATTGTTATTTATTTATTTTTGATTGTTCGCATGCTTATCATATATTTATATTTTGTATCATATGTAATGTATTGCATATAATACACTCACAGACGGGTTTATCCTTTCTCTTATAAAGCTGGGCTATTGCTATTGGGTAAATCTCAGAAAATACCAGGCATTGAGCTGAATTAAAATTACTTTTATATACCGGGGGGGGGGGAACAGAGAAAATGAACTCAGCTTCTAAGGAAGAACAACATCTAAAAGAGGGAGAAATAAAGTCTGTTCAGTATACAATGTACCTATATTGGGTTTCTAATTTCATTACATCCCCATGTTTGTGAAGATGGAAGTTAAACTGAAGACCCAATCTCATCATTAAGAAGTTTACATTTGATGTATATCAGAGAGAATACATACATAGTAGGAGACTTCAACACGCCACTCTCAACAATGGACAGATCAACAAGACAAAAAATAAGTAAAGACACTAAAGCTCTGAACAAGGATCTGGACAACATGTGTCTAGCAGACATCTATAGAGTACTGCACCCAAGAAAATCTGAGTACACATTTTTCTCAAATCCACATGGATCATTCTCTAGGATTGACCACATCCTGGGTCACAAGATAAACATCAATGGATACACTAAGATCGAAATCATACCAACTATTTTCTCTGACCACGAAGGAATAAAACTAGAAATAAACCATATAAAGAAGGAAAGAAACCCACCTACCATGTGGAGACTAAAACCCACACTACTGGAAGATCATTGGATCAATGAGGAAATCAAAGAAGAAATTAGAAAATACTTGAAGAATGACAATGACGATACAAGTCTCCAAAACATATGGGACACATTAAAAGCAGTTATAAGAGGAAAATATATAGCAATACAAGCTCACATAAAGAAAAAGAAATAATTCAAAGAAACAACCTAATGTCCCACCTTAAAGAACTGGAAAAAGAACAAAAATAACCCAAAAGCCAGCAGAAGACAAGAAATAATAGTCAAATCAGAAATAAATGAAATGGAAGTTAGGAAAAGATCATGCTTAGTGAGATAAGCCAGAAAGAAAAAGAAAAATACCGATGATTTCGCTCATAACAGGAGTATAATGGACCAGGCTAGAAAATAATAAGAATAATGAACAGCCATATACCAGAGACATTTTGTGGGGCTGGAGTGGGGAATGGGATCAAAAACGGTGGGGGGAGAGAAATGCACTGGACTATGGTGATGGCACATGGGTGA
>NW_004567112.1:44895951-44913532 GCF_000260355.1 Condylura cristata
AAAAAAAAGTTTACATTTGAAATTTGTGAAGGTAAGAGTATTCTTTCCTCCACTGGGAGAAAAATCCAATGAGTCACATATCTCTTTAAGCTTGCACAAAGCTCTTGTCTAACAGATAAAGTCAGTGTGCTGGTAAAAAGAATGTACAAGGAGCAATAGTGTATAGGTTGGTATATTTATATGTTCCAACTAATCAAGGTATGTATGGGTGGGGAAAAAGAGTTTTGATGACTAACAGCAAATGTTTAGTCTGATGTTCTATTAATTTGGAATTTAATGGGGAAATAGGAGCTAAGCAAGATTCTAAGTTATAAGTTCCAGAAGGGAAAAGAAGACAGACAAAAATGAACTAAATATTAGATACAGCTGAACTAGTTCAAGTATAGAAGGTGAAATTATAAATAGTATTGTACTTAGTATTTGATAAACACTTGTTTTGACTGATTTAATTTCAAGAATGCTTATGAGAAGAAATGGCCTCCCTTTCCACCCACATATCAGTACAAGTCTTTCAATCAAGCAGAGAAAAGATTAGCTGTTTATTTTTAATCTGCTTTAACACAGAGTTCATGCAAGAGATTGCTTTATTCTCTTATCTTCCTGCACCATCCCACACTTTGACCATCATAAATCATTCTCTCTCCCTTCCTCTGTTCTTTGCCCACGGGATCTGTGACTTCCATTCTTAGACACATCTATGCCACATGGATAAAAGAACAAAGTGAGGAGTCATTTCCTCTATCTGTTTTTGTAAACATCCCGGGAATGGGAGACATGATTTAGGGAAGTTTACATAGGAGAATGAATGACGTATTGGGAGTGGCGAGGGTCTAAGGCAAGGAGTGTGACAGAAGGAGATTAGAGGTGTCACCATAATGGAGAACTTAGAGTCTATTTATTGAGAGATAATTATTGAAATTTGTTTAAGATTTAAATTAGTCTGCTTTGCTTTGCACTTACTTAAAGAGAACCAATTAAAGACATGCCCACGAGCCTATACAAGGCATGACACCAAAAGTTAAAATCCTCTGTTGAAAATGTTTAGTGGCCAGTAGCAGATTGTATGCCAAAAAGATACCCCACATCATGTGTCTAAGAATGGGGAAACCCTGACATGGGTGGCTACACATAAGACAATCTATCTTCTCCCATGGAAATCTGGAGGGCAGCTTTGGGAGGATTTTGATTTGTTGAAATATACACTGGAAAAGACACATTATCTTTGATCACTGGTTTCTAAATTATCTAAGTAGGGCTGTAGGGGTTTAATTGCTCTAATTGGTTGTAGAACAAATAGAGAAGTAGGCAGATGGTCAGAGTCTTCAGAGGATCACAAAGCTGAACCTCAGACCCAATACACATGCTGCTGCTCTGTGCCATAGAATGGAGGCAGGAAAGACAGTAGAATGACTCCAGAAAGATCTTTTAGAAAAATCATTTGCCTTTATTTCATTCATTGCGTTGGTCTCAGGCTAATTCTAGAATATCTAGAAAAATGTTCTTACTGTCTCTCTCTGCTCTTCTTCTCTTTCTTCCCGTCATTTACTCCCTACTCACTCCAGAATTGTTATGAAGCCTCCACAATTGCACAATGCATATTTCCCTCCATTCCTACTCTTTTCTCCCCAACCCCCACTTTTTTTTGGGGCTAGCATCTGGTAAGATTTGTACACATTTGGCATGTATAACCTTGTAGTGAAATATTTGACTGACCCTTTCTAAATATTTGTGGTATTTTCTTCCAATAGTAGAAACTGAATAAAGCCTAAAAGATACACAAACATGTAATAAATATTATGGAAAGTGTCAGATAAAGATGGGGCTACACATATTCATAAGTTAGACATCTGTCAGTATTGCAATTTAATTAGTTTGGTGGACAGTTGCTGAAATAATGTTTTATTAAATAGTTGAATCTTTTAGTACCCTGGGAATCTTTTAGTAATATATTTTGGAGGTGGAGATAATATTTTGCAATTGCTTTAGAATCATTATGTTTCTAATCAGGGAAAATGGCTGTGCTTACTTTTATTAAAAATAAAAACCACACACATTAAACTATAATTATTCCAATAGAGTCACAATTTCTTTCCTTCCCTGGTAGATAACAGAAAGGGTTTGGAAGTTTTTCCCTTGATATTGTAATATGTACTAAAACATATGGCAGGAATATCAGTAATTTTAAGTGTTAAGACTAAAGTGAATTAAGAGATGCCCATCTCAAGGGAGAGGACAAAGACTTTGAAAGTCTGAATATTCTTGATTAGTACATTCCATCGTGAATGAAATTGGGAGACACTGGGATCTTAAGTGTGGACTGGGAGGGAATTCAGCTTTCATTTGTGCTGGACTCTTGGGTAAGATATCCACTCTCTCCGAGTCTCTGTTTCCTTCTGCTCTAAACCAGAGATTCTAGAAGTTATGCACATATGAAGTATGCAGATGGGACTATGCATGAAGTAATTTGATGGGACTTCTCATCTAGTTTTGTGCTTTCCCAAGTGAAAAATTCAGTCAGGATCTGCTGGATCCACTGCTGGCATTATTATTGTTTGAAAATGTTGTTTCTCCTCTCCCAAGCGCCTCCACCTGACCCCATGTTATTAATTCTTTGGGGGCTATATTCTTCTATGAGAAGTTGATTCAAGTTTATCCAACTATGGATTCTTACCACAAAGAAATGTGTGTGTATTTTGCATGCACACATAAGTTCATGCCCTGCCTACCTCTGCAAGTTTAGCATGGACTCCTGGGATAGCAGATTTGGGTTCAAATTCTAAACTTACAATTTGTCAGGTCCATAACTTTAAATAAGCTACTTATTTAAATAAGTAATATAAACATCTTTGAGCTTTATTTTTAGAGATTAAAAAAAATTTCCACTCTAATAATGTATCTTAGTATATGGTTGACTTATAAAATGAATATTTCATTAATGGTAGGAATGATCACTATTATCACTAGTTTTTATTACTGTGTTTTCATATAGCTTTGAAATTTCGATCTAATATTCATCTCAAAAGATTCTGCTTTTATGGACCTCTGAGTGAAGGATGGATAAAAATGGCCCCAGGGAGATTTTTCAATATCGTTGGATTAAACCAAATAAAATTTTAGCAAATATTTAAAACCCACTAGTGAAAATGTTCCCATCTAATTTGGGAACAGTTAATAGCCATAACCACTGAAAATGTTTTTACTGGAAAGGATAGATAAAATTCTTTAACAAGCTTACAAATGCAGTTGTAAATCTGACATTTTTAGGGTAGGATTTTGTATCTTCCTTTTTTTTTTAGCATAATGATGCCTACCATTTAAATGTTCAGAAAGACACACATTTGTAATATATTAGGGTAAAGCATTAAGTGAATTAGGCCAAAATAAAGGGTAACAGTGATGGAATATTTTACCTTCTTGGTTTAGTCAGTTTCCCTGAGTTTGGTATTATTTCCTCTATTTTGAATGTACCCTGATTAATAGTAACCACTTTGGTTCATTTCTGTCTTATTTTTTTTCTTTTGAATCATGTCTTTCACAACGTTGTGATGTTAGTCAGCATAACATCTAACATAATTTGGATTCCCCTTTGCACTAGGTTTTTCACAATCACATCCAGATGTTATTTGCATTCTAGCCTGATTCCTATTCAATAACGTTTGGGTATTTCAGAATATTTTTTACCATCAAATGCTTCTTTCACATTTCTTTCAGTTCACAGTGATTTAGATTTTCCCATAATCTGTTTGGGTCCAACATAGGGTCACTGCACATAAAGTAACTCTAGAAGTCATTTAGTTTGATACCTTTCTGGAAGATAAGGAAACTGATCTTGAGAGGCTTTATCACCGATACTAGTATTATAACTAATATGTTGCTATCTAGGAAAGCATCATGTCTTTCATTTTCCCTGGGCCACCCAAGCTTGCATCCTAAATAGTTGACTACTAACACGGTTTTGAACCTTATTTATTTTTTTTTCTCTCATTTACCTACTATGTTCCAAATTCAAACCAGAAAAAATGTTTAGAAAGAAGTATTTCAAAATGACTCAAATTAAGGAACTTTTAAGCAGAGCATTACTTTCATGTCTTATTTTGTAACAACCTTGTATTTCCTTAACATCTTTATTCCTGAATAAAAGAGTACATTTTTTAAGTAATAAGCCATCTCCATTTAAGGAGTTTCCGAATATAATCTAAAAATGAGAAATGAAGTCATCACCCGATCACATGTCATTTAGCAGCCTGCATGTTTAATATTTACGTGGACCTGGTATTTTTCTCACTGGAAAAAGGTTCAAAATTGAATTCATGTGGAAAATAAAAACATCAAAAATTAAACCTTTTGCTAAGCCATACTAAATACTAAAAAATGTAAATTCCTCCATTTTGATCACAATCCTTTTTTTGATTTAAATGGTATTGAAACGAGGAATGCCAAGATGAGTTTAAAGTCTTAAAGTCCTTTTTTTTTTTTTTTAACGTGGGATATCTGCCAACTACTCTGGACTCATTGGAATGTGACTTCAGATAATAATCAGATTCAAAATATTTTAAAGCCAATAGAACATGGAATTGAGTCATGATGCTCTTTTCAGTAACACATTAAGCTTTATTTAGAAAAATGTGTTTCAATTCTGTGTAGCAAGATATATTATGGATCCTCATGGAATATGGAGATTCTTTCTGCCATCAGCTCAAAAACACCTATAAGACTTTTATCTATAGCCTTTGGAGACCCTGGTTTAATCATTTATCCATTATCTTTAGCAATAAATTTTTGAGGATCTGCTATATAAGGGTTGCCAAACTTGACACTGAGAAGTCAATTCTGCTTAATCAGTATTATCTACAAACATTTTTAGAAGAACACTATCCTTTTGAAAAAAAAAATATGGAATCTACATAAAACCGAGTAACGACAGCTAAAATTTGGACACTACATGCAAACACTCCGTTAAACACTATAAATGCTATTCATATAATTTCATTTAGTACTGTCAAAAATGCTAAAGCCACATACTATTCCATATTCTTTTCCAGAAGGATCACTGAAGATTAGAATGTTTAGCTAAGGTGTTCCAGATCTATAGTCCATGTGCAGGGAAGCTGAACTGAGAGAAGAGCCTCACTTTAAACCTGATCTTTTCAACCCTGTAATACAACAGTGTGTCCGGAGAGTCTGGCAATTATTTGCCATGATAGGCTAGTTTAGTTAATACCAAGTTGAAATGTAAAAGTTATGCTTATTTTTTTCTATTCCTGGAATAGAAGCAAATGTAATGTACCCAAGATCCAGTGTCCTATAGGTGTATTTTATTACATCCTAGCTAATAAAGCATCCAGAATAGGGATGAACTGATTTGCAATTTACATTGTCTACAAAAAAGCTGGAATGCTAAAGGCCCCCTCAAAAACATTTGGGAAGCTGAAGACCAAAGTGTGGTTCATAGATTAGCACTTGAAGACATGTTTTCATTGATTGATAGAGTAGTTTCTGTTGGGGGATGCAATCTAATAAGGCTAAAACATAAGTTCCCACCCCTACATAACAGGCAGATTTGGGAGACTTGAATAGATAAGGATTGAATTGAATTGCTTAGGTTGCCTTGGGGACAAGGCATTAAGGCAGACTACCATCACCTGGAAAACCAGCCCAACTCCAGGAATGCAGAAGAGGGAAGGGACATGTTTCTGCCTCAAAGACCAGTAGCTGGGACCAGGCATCCCACCAGGTAAGTGGTACAAACTGGGGCCCCAGAAATCCCATGAAAACAAAGTATAAAGCCAAACTTTTCTTGTCTCATCTGTTGCTTCTCTTTACAGTGCATTTCAATAAATCTGCCTTTTCTCTCTGTCTCTGGTAAACACTTTCACTCTCATGCCTCTGGCCTCATCCCAATGTCCCGGCTACATTTACTTACATAAGGTAATGATGAAATGTCTAGGGGATTATGTATGTATGTCTGTGCTTACACTATTAAGGACTGGAATGATGTGGAATTGTGAAGCAGGAATCTCTGGTTCGGTCAACCCAAACCAAATAGTTTTCTAACATCCCAAAACTTCAGCTCACTGACCACATGTAATAAAGCAAAAATTAGTGAGGTTAGCATTCTGCAGTATCTGGTATATGATCCAGGGCTTGCACCACTGGTCCTGATGATGGCTTTTCTCAGCCATAAACACATTTGTGAATGAATTGGAGTTTGTGAGATTTAAAATAAAATGAACTAGTCTGTTATTAGTCCCTTGACTCTAAATTGAATGATTGGTACCAATATGAGATTGGGCTACTTGCAGAAAGACAGGTCACAGTTATCAAAAACGATGGTCTGTATTTTACAGAATAATTTTGTCTTACTGCTTTTCTTATCTAATAAATAGAATTATATAGAAAAGAACTATTGGAACCTATAGTATCTATTAATCTTGGAGAGGCACCTTGTATCTTCACATAATAAAGATGCTGAAAAGTTTTTTTTTTTTTTTTGTAATATAATGTTTCTCAAGCTTGTTTCACCATATAATAACACTTTTTTTTTCTTCAAAACATTATTAAAATGGAACTAGTATTCTGTGGAAGATGGCAATGTTCACATGGGAATAATTTTTGTGGTACAAATCATTTCACTGTATACTATTGATTTCATTTTCTAAATTTTTATTCTGCAGAATTTCAAACATACACAAAATGAAAAGCATAGTGAATTCCATATTGACTTTGACATAACAGCTATCTAGAGTTCATCATATTGCTTCATTTTGGGGGGAGGTAATTTAAAGAAAGACCTAGGTATCACAATGCTTCATCCTTAGGCGCTTCAGTATATTATCATAAAAAATAAGAAATCTCTTTACCTACCTATCATGTCATAAAGACTTTTAAAAAATAATGCTATTTATTGATTTGCATCTACCACACAGATGCTATTAAAATTTTCTAAATTTTTGCCTATAAGTATTCTTTATAAAGTCTACAATTATTGAATTTGATATATTTATAGTTGTACATCTATGAAAACTTTGAAGTAGCATACACATATTTATGAGTTTGCTTGGACTTAGGTAATTGTTTTGAGGGCAGGGAAAGGTTCATAGCTTTAGGATCAATTTTAATTTATTCCCAAAAGAAACCTTTCTTAGTCATCTCCTTCCAAACCCCACAATCTCCTCCTCCTATGGAAACACTAACCCAGGTCGAGATTCTGGAGGTTTGTAGATTCTGGCCATTTCATATAGCATGGGGTCCCCTTTATGCGGCTCCTATCACATGTTTGCAAGGTTTATTCATGTTGTAGTTTACATTACTATTTCATTCCTTTTTATGACTAAATGATGCTCAATTGCTGGTTGAGGAACAATTGGGTTGTTTACACTTTTTGTGTTCTTTTGATCTAAAGTATTGATTTTTTAAAGACTTATTTATTTATTTATTTATGCATACAAGATCTGGGGAATAGGTCAGAGGTACAGAGAGTGAGAGGATTCACCAGAGACAAAGTGGGGAGCAGAACAAGTGGATCCACTGAAGTACACTACTGAGAGGAGCAGCAGGGAAGACAGGAGAGGTCTGCTGTGCAGTGTGGGTCAGCTACCTGGCTTGGTCAACCAAAACCAAATAGTATTCTAACAGTCCAAAACTTGGATGGAACTCATGTCACTGTAACTAGCAAAAGCTTGATAGTGCTGACACTTTAACCCCTGAGCTGCTAGGAAATCCACTAGGAAATAAGATTATATTCTTAGGTAAATTTTAGTAATACTTGAAACCTTTGAAGTGACATGTAAATCCTTTGGTGTTTGCCTGGCCTTTGTTTTTGTTTTTCTGGAAGGTCCACAGCTTTCAAAAATTACTTGAAAATGTACAGGACTCTTAAAAGTTTCAAGTCAGTGAGTTAAGGGTTTGACAGGTAGATTCCATGGAGTTCTTGAAAAAAAAAAAAAAATGAAAATAGAACAAATATCTCCTTTTATTTTACCCAAGCCTAAGATTTGGGTCAAATCAATGGGGATTTATTTTTTGCTCCTTGGAAGACCCCAGTGATACCCTAGGTGTAGGGAGAAGACTGTGTCCCATGTGGGGCTGGGCACTTCCAGTTCTTGTGAATCCTGATTAAGGTGAAAGTACTTAACAGAATTAAATGTGAGCTTTCAGAGTCGCTTTAAAGGGACAGATTGTATAGTTTTATATCTTCGGATGTATCTGTGGTTCTGTGTTGTTTGACAACACAATGAAGCAGCTGCCAGAACAGTGCTATTTCTTGGTTAGCCCTTTAGTTACCTCCTCCAGGTGGCCACAGAAATGTCCACTGGGCAGACCGAGTTCATGAAGGCCTCTGCAAATTTCTTTCTGGGCACAGGTTTGAGGTTCAGAGTGGGGCTTAAAAGAGGGGGAAGTGTCTTCCCTGGTTCTCCAGGTAAGGGACAGCCAGTGCTAGGGGCCTAGGGGCTGCACTGGGGGTGGCCACGTGACTCTCCCCACTGCCAAGCCCAGTTTCTGGCCACTTAGGTGTCCTTCAGTGAACTATGAATCAGGCTATGCTCTCTTGAAGTCTATGCACACCCTCTCTTCCAGGTAGCTGACAAGGAAGGGATCTGGTGACTGGTGGGAGCAGGGCAACATCTCTCTTTGTGAATTGATGCCGTTCCTGACTGGTGGTTTCTCAGTTTTTCCTACCCATTCTCTTGTTTGTAGCTCTCCTCCTTGCTAAGACACCAGTTCTCATATCTTCAGATGTGGCTGCTCCCACCTCACTCTCAAGCATCCTGTCTGGCTGCCATCCTCCAGTCCCTCTCCCCAATTCCTTCCTTTAAGGTAACTTTAAATTTGGGCTATAGGATTTAGAATTTACTTGATATAAAATAGTCTATACTTCACATCCTGCTTTGTACCATGGTGGACATACGTGTGTGGAGTTCAGATGGACCGCTTTTCCCCTTTGGGACTTGGAGGTATGGGTTGTGGGGTGTGGAGTCGTAGTGGAAAGTTTGGGACCTTGGAGTCAGAAGTGAGGGTGGCCTGGTTTTCTGAAAGGCCCTTCTGGGTGGTTAGACAGATCTCCATCTTACTTGAAAATAGCAGTTTTAAAACAAGAGGATAATCTTTCTTGAGTGCCTGCCTCAATTTGCATTTTGGAACCAACAGAAGTAAATTTCATTTAAAATAGATTATCTGATGACAAGGAGTCAGACTTATGAAAAGAGTATTTAAACTTTGTAGCAATAAAAGGAAGAATAAAATAGTTTTCTTACTGGAGCATAATCCTTGGGAAATTGAACATATATAATGATTATATTCCAAAAATTTCAAGAAGCCCTGTAATAATAAAGTCGTAAATGGGAAAGAAAAACATTATCTCATCAAAAAGTTTAATACAGGTATAGAAGTTATGTGTATAATCACACACATGCAATCATTCAAACACTTCAAAAAAACACTTTGCCCTATCGACTTAATTATTGCATTTTCATATAGAAAATGAAGATTAATATTAATACTATTTCCAAATTACTTCTGAATGAAATCACAGTAAAATATCTAGGTGAGGGCCTCGCTGGTCAAGCAAGATTTTAAGTCTCAGCACTATGAAGCTATCAGCAGCTACTGCTGCTTGAGTTTGATCCCCAGCCAAGAAGGTGACCCACATGGTACAGCAGACCTCTCCTGTCTTGCCTACTGCTCCCCTAAGCAGTGTACTGCAATCAATCAACCTGTTCTGTTTCCCACTCTGTTCTCTGGTGAGTCCTCTCAACCTCTCACACCTCTGGCCTGTACGCTAGCTCTTGTGTGCATAAATCAATCTTTAAGAAAAGGTAGCTGAACTATGCTATGTACTTTATAGATGGTCAATAAATAACATGATGAGGATGGTAAAATATGTTCTTAATACATTTTAAAGAAATTCATATTTGGCATTTTCATTTGCCACTTAATTCAACTCCCTAAAATGCTGCCATCTTTAGATCTAGATATGTCTCATAAAGGTGACTACCCCCCAAAAGTATAATAGACCTAGAAAAAAGGTTAAGTGTAGTGTGTTGGAATAAAGAGTTGACTATGAGTTAGGTTTCCAAGATATTTTTTCTTCTATAGCTAAACTAGCATTGTGACCTTGGGTAGGCAGCTCAATCCCTTTGAATCTGGATTGTTTGAACTATACAATGAATTTGTTGGGCTCGTTTTTTAATGTATTCTTTTGGTTGTAATAACAATAAAATTTCAACCCACCATGTGAGTTAAATCAATATGGCCAATGTGGTTAATTCTGAGCCTCTACTCCCTTTAAACTAGAGAATAGTTTATGTGAATTATACAAAAAAAAAACAAAAAAAACTGATACATTGATACATCTCTTCTTTCCACTTTGCCTTTGAACACAGTGTCAGATTTTTCATCTGTGTGGTGGCATTGTAGGCCTATTTATTTTTCCAAAGACCTTTAACTCTGATTATTTGATAAGAAATGAGATTTTTTTTCAAAGGCATTGCGTTATTCCTTTGGTTTATATTAGGGTAGATAAGTCCTTCGAGTTTTTAAGTGAGTTTACATTTTCATTCCATCTCTTTGATTCCAGTTTGAAGGGATTCTATTTTGGCTATTTTATCTTCCTGCCCCTAAGAAAGCCAGACTTTAAGTTATCCCCAAGGTATTACTGGCAGTATTCCACACCATCTGTAATGTATAAATATATTCAGTTATTCCGTATATTCCAACTTAGCTATTCTAGTAATTTTATATTATTGGAGTCTTTGAGGAGAAAGGCATTCATTCTTTACTGATTTATTCTTTACTGTTAGTCTTGAACTTTTGATTCAACTGACAAGTAATCTAATACAGAAACAAAACCCTAAAATTTTTCACAATGAGTTAAGTAACAGAAAGTTCTGGAGCTCATTCATTGTCTTTATTACACTTGACTGGCTGAATACATTTGAGCACCCCTGGCAGATTCCAGATTTGAATTTAGTGGGCTTAAAACAGGCCAAATCACTTTCAATAAAGCATACTTGTCTGTGGATCTCCTCACTTGATAAAGCTTTTTGTTCACCTTCCTGATGTTTTATCACACTAGTTTCTCTGACTATTTCTATTCCATGTAAAAATTCCTTTTCTCTCCCCTTTTTCTATAAAGAAAAAGATAAACCATCCTCCCACCAACGCTTCCAGAAATTTGTTTTTTAAATTTAAATACTGAATATAAATTATTTTTGGATTTTCATCCATGCATGTCTCCAGTTATATGAGATGCTAGAAATCAGAAATGCTTGGTTACTATAGCTGACCTATTACAATATGACCTCTTAGGGAAGAAATACTATGGTGAACAAGGTTGTAAAAACTAGCAATTATCATAAAACAAATTAGTTTTAATAATAGAACTTCCATGATTAGTTCTATGACCTTAAGAGTGCTTTAACCTTCTTCAGTATCAGTTTTTTAATCTATGAAGTGGGACATCTGTTGTAAAGACTAAATTATAGTATTCTATAAAATTTACTGTGCAGAGTATGGTTTCAATAATTAGAAGTTAGTATTCCTAGAAATCTCATATATTTAACACTGTGCTTACTTTTGGACAGGATACAGAAAACTCATAAAATACGAATGTCCTCACGAGTTTATAATTTATTTGAAGCTCCAAATTTGATTAACTATATTACAGTAAGTTTCATATATTAATTCTTTCATTCACTTGCTAAGTCATTCATTCAGCAATACTTCTTATATGCTAATACTTTCCTGAAGGTCTGGAGGTAAATCAATGAACAGAATTACATAACCAGAGTCTTATGAAAATATACAATTATAATTGCATTTTTTTCACCTACACATAGCACAATTGGGGCATCAGAATGGTTATGAAAGCGTTAACTTTAGACTGCCTGTGTTCAAATCTCAATTCTATCAGAAATTATCTGGGAAATTAAAGGAAAGTTATTTTTTTAATTGTTTTACATCTCAGTGCTCTCATCTGTACAATGATATAATATTGATATACACTTTGGTGGAAAGACCAAATGAGTTAGTATACATAAAGTGCATAGAATAATCCCTGGCATATAGTATTCATAAAAGACAAACTATTGGGCCCTCCCTGGTGGCGCAACGGGTTAAAGCACAGTACTAAAAAGCTAAAGCCACTTCAACATGAGCTTGATTCCCACCCTGGAGGTGATCCACATGGCTGCACACCTCTCCTGACCTGTCCACTGCTCCCCTCAGCAGTATACTTCCATCAGTCGGCCTATTCTGCTCCCCACACTGTCTCTGGTGAATCCTCTCATCGCCCCTGTACCTCTGGCCTGTACCCCAGCTCTGTATGCATAAATAAATAAATCTTTAAAAAAAAGACAAAATATTTTCTGTGTTACCATTATTGATAGTATTCACTATTTTCAGGTATTAGATTTTTAATTTTCTTTAGGGAACAACCTATTCTCTAATTTCAAAGTGTATTTTGATTTTCATGTGCACCTGCAATGTAAGTTTATGCTAATTGGAATATTTCATTTGTCTTAGTCATGGTGATTGGCTGAGTTAGGACAAAAGTAGGCTTTGCGATGTATGCTGTCTGTTTCTGTAGAATTAAATCTAAATTGATGCAGCTTTAGATTTCCAGGCAACTGTCTTGTCACTATCCAAATCCAGATACCAAAATCGCCATGGAAGGACAGAATAAGAAATTGGAGAGAACCAGACAGTAATGATAACATATGAAACACGATTCCTGAATTTTTCAGTTTCCTTCTTCTATTTTCATTTCAACATTTGACCAAGTTTGCCAGAGTTGATTTCAGAGACCTTTAAGTAAAGAAATCTCACTGATAACTTGGCTACTTTAGGTTGCTGTGGCATCCAATCAGGAAATTTCTTCCTTTCCGTTTTTCTTCTTTTTCCATTCCATCTAACATAACTATGTCATGCACTTTATTGGCAGACATTTTCCTTTTGGGTAGGAGTGTGTGGTTTTCTTTTATAATATTAAAACATTTCTGGAGTCTACTCAAGGTAGCTAGAGTATAATAAGAATAAATGATAAGGTAAAGCTGTGGATTGATTTGATTATGGTTGTGTGTTGGTGTGTCTGACAAAGAATACTTTATAGTACAAGTTTATCACTATTTATATGGCAATAGAAGAGATCTGGCATATTGCTTCTGGAAAAAATCACAACCAGATAAAAGATGGGTAATCAATGAAGCTATGAAAATAAATTTATGGTTATAAATTTTAGTGAGTGTTACATGAGGAAAATCTTCGGTGCAAATATATTTGAGCAACTAACCAGAACATTGTCTCTTAATCGTTTGTGATCAGGATATGAGAAATGTCACAATGAAAAATAAATCATCCAGTGACACACATCCCCACATCCCTCACCCCAGCTTCTTCTCAGACTGGGTGAATATTCAAAATAATAGAAAATGGGTTAGGAAAGAAAAAATATCAATAACATGCGTATGGAGAATTTATAAGATTTTAAGTTATAAGGAATAATAAAACAGACCTTGAATATTTATTTTGCATTTAGGGCCCAAAAGAAAGAAGTGGGGAATTCAGATGACAGATTGGAGGGGCTAGCTCATCCTTGAGATTCTCAGAGAGGATGTTTTTGAGGTAAATATGCAATTGGATGGTATCCTCAACTACAATATTTTTGGTCATAGAAACAATGAAGTGATTGTTTCTCTGATTAGGAAAAGGGCAAAAGCTTAGAATGTGAGTTTTTTTTGTTTGTTTGTTTAGGGAACAACAAAAGACTTAGAAGTACAGAAACTCCTCAGCTTCAGTATTTCATTGGTCTCTGCTAAAAATATTCTGTAAGCTAAAGTGGTGTGTCTTGGGGAGGTCAGTTCTGAGAATCCTGGGGTGGTCTGATGAGGGCATACTTTTGTTAAGAACAGGCCAGCAAGCTTTTTTTTTTTTTTTTAATGGTAGGTGACATGCCTTGTCTATGACTTATTAAATTGTTTATCATCTTTCTACATCCATCAAACAGCTGAATAAAGATAATCATTAATGGTATAGCTGATACTGAACACTTGTGCAGTCTGAGTAGGTACTTGCTACATACAATTCATCTTAATTCTCACTTGACACATGGAGGTGAAAGTCAAGAACCTCTCTTAATTTCTCCCAGAATTTGATAGGGATTGGGCTTTAGGTTTCTCTGATCTTTTCAATTTTCTTCCATTTATTTTTTTAATCAATAAGAAAGTTTGTTATTACAAAAGTTATGTTGTAACTTTACCTTTCTCACATGATCAGAGACACAAAATGTAGTGTAAGAGACCTGCACAAAACTTGGGTGTGGGCGAGAATTTAGCCAGGTAACATATAAGAGGAAGGATTTTACATTTACATTTTTTCATAAAAATACTTTTAATATGGATATACAGTATCTAATGGCTCGGGGCCTTCTAGTCCTTTATTTTGGAACATGGCTCCATTTTGCTAAGTTTCTTCTCTTCCCTCTCTCTACCCCCAGGTGCTTTCCTCTACAAAGCTATTTGCTAAAAAGCTATGTGTCACTGTATACTTACAACCTTCTTATGAATAATGTCTATCATAGTTAGGTGAATAAATCTGCCCCACACAAATAATTTGGGATTAGGAATCATCAGCACAGGTCAAGACTAAGGAATTCCCTTGGAAGAACATCTGACAGTAGAAATAATACCTGTACTTTTGTGACTCCCAAATGAGCTGGCAGAAATTCTGAGTATATGGATGAGGAAGAAGGCTAGTGAAGTGGAGAAAAGAGGAGGCTATGACAAATATAAAACAAAAGCATTTACAAATTCTGGAGTTGTCATAAAGTCTGATACATTAATTTATAAGTTTGATTGTCTGGAAAAATAATTGAAAACCTATTGACAAGTGCCAAGAGACAGAAAATTCTTTTTTCTCTCCATCTTTTTCTTCAAAGCAGAGCCATAGCTTGCAAATATCTTTTCTTCAGCTATGCAATCAAGGTGCATCACGTTCTATAAGGCATTTAGATCTTATTTTTGTGACTGTTATTTACTTACTAGGAAAGAACTGAGGAATTTCTGCTTACAAAGTTCTTCAACCTAATGCGAATTAATAATGTTCATGTTGAAGAGGAATGTTCATTCAGATATATTCATTCAGATATATTCATATGATGATCACAGCTGAGAGCTTGTCTATAATAATTATGATGACCATGGTAACAATGGGAAATGCTGATGAACTTTGGTTGTAAGGCAGGCACTTGTCTCTGTGTACACATTATCTCATTGAGTCCCCCAGCAGTTCTGTAGCTGATACTGTTATTATACTGTTATATATACTGTTATTATGAAGAAAAGGAAATGGACACTGGGCTGTTAAATAGCACATCTAAGGTCACACAGAAAATATATGGTCAAACTGTTATTTGGGTGGTGAATACAACCATCTTCATGATATTTCCCTTAGATGGTTCATGGTTACTAGAATACTAGAATACAGGTTTTCAGATGTTTCCCAGATTGATTCTGTAAGCTTGTCACTATATTTTTACTGATGCTATTTTAAAGAATTGAGATAAAGGAAAAGAAAAAAAAAAACACTTCCATTATAAAGATACCATATAGAAATTTTAGAAAATGTTAGGAAAGATCTTCTTAATGATGAGCAATAAAGCTTGAAGAAATATGAGACACTACCATGTTGACTGATTTGCTCAAGGTCAAATAGTTATATAATCACATTTTCCATTGTCAAAGTAGTTAAGTGTTTTAAGAAACTAATTTGTTTTAATGTTAGGAGATGATTATAAATCTTCCCGCATTATGTAGATAAATAATTCCTCACTAAAATTGTTTTTCAGTAATTTTGTTTGGTTATTTTAGTGTGTTTTTTCATAATCTCTAATGCTGAATTTCTCATCAATTCAGCCCTCCAGATTTTATTAGGTTTTGCGTGCTCGGGAAATAACACCATCAAAGCAGAGTTATCTTCACACACTCAGGACAATTATATTGATATATCATGTGCTGTATTTTAATTTCAAAATTATTGCCTCATTGTTTTCTCCTGGAGCCCAGTTTTATTTCTTTTTATTTTTTCTTATCATTAAAGGTACAGTGACAAGTAATTCATCCTTTTAAAAAAAGCAAAAGAGAAAAAGGTTTGCTTAAAAAATTGTAGCTAGAACAATCTCCCACAGAGTGAATTCCCACAGTGTTATGGAGGATGTAAATTTAGCCCAGTGTGATTCAAGCAATCAAGTTAGGAATTTTAATTTAATGGTTTGTTCCTTTGAATTGTTAGACGCTCACCTCATCGTGCAAGTTGTGTTTGAATTGGAGAAAATTAAACTAAAATGTGTTGAATTTGCCCCAATCAGGTTGTTCTGGGAGGTCTGATTTACTGACTGACTATGGAAATCAATCAACAGAGTAAAGGGAGCTTACATTATTTTGCTTTAATAATAATGACTATCATCTCTCAAGATTTTAGAATTTAAATATTTGGCTTTTGAGATTACCATATCATTTTAGCAATTTTAATAGCCCTGGGGCTATTTTATTTTCATTTTAACACAACCCAGAGTTCCATGCTTTTGGAATGTTGGTCAGAAACCTCAGTGCCTCACAGATTAAAAGGTTTGTGAGCCAGTGTCTGCCGACTTGCTTGGTTATGGCAAATAAGAATCTGTTGGATGAAACATCAGATGAGAATAAGGATCAAGTATTTTTTTTTTAAAGATTTATTTATTTATTCATATAGAACTGGGGTACAGGCCAGAGATGCGAAGGGTGAGAGGATTCACCAGAGACAGAGTGGGGAGCAGAACAGGCAGATCGACGAAGTACACTGCTGAGAGGAGCAGCAGGCGGGTCAGGAAAGGTCTGCCTCGCCAAGTGGACTCCTCCGGGGCAGGCGGGAATCGAACTCATGCGGAAGTGGCTTAAGCTTCGTAGTGCAGTGCTTTAACCCGCTGCGCCACCAGGGAGGGCCAGATCAAGTATTTTTTAATGATATCTTAGGGAATAACCCAGTAATCCAAATGGATCTAGACAATCATGGCGTATGTCTGGAATTACGATAATATTTGAGAAAATATAACACTTTTCTTGCAAAGTAAGAAAACATAAAAAAAAAAAAGAAATATGAAGAGGAAAATGACTTGGTAATAAACCTTCTTACATGTTTACCCATCAAGGAAGAACATAAATAAAGTGAGTTCCTAGGCAGCAAAACGTAGTTGTGAGCCCTTAACAGGCTTTAAGAGTTAGGCCTGGTAGCAGTCTCAGAGCCACCTGGACTGTCCAGTTTCATTTCAAGGAAATGAAACAAAGACTAAAGACAGTATGAAGTCGTGCTAATGGTCACACACTGGTACTGGTTGAGGTTAAAAAGGCATTTCCCTTCCTTTCACGCTATATTATTTCCTTGCTTACTCTTGGGAGCATTTAATAGCTCAAAGAGTTGTCATTGTCCCTGCATCCATTTCCTTGACTTAATTTTGGAGTTAGTTTATTACCTGTGCCTTTGCCTTTTTTATTTTTTTTAAGATTTATTTATTCAAAAGATCTTCTTAATGATGAGCAATAAAGCTTGAAGA
>NW_004567112.1:44913970-44939528 GCF_000260355.1 Condylura cristata
AGAAAAAAAGTTAGCAAAGACAGATGATTCCACTATTTCATTTCAGCATTTATAAAAAGTATTTCTCAAATGTTGCTGAACATGTTAATGCAAAACTATTAGAGCAGATGGAACAAAACGATGCTCTGAGCAAGCAAACATTTGGATAGTGCCGCAATATTTGGTGTACTGGCTGATTTTTACCATGAATCTCAGAAGCCTGAGAAACCATTCCACTAGAGAGCTAAATGGCTTTAAACTTCTTGACTTCTGTACATCTCAATTGTTCCTCTGTAAACAAAGGGGATAGATTAGGTTATTGCAAGCAATAACCTTTGTGTTCTAGCAAGCACTTGTAAGATATAGACATTTCTGTCACCATCTTTGAAGTGTGGTTAGAATTAATACAACTGATATTGTCTTTCATCCTGATTGTAAAATTGCTATCAGCTAAGATTAACCTCATTTATATGGTTTCCCATTGGGCTTTAGTGCTTCAAAAGAATCTGGATGCTTTTCAATTTAATATATATGTTAACAACATATTTGTTCAGTGCTTAGAACAATAATTTAAGGAAATTCTTTCCTCCCTATAATCCTCAGTAAACAATCCTTAAGCACCAAATGAGTCCAAGGAACTTGGCATGAAGAATTCAATGATTCACAGAGTTTCGTTGGGGCTCTCAGGAGAACTTGTAGTGCTATTGAAGAGAGCAGAATTATGATCAAGGGCATTTTTAATTAGGTGACAAATAAGTAATGTAGAGAATAACTGCAGCTTGCAATCTGTTTTTACTTAGCTACTTACTTTTCCTTTATTTAGGATTTCTGATCTTTAAACTACTTTTATCATAGTTTAAATAAATCTATTAAGAATCAACTCATCTAATGTTAATGTCTTCCTGTTTTCTTTGCGATAATTCTGATTTTATAAAATTTTAGTCTAATGACAAAAGACAGTAAGAGAGTAGTAATTCGAGTGATTGTATCTAAATGTGTGCTATTTTTACCAAGCAAACTGTGTCCTTAACCATATATTAAGTAAACTAGAGACTAAAAATAATTGGCTAGGAATCAAACCAATTTCTGGACAGCATTTCAGATGTTGCAATACTTTTTAGTCATCTATCTGCTCCTCTTCCAAACCCCCACCTTTTTTTTTTTAAACTAATTAATCTTAATAGCATGATGTGGCATTGTCCATGGCTTAAAAAATTTACACTGACCACCTCTGTTTGGTGGCCACACGATATCTTATAAAATGGTATATAAAGAAATTCACAGGATTGGGGTCCCATAAAGCTAACTGTCCAAACTCCGTGTCTTCATCTTCCCCCCTCACTGGGATGTAGATATAATTCAGGATGAAGATGAGACATGCTGAGTTCATAAAGCAGTTTTGTGAATTATACATCCTAAGTGTGGCAGTGGGGAGAGATGGGTTTCATGTGACATCATGTAGTGTCATATTAGCCAAAGGTACCTTCCCTACGGGCTTCCCAATTATTGAAGAACACAGAACTCCTAATTTGCCGCGCCAGCACAACAGCAGAGATGGTCTGAGCGAAGGACGTGAGGATTAAAACACACACTTCATGGTCAGCAAGCAAAGGCACACTTTATTCTTCTCTCCTTCCCTATTTATACCCTTCAGCATGGAACCTGGGGCTGAGGGGAGGTGGAAGCTCTCAGCAAGTGCGTCAATAACATGCGTCAATAACATGCGTCAATAACATGCGACAATAACATGGGGTCAAAAAACAGTCACGTAAACACAAGGTAGCAAACACAAGGCAGGAACACCTCGTGCCTCCTGTTTTTCTGTTCCAGCACCCATGGCTCATTCTTTGTTTCCATACAACAGTGTGCATATGATTCTGTGGGGGAGGTGGGGAGGTCTGTCCAGGCAAAGGACCCAACACTAGTTTGTTTAGATTATTTGAGGGGTTGTTTCTATTACTCATGGCTAAACATGTCTTCATAGAGCTGAGCATATCCACTGTATACAGCCCAAGATCTTGCATAGTACACAGAAATCCCAGGAGTTTCTAACTCTCCTAAGAAATATCTACTTAGCTATCTGTTACCTATTTATCTATTTGTATTATTTTAAAACAGGTGTTGGGTGTGATGCCAAAGAATCCCATGAATAAGGAAGAAGAGATATCATCTGACTGATAATGTCTGAGAAGACTTCTTAGGAGGATTCTTTTTAGGTCTTTTCTGTTTTCTTTGTAAGAGTAGGTAAGATACCTGGAGTCTGGAAAAAGACCTGGGGCAGAAAACAACTTAAGGGATGCTGCAGAAAGTCTCTGGGTTGGCATCACTAGCTAATCAAAGATAAAGCAGTATATGATATTTCTAACTATCTTCCTGTATTGTGGTACAGAGTGCAAAATTGTTTTGAACTTAACTGAAGCTACAGTTTTCATGTGATTCTCTTATCAGATTGTTTCTTGATCTACCTCATAACTGGGCATAGATCCAACCTTGCTTTTTTGTTGTTGAGCTAGGATATTGCAGTCTGCAGGGAAAATCATAGTGAAGCAATAACCGGAGAGACCCAAACACCCATTTCTATTCTTGGTAATTTCACTGGTCCTATTCTCTAACTTTTAATCCCAGAGGACATTACATGTGAGTTTCAGAGTTAAAGTAAACTTTAGGGGGAAAAATGTAATGAACTGTTTTTTTTTTGTTTTTTTTTTTTGGTGCGAGTTCTTTACAACTTAGGTGTCCAAAGTGATGCTCATTAAGGAATTTCTAAAGTAGAGAAGGTGAGAGTTGACATTATGTTCCTTGAGATGGCTTATGAATATTTATGGATGATACTCAAGTAAGTATGGTTATTTAGATATCAGTCATGCTTATTTAGATGTTATACACACAAACATATATTCAGCTGTTACATTCTGGAATCAGTGTAAATGAGTAGTTAAATTACATAGGTGAGCTTCTAGCAGAATCTTTACTTTTACCTGGAATTCTTCAGGCAATTTCTGCTTTCCATGAACAATTTTCTGGTTCCTTATATTTTTCTGACTTTACATGATAAGTGCCTATACATATACATTAGAGCTTGAGTCCAGAATATAATGCTAAATCTTGGCAGGGACTAGACCTTCTTGCTCCCTTTTTTAAGCATGAACCCATGCTGCACATGACTTAGGACACATTCCTAATGAATTTAGGTTGTCTCTAGAGTCATTAAATTACTTACTACTCATTGTTTTTTGATCATTTGATTGCTAACTTACTGTCACTATTTCACATAGAAATACCAATTGTGAATGATGTCATCCTCACCTAGAACTACAGAAGTTAAATGTATTATGATCACTTTTTTTTTTTTTTTGGAAGAGGAGACAGAAGTTCAGAAATATTAAATTAGTGACCCATAAACACAAAAGAAAAAAGCTGGAAGTCTGACCCTGTGTATCTGATTTGAAGTCTGCAGTTTCAACTGGAGTATTGCAGAATTCTCAGCTTTCATTCACAATAAGGCAGTGATTTTTCAAAGTTACTTTTGCAGAAAAACCTTATGCTAAATGAAATTTTACACATGTAGCTGATATGCTCCAATTCAGCATCTAGGGGTCCCAAACAAGGTCATCTCTCTTTTAATATTCAAATTAAATGGCTAAAAAATCCCTTCTTGCTGTCATAGAAATGTCTTTCTTTCTTGGGCCCTCCTTCCCATAACAAACTCAAGAACACTAGAAATGTGTATTCAATCTGTGACATAACATGGGGGAAAGAATCTAAACTATTCTAATGCATTTACCAGGATTCAGGATCCCCGTTGCCATTGTTGCTGCTGCCACCGCATGGTGTCACCCCTATAGACAGGAACGTGTCCATTGAAAGGAGCACGGCCAAAGCCAAACACACTCTGACATCTTTGGCTGGGAGTAGACACTAGCTCTACAGAGTCAGAGGAAACCTCTCGTATAGTGTTAGGCAGATTCAAGTGTTGGCAGGGCTGCATTTCTCCTGATGGCTCCAGGGAAGAGGGTATTTCCTTGCCTTTTCCAGGTGCCAGCAATCTGTATTCCTGCAAATCCATAGCTTGTGGACCCTCCTCCATCTTCAAAGTTAGCAATGGCATGTCTTCAAATTGCTCTGCCCTACTCATTGTTTTTTGATCACTTGATTGCTAATGTACCATGTGTATATGACAATGCAGGGAAGTTGTGGTTAAGTGATGACCATGAGAGGGAACATTTTCATTGCCTCTGACCTTTCAGCGCCACAATGAACTTGCACCTTCACAATGTATAGAAATTCCCCAAGGCAGTCCCTCTCTCAGTATCTGTGGAGTTGGGGTAGGGGGGGCTATCCTGGCATAGAAACAGCTCATTACCAGAATCAGCTTCCCTTGCAACATCAACACACTAGCCTCCATTGTTAGAGAAAGTCCTCTGTTGGTTCCAAAGTTTATTTCATTTGATATATCTAAATGAATGATATTTCTTTAAAAGTGTTAGAATTACATTGGGCTGCAAAGAAGAAAAATATTGATACCAAATAGTAGCGGTATGAATGAGACATGTTCTATCTTGTTGCTCTACCATGTTCTTTACTTTTCCAGAAGTCAACTCAGAGACTAAGGGGTACATTAAATTTGGAAACTGTCATCATCACATTCAGCTAAGAAGAGGAAAAGACAGACTGAGACTTCTCCCTACCTTTAGTTTTTTGCTTATTAACAACAGAATTTATTTCTCATAGTTCAGTTCAAAATTGAGATAATGGTAGCTCGGGTGTCGTGCAGACCCCATTTCAGGGTCCATACATGACCAAGATAGTCTCTTGTGCAGGAAGGGGTGAGGGAGCTCTCTGAGGTGTCTTTTCTAGTGGTAATTTTCATTCCATTCTTTAGGACTGTATCCTCACAATCTAATCATTTCAGAAGGTTCCTCCTCCTAATACTACTACATCAGAATTAATTTATCTACTTTTGGTGTCTTTTTTTTTAATTCCATTAAAAAATGAGGTAGCATTGGTTTATGACTCCAAATATGATTTAGGGATACAGGTTCCCACCTTTCTGGATGTATGTCACTACACCATGTCTACCAACAATAGTGCTCTGGGCTCTCCCTTCCCTTTACTCCCCTGTCCCGACACTTCATTCTCGTAGCCTCAATTCTACTATAAGATTTTTAGGGTTTGTTTTGGTTTATTTTTGTGTGTTACTTTGTTTTTTTTTTGTTCATGTTCCACATATAAGTGAAATAACCTACTAGTTATCTTTTTGCTCCTGGTATATTTCACTAAGCATGATCCCCGCCAGTTCTATCCATGTGGTTGCAGATGAAAAGATTTCAAACTTTCTAAAAATAGCTGAGTAGTATTCCATAATGTATATATTCCACTCATATGTCATTAGGCACTCAGGCTGTTCTATGCTTTGGTTATTATAAATAATGTTCAATGAACAGAAGAAGGCTGTTCTATGCTTTGGTTATTATAAATAATGTTCAATGAACAGAAGAGTGCATATATCCCTTCAAATTGGTGTTTTTATTTTTTTCAGGGAGATACCTAGGAATGGACATTACTGTTTTTAATATTTTCAGAAATCTCAATTGCATTTTCCACAGGGACTGGACTGTGCCTGACTCTCCATTTAAGGATACTGTTTTTACACTCTGCTCTCTAAGAACTTAAGCAGACAGATGGTCATATCTATTTGCAAAGAAGCATGAGATTTTTGACTTCTATTCCAGGTGGTGATGTGTCCAGTTAAAACTGAAACAAACTATTTTTTAAGAAACAAGGTAATAGCCACCAGTCACCCTCCTAAGGGAAACACCCTAACTTATTCTATAGTCACCCCATTTTACAAAGCTGATAGGAGCAGACTGCTCTGGTAAGTATAAGTAGTTTCTGAGAGTCCTAAATCTTCAGATTTCTACACCTTTGCTATAGTTCTTGAGACATATAGCACGATGAAGCTAATTTTGAAAATACTGTGTAAAGGAGACAGCTCACAGCTCAAAGGGTTAACTGCTTCTTGCTTTTAATAGATATATTTACTATTTTCCTAATAAATAAAAAAAACTTACATAAAAATAAAAAAGAATAGTGTAACAATGATATATGTCTACCATGCAGATTTACTACCATCACATATGGTTCCACTATTATTTCAAAGAAATAAAGCATTTGGATTCAGCTGGAATTCTTTTACAACACTACACAGACTTATTTCCCTATTTCTCCGTGTCTAAGTCCAACTTTGGCTTTCCCAAACTGTATCTAATATCACTCTGAATCATTTGAAAAAAGAAATCATATTTCAATTTGATTTTGTTTGTTTTTTTTTAATGTACTTTTCCTGTCTAAGGCCTGTTCCAGAACACCATATTACATTTAGCTGTCATCTCTCCGTAGGCTGCTTTTGACTGTGACATTCCCATACTTTCCTTGCTTTTGGTGCGCTTGACAGTTTGGGGGCATACTGGTCAAGCTCTCTATGTACTGGAATTTATTTGATATTTTATTATGATTTAAAAAAATCATTGTGTTGTTGGGGAAAAACACATAGGTAAAGTATCATTTTAATGATATCACCTTGAGTGTATACTTTGACCATGACTTATCACTACTGATAGAGACCTTCATCACCTGGCTAAGGTAGTATCTGTCATGCTTCTATGTGGGAAAGCTCTTGTTTTTCTCCTATTTCTGTACTGTACTCCTTAGAAGAAAATCACTAATCCATAGTTCACACTTCAGAAGTAGGGAATTATGTCCCCCGCTCTCCCGCCCTTAAGGGTAGAGTACATAAATTATTTGTAATTCTTCAGCACAAGAGATCTGACTTTTATCCCTATTTTATTTATTTAATCATTTATTTAGGGCAGTACAGAGTCATAGATATTTATTTTATACTTTGGAACATAACTGCTAGGTCTTTTGACACACACCCCAACCTCCTGTGGTCATTTGATTTACTTAAATAATTTATCACAATCCAGTGTCTATTATATATTGCACATACCTGTACACACATATGTATACATAGAAATAAATACCACTGGTATGTATTTGTGTGAGTAAATATGCGGTGTGTGTATATACACACATAATTTTTATTTTAACAGATTTACTTGCAAGCAAATAAGAATAAATATCTGACTTGGGGATATTAGCATTAAGATAATAAGTAGTGAAATATTTAGGTGTGGTTCTCTCCACCCATTGTATTGTCAAAGCAATTACTTATTCATAAGAACATATTCTTAACCTTTCTTTGAGGAACAAACTCCTTTGGAGATGGTGCTGAAAGGCTAACAGACCTTTCTTCCAGGGGTGGGTGGGGAATGTATCAATAAACACATACAGATTTTTGCTCAGTGTTAAATGAGGTTCTCACCTAGGCCCTTAGTGACCCCTGGTCAAGGGACCATGTGCTAGAAGGGCCAGGAAGTTCACATTCCCTGTTAGTTTTCTTAAGCCTCACTTTTATTGTGACTGTTTTTCTGGCTAAGGAATGGTGTCATTTAACAAATAAATCAGAACTGTCTGATCTAATAATACAATTTCTTCATCAGTTAATTGCAAACATTTTATCTTAAGCTGTTCCCTTTTATGTCAAATCATAATGGAGTTGTTTGGGGTTCTCTTTTGGTTTCTGTGATTTAAAGAAAAAACCAGAGTTAATTTTCATGCATTCTTTAACTCATATCAATTTTGTTTGAATCACTTCCTCTTTGTGCTAATGTTCCTATTTAAAACCAGTACAGTAAGAAGAGCATATTTAACATGATGCTGTATCTCTGAAAACTTGCATAGGTGTAGGATTGAAAGAGTTAATTGAGTTAAATCTCAGTGCATTTTTTTCTGAAGCTGTGTTTAACACTGATTATTTCAAGGTGGTTTTTATAATCACTTCCAAATGTTTTAATGAGGCTGTTTTTCATTTTTTTCAAGACTTCTTTAAAAAAATTTTTTCCTTTCCATATTGATTTTCCAGCCACTTTCCTTAATGTCGCCGTTGGCAGACCCAGTTATGCACTTTTACGGTTTGTTCCGGAAGCTTCCTTCCACCTCCCAGCCCCATCTCTCTTCCTGTCTCTTGGGTGCTCTTTATCTGAGGAGAAAGCTCTTCTGGTCTGATTCCTAACCATTTCTCTTGAAGCCGGTGTCCCAGACTGTGTGCAGTTTTTATTTCAATCTGTCAGTCTTAGTCATAGCTACCTCCTGTTGTCATGTGTTTTTTCTTTTTTTTTCTTTAAGATCACTCTGAAATAGAATCTTTCTATTTTATCAAATGCATCGATTATAACTGTTGGGAATCTGTGTAATTTGTGATTTTTATTCCTCTGGTTTGAGACTTCCCCTCAAAAACACTTCCCTTTCCTTTTCTGTATTTCGCCAGCCTGGCAAGGAACTGCTTCCCTACTGTATTAGTTAGCGACTGGCAATTAGGCTGTTCAGGGAAGGCAGGGCCGTGACACTTGTCACATGTCACAGCTTTTGGACAGCTCTGTGTAAATACATGTTACCGGCCAGCCCAGGCTGATGTCAGAGATTAGAGTCAGAATGTGCCTGCCATTCCTTCACACAGAGGACCTGTTAGTTCATGATAAACAGCTGCAAGATTTATGGCTTCCCAAAGAGGAAAACCAATTCCTTAGAGTATTGCTGGTGTGCTATCAGTATTCCAGACCCACTCCTTGCAAATATCATAGTACAGAAGTAAGATCACTCATCAAATAGGTTGTTAAATTCTGGTGCAAAAGGTCTTGGGTGTTTCTAGACAATGATAACAAATGGATCTGTTTTCCCTATTTCCTTTCCCTTACTAGTTTATTTGAGTCTAGAAACCGATCCTCAATATTTATATAAGCATATTGAGTGATTCTGCATTTTTCATTTCAAGTTAAAGTATTCAAGATGTAGCTGTTTTTAATGGAGAGGAAAGGTGTGTCCAGGTTGATGTCTCCCAGGTTGATGTCAAGATCTCTGCCAAGGTTAGTGGAATTGGAAGCATTAGTATGATGTTCTCTCTGTATAGGTTTAGATTTTGAAGTTTGCTCATTGACTGTTCTTCCAGGATGAGTTACTATATCTGTATGGATGATACTGAAATTGTTCTAGCTTTCTGTGGAGGAGGAGAGGTAAATCAGGTGACTGGTGTGAGAAAAACTTTTTAAAATTTAGATTGTGGTACTATATTAATTTTTGAGACTAAACTGTCAGTGTTCAATGTGACAATACTAAAATATTTATAAATTATAGGCAAATAATAAAAATCTGCATTTCCTAGGCCATTCAAATCCAACAATAAAGAGTGTCAAGTCCTTTGGTGAGATACTGTTCCCCAAACTTCATCGTTTTATTACATACCCAAACATCTGAGTACTTGGCAGTATCAATAGGGGCTAACATTTTCTTCTTTCAACTAGACATTTAACATTTTATGAAAAGTGCAGTGTATCTGGCTGTGAGGTTAAAATTTTTGTATTAAGCAAATTTATCATTAGCAGAGGTTGAAGGACGAAGTCCACGTGAAAAGTCTTTGGAAGATCATGGTATCAGGGTCTCTCTGTAACATGAACTGGGTTCCCAGCAACACCCTGTCATGACTTCTTCATTAATGTACATGGAACTGATTGATTTCACTAGCATCTTAGTTTGCTTGAGTTATTTAAACCTAAGGGGGAAAAAGCTACTTGAATCTGTGGTCTTTTATTAATAAGATTAATTGGCATAAAATTTAATAATTGAGAAAGGATACCAGCAAGAAAGATAAAGTAGGGGTTCTAATGAGAAACAGGTACCCATCCCCAAGGAAATAAATGTTAGTGCGGATATAACAAAAATACAAAGAAAAGGGAAAAAATGTGTAGCTGCTGCATGTAGTGGCAAGCTCTCTCCTAGGGCTACACACTGGCTTCCAATTCTGTTCCCCCTATTATCTCCAACTCGGAAAATTCTGCTTTTGGAGTTGAAATTCTCCATGCTTTGTTTTACCCTGAGGGAATGCATTCAGTTTTTCTGCAAGTTTTTATTTTGTGAAAGTTAAATCTCCTTTGCTTTTATCTGGGCAATGATGTATTTGAATAAACACATGCTGGCAGGCCCAGCAACAATTAGTCCCATTTCTGCCTTGTCCCACGAGGGAATGGAGAACACCAGCTCATTCCCATTGGCATCTGCAGCCTTGTTCATGTTTTATCTTCTCTGGCGTGCTTCTCCTTTTTGTTTCCCTGGACATGACCAGCTATAGGGTCAACCTGAAATCCATTTCTCCTTTGCAGTGTTTTTCTGAGGGATGCTGGTCTTATTCTACTTTTCCTGCTGTGCTCTCACTTGACATGTTATCTTCAGTGTCAGCAGTTGGACTGTAGGTGCTTGAGAGCCCAGAGGTCACAGCTCCCATGCGAGAGTCTTCGTAAGAGTGACGTTGAGGCTGAAAAGGTGACTCAGCCCTGGGAGCCACTGCTCCACTAGTGGGTTGGAGTCACTATGAGGAGCTCCTTCTTCACGAGAGGAAGAAGTCCCTGAAGTATTACTTGAGAGTACTTTCTAATTATGTTGTCAATGGATTGCGAGAGATAACTGGAGTCTCTCATACAAAGTTCATAAAAAAAATTGTCACAGTTACTGTCTATTTATTGTGAATAAATTTCAGAAACATGCTTAAGGTCAATTATTTCAGACAAAATGTTCCTAACATCATTGTTTCAGCAAACTATCTGATGAATGCTGTTTTTTCACAATCACTTGGAACACCCAAACGGAGTCACATTAGCATTTTGCAGATTATTTTTCCATGTGTTAAAATCAGTTATACCTGAGTTTGAAACATATGACTGAAAATTATCCATAATGCATTTTCTCAATTGGAACAGATTGCATATTGCATTAACCTAGGTTTTTTTTTTTTTTTTTGTAAAAAATAGGTCGCGCATTTCTGGGGTGAGGTAAATATGTTTTCGGAAGGTGCACCAATGGACATTTTAGATTTTAAGAAGAATACATTAGTAGATAGTAGAAAGGATACAGCAGATATAGCAAACCATATTTCACTGGTATTATTGCTTAGGAAAAGTATGTAGATATTGTAAAAACTGTTCAAAGAAAGCTATTAAGTATATAATGACAATTTTTACTTAACTCTTTGTATGTTAGTACGTAGATAGGCAAAACTTACAAATTTAGTGGAAGATATCTACTGAGAGGAAACAGAGCTTGAAACCAAATCTAGAGCTAGAAAGTGGGGAGAATTTCAAAGTGGTACCTAGAAAAAGCAGTAATACCACTAAATGGAAAAAAAAAAACAAGCAAATAAAGGGAGGGGGAGCTAGAAGAAGAGGTTTGAGGAGCAGGAAAAATCATGATAACAATTTATTATTTATTAATTAGATTCAGACATAATTTGTATTACTGACAAATGACCTCTAGGAATTGAACAAATGTTAAAAACATTAAGTTATAAAGTGATTTCGTTTCCTTGCAATGCCTTTAGTAGAGCGTAATTACATCCTTTAATTCTGATATGAAAGAGGAACATTCACTCAATATTTTTGTAGCTTTTTCAGGAAAGAAAAACATTGATTTAGGCTGAAACAAGAATTCTTATCATTTCCATTCACTATGAACTCTCCATTAAGCACAATTGGATAATAATGTAGTGTGACCACTGCTGATCTTATCTCCCTGTGCCTCTACATCAAGACAGTAGCTCTCATGATTACAAATGTGTTCATTTGAAATCAGGAATACTACAGCATTGCTAAAACTAACAGTTTTAAAGTTTAAATATCATTAATGTGACTTATATTGATTCAGAGACTCAAATATTACAATTATCCTCTATTAAATCCCTCAGCAGGGATTTAAAAATATTATAAACTAAAGCACTAATGTAGGGCTGGAATCCAATATAGATAATCTTCTTTTCCCTCCCTACCCTCCTATCTTTCCTTTCTTTCTTTCTTTCCCCCCTCCATTTTACTGCTTTCTTTCTATTCAGCTGAACTAGTCCATACTACTTTCACCCATAGACTGCTCTGGTTTCAACATCTGAGGAAATGAAAACAATATTTCTGGCTACCGTTCTTTCTTAATATAAGAGCCTAGTGTATAATGACAAACATTTCTTCTAATGACAAACATTCTCCATTAAATGTTTATTAAATTACCTATAAGCTTTAAATCTTAATTTATATATATAAAGTTGAAACAGTACAAAAGGAAACCAAAGGGATTTGATTATGAAGAGACATTTCAATTTCTGCAAACTCTTAGAAACTGACCAATGAGATTTTGTTTTAAACGTTATTTTATTTACTAGGATATTATCTGAGTGAATGTAATGCATGAGTAATTTAGATACCCGGGTTCCTCCAAGACTGTGGTTTGGAACATTCTCATTATATATAAAAAGCATCCTGCAGTGTTCTTTGCTTAGTCGGTCCAACCTATAAACCTCTGCTTCACATCAGGAGGCTGACAGGTCAACAGGCAGGGATGTTTTAAAATGAAAAGGAAGAAAAACTCATTCTATCATAATGACAAATCTGTATTACTACTGCGGAACAGGAACAATGTGAATGGTAAACATTGCCTATAGACATGACAGTGTGTGTGTGTGTGTGTGTGTGTGTGTAAATGCTTTACATTTGCAAGGGTGCTAAATGACTATGCAGTAGTGACATGCAACAATAGAAACACTGAGGCCAGTGTGCAAAGTAAAGCTTCTCTTCTCCTCCTACCTCTTGCCCTTTCTTCGGGGGAAGCCTGGGAATAGGGAGAACAAGGGCTCCCACATAGAGTCTCCAGCTCTCAACCCCATTGATTTTTCTTCCTGTTTGTTCCTTTCAAAATTTAAAATCGTAGACTGTCTTTTCCTCTTACATCTTTTTTAGAGCCCAACTTGAAGACTAGAAAAGACAGATCAACTGTTTCAGAAATGGCTGTAAAGAGCATTGACATTCCGGCCTCTGAATTTCTCTCCCATCCATGCATGGCTCCCTCTAAAATCATCTATGGATTCTCAGAGTATGGGAAATATTTTAGTTATGCAATCATTTAAGACTCTGAAGGCCTTACTTGTAATGTAAACAGTAAGAAAGGCTGACACATCCTGTCATAACTTACCAGCCATTTACTTTCATTTTTTCTTTTCTTTTTTTTTTTTAATAGCTAGTAGCTAGCAGAACCTGGAGTAGCTGCTCCTGAGGAGGAGTGAGTTCTTATTTAGGGAGTGACTGAGCCCTGAGCAGGAAGGTAATACATCTTGGATAGTGTCAAAGAGAACCTGAAAAGACTGACAAGAACTGAGCATATGAGGAACAAAATTTATATGCTGGTTGTTACATAGGCCAAAAAAGGGGAAATGTGGAAAAAAGAGCAAGCAGGTTATGCAACAAGCCTGGTATGTCTAGGCATTCTCTAAGATTTCTAGTCTCATTTGCTTCATGTGATGAGAGGTTTCTTTCAAATTGAAGACCTTCTAAGAGCTCATTTTGCTGAGGGGATGGCCCAGGAAACCAAGAGTGCTTCAGAAGGTGAGAAAAACTGGTTTAAACTTCCCAATGTACCTCTCAGATGTAGATTTTGGTGTTAGGGGACTTTTGGTTAGAAGTCTGCTTGTGAGTACTCTGCAGCTATTAGATGACAACTGTAAGCAGAAAGCTTTCCTGGCTATCTATCCCTGAAGGATGCCTTCTGTTTTAAATTTGTCCCAACCTCTACTTGATCCTCAAATTCTTTCCTCAGCTTAGGTAGTTTGAATGAAAGTTTCAGCATTATTCTCAAAGTTACTTGATAGTGGAGAGGGGTGTTATATAGACATACATAAAGGACAAGGAGTAAGCAAATCTTTAATGATTAAGCAATTCACATTGCTTAGAAATTATGTATAAATAAAATAGAATAGCAAATCAAAAGATTGAGAATCCTCAGTGAGCTAGTATCCACTATAGATGTACTAAATAAGGTATATTTTCCCCTCACTTACTTGTCCTGCTTATTCAACACCTCTGTGAATGACTAAGAAAGGTCTCGGCACATCCATTTTCCTGAGTGTATTTACCTTGCGTGCTTCTGTATTTGGTCTCTTGAACATAGTGCTTGGGTATAATTTTTACATGTGACTGTGTTTAGGGAGCTTGGTTTATAACACAATGATGTTTTCCAACATTGTATATCAACATTTCCTTTAAGCTTTTTTTTTTTTTGCTTTATTCTCTCTCTCCTTGCCTGGAACTACAAACAGACATCTCTCAAATCATTTCATATTGTCCTAAAGGCCCTAAAAGTATAATCCCTTTTTCCCCTACCTTTTTTCTTTTATCTTCAGCTTGAATAATTCCTATTCACCAGTGTTCTTGCTACTGAGCAATGGGCTAGCTATCCAATGTGCATAGATATTGATATATCATGACACCAGACTTAGGGGGAAAAACAGCTCCATTCCAACGGGTTGTAAGGAGAGGAATGACCAATGCATGACTAATAGTGAACATTACCAACTAAGCTCTGCAACCAACAGTTATCTTAGTGAACCATTGGAGATAACCTCAAATCTGCTACCCATTAAGAAAGGAGATGACTTCATATATATTTTGGAAGTGTGGGGTACGAATAAATTAGTTAAATTTTATTAGTTTGAAAAGCAGGTTAAAACCTAGAAACATGGACTTGGCTGATGTTCACTGTCTAGTACCAGGGCAATTCATAAATGGAGAAGAATGAGAACTTTTTTTTTTTTTCTCCAGAGGACTGGGGTTTCAAAGTTCTATGGGTAGATGCCTCAAACCTGGGGAGCCCCTGTACCTTTGTATTAGCATTCTTGGCTCTGTATTCCCTTAGAACTCAATTCAAGGTTAGTTATTTCTACTTGCTCAGGCTGGCTCATCTGCAAATAAGCTATTGTGTTCATATAAACCTCAAAGAAAAAGTACGGGTAAGTTTTTTTTCACTTTTGTGTCCTTTTGAACAATTTCACTTTAGTTTTGTCCTCTTTCTCTGCTACTTCTGTTTTTATGTAAAGCCAGCCATTAATATTCTTATTTCAGATGTTTTACTGTTTAGCTCTATCATTTCTATGTACAGTCCCTATTTTTGTATGAAGTATGCCTATGTTTTCAATCTTTGTTAATCTATCTTTCTTTACATCTTGACTATAGATAATTCTAATTCTTTCTCTGATAATTCCAATACCTGGGATATTTCAGGTTTGGCCTTCACTGATTATCTTTTCTATTAATAATAGGTGGCATTATTCTGTCTCTTTTGGTAATTGTGAAATGCAGCTATTCCTTTTCTGAAACTATTAAAGTAATGATGTGCTTCTTTTTTTCCTAGTGGAAAAAGGTATGTATGCATTTTCTGATGAAAAATTATACCTGCATTCTTGAGGTTATGATGCATTACTACAATGCTAAATTTAAATAGCTAACATTTTATGGATAAACTATGCAATTACACTGTATGTAGTGTGCACCTAAATTTTTTATTTCCTTCTTTTCCTGTCTTTTCTCATTTCCTTTCCTGTTTTTAAAGACTACACTAATCTCATAATATTAGTCAGATTTATCTCTTTTCAAAGTTTTCTGGAACCATTTATAAGACAATATCTGATTATCTTTGTTTTTTGTTATGCTTATCAACTGTTACCCTAAGATACAGATCACATGGAAAAAATAAAATCGATATTTGATTCTTTCACTTTACTTACCATTTTTCAAGTAATAGGGTTTATTTAACTCCATTTACCCAAAGGACCAAAAATTTTTCCTACTATTTTGCATGTATTTCACTCACTTATTCACTCATGTTTTCATTCTGGCATCATTATAAACTCATATGTTTAATATATTTTTATTTCAACACTTTTAAAATTACTGCCCTTATGGATTCTCATATTTTCTCATCTTAGATCACATTGATTTCTCAATCATTTGCTTAAAATTATTAATCTTTTGTAACTTCTCTATTTTTTGTGTGATAAACTTTCTGATATGCTAGTCTTGTATTTTCTCTAATCTAAACTACTTGTCATCTCTCCAATGAATCAGGTTTCTTTTGGTATGACATGTTCTCTACTACTTGAGTACTAGAAAGGTTCACTGATATTATCATTTCCTAATGTGCTGAATCATTGTAAAATACAGGAAGAACCCACAATTTTTTTCCAATGAATCATGTTTCTTTTGGTATGACATGTTCTCCACTACTTGAGTACTAGAAAGGTTCACTGATATTATCATTTCCTAATGTGCTGAATCATTGTGAAATACAGGAAGAACCTATAATTTTTTTGAGAATGTGATACTGGCAGAAACATTACCAACTTCGTTTGAGAGGTTCATGTAGAGAGCAAAGTGAAAGAAGACCTTTGGAATTTCAAAGATTTGCAGGCAGAAAACAGGCTGACAAATCTGCTCAGTTGCAAATGTGTGCTAGCACTCATTTCAAAAGAAGGCTGATTATGAAGGTAGAGCTGTGAGCTTGGAGGGTGAAACACTGGGCCACAGGCAATTATGCCCATTTGGTTTTCAAGATTGCTTAGGAACAATGACTTCTTTCTTGTATTTCATTTTCTTCCCTTTTAAATGGAAATATATGTAACTCCTATTTAAATCCTTTACTACTACTATATTTTGAAACCTTTTTTCTTGAGTTCACAGGGAGAGAATTTTGTTACAACATGGACTATATTCAGAGTCTCGCCCATACCTAATGCAGATGATGAGAGATTTGAATTTTGAACTGATGAAATTTAGATAGGATTTTGGATTTGAATTGATTCTAATAAGTTGAGACATTCCAGGATCTTGGAGTGGAGGTGAATAAATGTATTTATATGTGAGATGGTTGTGAATTTGGGGGGACTACATGGCAGAGAATAATAGACTGAATGATTGCTCCTTGAAAAAAATCATACCTTAACCTTACAATCTGCAAATAAATTACAGAATGTAGTAAAAGGACTTTGCATTTTGAGTTGATAAAATTATTTTAGATTACACCAACTGACCCAATATAATCATAAAGGTCTCATTCAGCATTTAGAAGATGTCATCATGAGGAGTTTGTAACAATAAAAATATCCAGAAATCTACTTATGCAGAGAGCTTCCAGGGTGTAAAAACAAAAACAAAAACAAAAACAAAAACAAAAACAAATTGTTCCTTTCCTAGAGATTTCAGAATGAAATGACACTTTGAATTTAGGCCAAGCTGATTTTGGACTTCTGACCTCCCAAAGCTACATAAAATAAATTTGTTCAACTTAAACCACTAAATTTCTGGTAGTTTGTTATAACAGCAATTTAACACATTGTTGGTGCTGGTACTTGTTTCTAGAATTTTTCCTGGTCAAAAAAGGATACATATTTTTAGAAAATAAAGTATTATGTGTTGATACTCTTACTTCCAAGTCAAATTCAGAACAACTGAGTATTTACCAATTCTTATAAATTTTTAACAGTATATATTTCTTCCTATTCTGAAATCTGTTTTCAGTGACCAAAAAAATGACTACTCATCTGCTCTGTTCCAGGTTACAAATATACCAGTTTTAGGATGATAATACCATTACTTACTACCAAAATATGATTACCAAAAATAGTTTATTCTTATATTATTTCCCAGTGAGAGTGTAAAATAAAATTACTATGCTTTAAAGTCATTTAGAATTGATCTCCTCTGTGTGATTATGCCACCAACTGAAGATTGAGTTAGCTTCATTTGTCTCATTTTTAGATTTTTAATGACTTCTTTTTGATTGAATTTTTATCTTATATTATGTAAAATATTTTTATGGATCCAACATTAAGTCTACAAATCAAAGAAGCTTGTCTTCTATTTCTATTTTCCCACTGTTCCCTTATTATTTTATAAGCACATATGTATTTTAAAACCTCTGGAAAACTATTGGTTTATTTTTAAAACAGCTCAGCAAACAAATGTATTTTACTATGCATTAGTAATATCAATAAAAGTGAATGATGATGGATATTTTAAAATATATTCTAAGCATACAGAAAAAGAAAAAGAACAGCCTTGACTCACTACCAACCTTAAGCTATCAACTAGTGGCTGAAATAATAATGGATTTCCTCTTCTTTAGTTTGAAGCAAAAGCCTCCAAAATAAATAATTTTATTCAAAAAAAATTTAGTATCTCTGAAACATGAACTCCACTATTATAACTTGAAGCCATTTGTTTTTATAGTTCTTTTTTGAACTAGAATCTAAATAAGGTACATGATTTATAATTTTTTTTTTAAATCTGTTTAATATATAGGTGGCCTTGTCATATCTTTTTCTCACCTTCTTTGCTTTTGTCAACAAAGTTGTATGGGTTGTCCCATAAATTTTCGCAAAGCTATAAGTATATGGATATTATTCCTAGGATGCAATTTAATGTATTTCTCTAGTCAATATGTTTGTACATTGATATTTGAACCTAGGGTTTGATGTCTTCATCAAAGATGAAATTTTGTTCTTCAATCAAGAGACAAATTCTACATGTTTATTCTCTTTTTGGTGATAAATTCCTGGATCCATTAAATCACTAAGAAATGCAAAATGATGACATTCTATTTCTATTATTATTTCCTTCACTTTTACTTGGAATTATTTCACAAAGTGAAGTAAATATCTCATCTACATTTAGTTATGTAATGTTGCCACTAATATAGTAAAACAGTGTGAAAGATCCATTTCTTTCTCTTTATTTATAAAGTTTTTAAGACAATGAATGATTCCTAGTATCAGGGTCCTACCAAATAGGAGAAAAATATTTGCACGTCATACATCTGAGAAGGGGTTAATATCCAACTTCTAGAAAAGAAGATCGTACAACTCAACAAAAAGAAAACAAAACTCAATAAAAATTTGGCAAAAAGGTTAAATATATACTTCTCCAATGAAGACAGACAGATATCCAGCAAGCACACACAAAAAATGCTCACCATCACTTATCAGTAGGGAAATGCAAATCTAAACTACAATGTGCTATCATCTGACAGCTGTGAAAATGAAAAATGGCCCATATGAAAAAGGCCAGAAACAAGTATTGGCAAATATGTGGAGAAAAAGGAGTCCTGGATATCTACTGAATAATATGTAGTCTGATCTAATACCTATGGAAAATGGTATGAAGAGTTCTCAAAATATTAGCATCATGTCTAACATATGATTCAGCCATTCCACTCCTATGTCTCTATCCAATTAACACCAAAGTTGAAAGGAATATATACACTCCTATACTCACTGCAGCACTATTTATAATAGCTAAATTATGGAAATAGCCTAAATGTTCAAAGACAAATGAGTAGATTAGGAAGCTATACTATGTGTGTACATGTATATGTATATGTTATATACTTGTATGGACATACATGTATATATTATAGATGTGTTTATATGTATACACATATCTTTATATATACATACACATATGTGATATATAACATGCATATATGTGTACACATATATGTATACACACAGCAGGGTACTACTCAGCAATTAGAAAAGATGAACTTTTGCTATTTGCAGCAACATGCATAGAATCAGGAGAGAATCATGCTAAGGTAACTAAGTTAGAGAGAGGAAGACAAATACCAGATGTCTTAATTCATATTTGGAATATAAAGACAAGTAAAAACAGAACGGTCAAAACAAACACTAGAAGTTAACAATAGAATTGCAACTGCCAACAAGGGAAGGAGGGTGGACAGTGGTGGTTGTGAGGTGCTATTGTGTTATACCATGGTCAAGAGTGTGGTATGGTAACATACATTTGAAGAGGTGGGAACCTGTATCTGTGAACCATATACAGTGTGTGGACAAATGTTACCTCAAAACACACACATGCACACACAAAGAAATAGTCACTTGTAGTGACATCCACTTATAATAACTTACATAGTTAACTATCAATAATATTCTTTTTGCAGATTTGAATGTTGCTGAAATAGTAAATCTTAAAAGTTCTCATCCAAGGGGAAAAAGAAGTCTGCCTACATAAAGTTTTAGTTAACTAAACTTATTGTGAAAACTATTTTGCAATAAGTAAGATTAAATCATCGCATGATATACCTTAAACTTACACAATCTTACACATAAATTATAACTCAAAACTGGGGAAAGCAATTACTCTTTTTTAGTGCCTTCTTATATTTACAGATGACTCACTAAATAGAAGAGTTCAAAATACCAACTTTTCCTCTTCTCCACCAGCTTCTTCTATTATGTAAGTCTTGTATTTGCACGATACGTGACAATTAATGAATCCATCCTGATAAATTATTAATTATTGTCTATTAATCACATTTATATTCACTCTTTTCACTGTACAGTGTGATACATTTTGACAGAGGTACAACAGGTATTCATCTTTAGAGTGCCATACTAAACAGTATTTTACCTTAAAAATGCTCTGTGCTCTACCTATTCATCTCCTTGCTTTCCCCCAACTCCAGAAATTACCAATCTTTTAATTTCTTTAGTTTTGTTTTTTCCAAAATGTCATATTGTCATGATCATACAGTACGTGGCTTCTTTAGTTTAGTAATATGTACTTTAGTTCCTCCATTTCTTTCCATGACTTAAATAGGTCACTGCTTTTTATCACTGAATAGTGTTCCATTGCATATATTACTAGTTTCTTCGTTCAGCTATCAGAGGATACTTTGGGTGCTTTCAGTTTGGACACTTATGAATAAAACAACTACAAACATGTGTGTTTCAGTTCTGTTTGTGTATGTGTTTTCAGCTCATTTGGGTAGACATACAGGGGAGAAACTATTGGACTGAATAAGCGGGGGGCCTCTTACTCCTATGGGCACTTCTCAGGATGGACAAGTAAGCAAAATAGCACCAGACATGTTATCGAAGGGCACCAATCCATTTCATAATGTATTCTGGTAAGCTACAATAGATATACAGGTCTCATCATCCATTAGTGACAAAGGGATATGAGTTTGATAAAAATTTGGTATTTAGGGGACTGAGGACTATAGGAGAGATGAAGAGATAATTTCATCCTTACACATGATAAGAAGGGGAAATGTCTGTCTTTATTCTTAAAAATGAGATTTTCAAATAGATAAGACATGATTTTGAGATACCGTATAACTAGATGAGATGTCTCACACTTAATTCTTCTTGGTCATTACACAAGGGTTCAGTGACTGCTTATTTGAGTATGAGAATTACAGAAGCTAATAGACATGTGGCATTTTTTCTTTAGACTAGGAAAGAGGAAGCATTTAGGCAGGGGCAGACTCTCCTCTTCAGTCTCAATGGATTTCAAGCTCTTAGCTCAAATATCCCATATGCCAGGATGGGGTATCTTGAGGACAACAGTTCTGAGAACTAAGGGGTAGTCTGACCCTGTCACCTTACTATAGAAAAATAATGTTTAGTTATTTTATGTGAATATGTAAGGCTCATTCCCAGATTCATCTTTCTGCATATAGTTATTTATTTTAGAATCCTATGTTGAAAAGAGTATCCTTCCTCCATTGAATTATGTTTGCTCCTTTTATCTCTAGCCCTGCATTCTGTATCCTCTAATATCTTGTAGTTAACTACTTAAAAATATTATATATCTACCCCACTTTGTTAGATAAAAGGTAGCATATTTTATATATATATATATATTTATATATGTATACATACATACATATAGTGTTAATTCTGGTTGTTATAACAAGATGCTATTATTTTGTTTTCTTCATTTCTGTAGGCTGGGAGTCCAAGAATTACTGGACTTGGACTTATCAATTTAGTTCCTGCCTTCCCGTTAAGTCCTCATGTAGCACACAGCAGAAACACACAGAGGAAGTAATTTCTCCCTTAAGTCTTATTACAAAGGCATTGATTCCACCATGGGGTTTCACCTTCATGATCTAATTACATCTTTGTTTAATTGCATTGGTCAGTAACTTCAGTAAAATGTATAACAGAAGGGAAGCTAGTGGCTAGACTTTTATTTTCCTCAGTGTTGTATGACAGCTTCTACATTTTTCTATTAAATATCAACATATGTATAAAGACAGATAGATAGGTAGACAGAAAAATCATGTTAAGAATATCTTTCATTCCTATCTTATTATTTTACTGTGAATGAATATTGAATTAAATTTTGTCAAGTATTTATGGAGATGATAATATGATTTTCTCCTTAATTGGATTTTAATGATGAATTATAGTAATAGTTTTCTAACGTTGAAACACACTTATATTTTTTAAATTAAGCTTCTTAGTCACAATAATCATACTTTAATATGTTATTATGTTTATTAATTCTAAATTTATATACATTTCTAAGTGAGATTAATCTGTAATTTTTATGGAGCGATTTTTTGCTAGGTTTTGAGATCTTTATATAATTATTTCATAAAAGTAGAATTGGTAGATTTCACTTCTGAAATCTTCTGGCCTACTTCTTTTTGTGTGGGATATCTCCTTACTGGTTTTATTTCTTCAATAGAAAATGAACTCTTCAGAATCTTCACTGTAGTTATTTTTTGCCTAATAACTGACTTTTATTATACTGACTTTGTAATATCTTCCCTCCAAAAGACAAATATCCTCCTAGGTATTATTTCCCTTTTGTTGATTTTTTTCTAGAATTTTTATTCCAGTCTGTTTCAGGTGTTATTTTGTTTTGTTTTGTTTGTCCTTCAATTGTATTTTTTACTAGGGTCACATTAGTATCCAACACAAGATATGATTCAGAGGTAGCAGGTGGTACCTTTCAATTGTTTCCACACCACACCCAACATCAAAGCTACCACAATCCACTAGGCTCTCTCCCCTCTTTGCTCTCAATCTCCCTCTCCCAAGCCATTTGGTGTGACTTTTTCTGATCCTTCAATTTATTTCTCTTTTTTCATATATGAGTAAATTGGATAAGACACTTAAAAAAAGTGACATGACTATATTTACTTTCTAGTATCTTCAATTATCTTCCTACGTTTATTCTACTACCCCTCAAAAGAACTTTGAGTAAATTTTGTGAGGTCTACATCCAAAAGTATTTTTCTTATCAGATTTAAATGATATACTGTTAAGTATTAAATTTTACAATTATAGAGCTTTATTTTTCCTACAGAGTACAAAATATACTCCACTATCTTCTTGCTTCTTTCCAGTGTGATTCTATTTTTCTTTAATATATCTGCTCTTTCAATCTGGAAGCTTTTAGAATTTTCTTTATTGATGTTATTATATTTTACTACAAAATGTCTAGCTGAAGGTTTTATCTATTATTTTATAGTCTATAAGGATTCCCTTTTCAACTTTCTTTAAACTGGGAAAATTTATTATTTTATCAAATATTTCTTCATCTATATGTTTAAAGTATCCAGGCAGTACTTTCATTGTCCATATGTTTTCACTTACATTTCTACTCTCCACAAATCTTATTTTCTTTGTATGTCCCTTCATTTTTTTTTCCCTGCTATATTTTGAAAAAGTTTCCCAATCTGATATTTCAGCTCACTAATTTGTTTTACTAACTGGCTGGTATTCTTTAGTCACCTATCATACTTTTCACACCTCATATTTCACTGTTTGGTTTTGTTTTTATTTGTTAGGTACTTAACACTACTAATATATTCCATTCTCTGATAATTTTGATTATTGCTATTTGAAATATCTGCTCCAAAAGTTTTTCTATATACAGTTACTTTTGTTTAGTTTATCACCTGATATTATAATTTTTAGCTGTCTCAGCTATTTGCAAAGTTATGTGTCTCTGAGGTAACAGCCAAGCAGGGGGTTTTAAACTTACCTTTAACACTTTGGACAGAAAGAAACACAATTTACCTCATGACACATTTGATATGTGCATACAAAATGATATTTTAAAATGTATTTTATGTATATTACAAAATAATATTTATTTTATGAAGAGTCCTGAACTCTTGTAATTCCCAGTTTGGTTTTATTGAAAAGTATTAGTCACTGTTTACTGTATTAATTTAAACATCTATTAATGGGTCAACACCCACAGTTTGACAACTCAGTGATATATGAGGGAAAGACTGAAGGTCAAGCAACAGTTAAAAAGGAGAGATTAGAAAAATAAGCTAGGGAATCCTAAGCACCAAAGAATCCCTTAGATTGATCTAATTTGCTTTACTTCATTGGGCAATAGCTCTATTTTGGCATTTATATCTAAACTCTCAAATGGGAACAATGAATACTATGAGGCTGTGATCACTTTGTGTTTTTAGTGCTGGGGGTTGGTAGGATCAGTGACTATCCAAGAGCAACTTCTCAGCCTATGCTTTTTGTAGCTCTTCATCCTCAAAAGGCTAACTTAAGAATATAGGATAAAATCTGCAAGCTGACCAGAGACATGAGGTATATGGAAAGGGACATGAAGGGGTCAAAACAGGGGAGGGAAGAGCATAAGGGACTATGGTGATGGATCATGGGGGTATGGTGGTGGAATAACTATGGAGGCTATACCTGAGGGATATGTCAAATACTGTCCATAAAATTACAATGATATAAGAAAAAAAAATATATATATATATATAAAACTATATAATACTTGAGTTCATGACCATTAAAGTATGTAAAATATATAAATATATAGAGTAAAACATGAAATTTCTTTTCACTCTTCCACTATCCACTCATACTATATATGCTTTCTTTGGATGATATAACAAATTTTTACACAAATTAATTATTTAACAATTGTGGAGGTCAGAAAGCTCATGTGACCACCCTGTGTTACAGTCAAGGTGTGGAGCAGAGTTGTGCTCCTTTTAAAGACAGGAGAGGAGAAACCCTCAAAGAGAATATTCACACCCCAGCTTTGTAAAGGAGCAGGTAATTTTATTTTCCTATTTCATCAACTATTTCCTCAGTGCCTGAAGACACCAAGGCAGCTAGGAGAGTGACAAGAGATGAACTTAAAAATTCTGTCCTGACATACACTTCAGCGACATCTTCAGATAGAGCACCCAATGCGATGATAGTGAATGCAAGGATAAATAGATGGGACTACATCAAGTCAAAGAGCTTCTGTACAGCAAAAGAGACATTATAAAAGACAGACATCCCACTGAGGGGAAAAAGTTTTCTCACACAAAACTAGTGATAAAGGATTGTACAAAGATATACAAAGAGCTGATGAAACTCAACAAAAATAAACAATCCCATCAACAAATGGGCAGATGAGCTACAAAGACACTTCTCCAAGCATGAAATGCAGATGGCCAACAAGCATATGAAAAAATGTTTAACATAACTTGGAATAAGGAAGATGCAAATTAAAACCACAATGAGATACCACCTCACGCCAGTGAGAATGGCACATCTTCAAACAACTAGCAACAACAAATGTTGGTGAGGATGTGGAGAAAATGGAACTCTCCTGCACTGCTGGTGGGAATGCAACTAGTACAACCACTATGGAAAACTGTTTGGAGGTTCTGCAAACTGGTAAACATGGAGCTTCCCTATGTCCCAGCAATCCCACTCCTAGACATCTACCCAAAAGACACAAAAACACTAATTCAAAAAGATACTTGCACCCCCATGTTTATTGCTGCATTATTTACAATTGGAAAGACATGG
>NW_004567112.1:44939816-44960000 GCF_000260355.1 Condylura cristata
AACAGTAATATACCAGAGACAATTTATGGAGGTAGAGTGGGGAATGGGATCAAAAACAGTGGGGGGAGGGAAATGCACTGGACTTTGGTTATGGCACATGTGGGGTTTGGTGATGGGAAGCACAAGGAGATTACAACTGAGATGGAAAAATGCACAAAATGATGTGAAAATAAACTATTATATCATTTTTTAAAAAATTCAGATTTGATATATTAATATATTCAAAATAAATGAATTCATTGTTCTTAAAAAAAATTCTGTCCTGAGGGCTGTCCCTGGTGGTGCAACGGGTTAAAGCACCACATTATGAAGTTCTCCAAAGCCACTGCAGCGAGAGTTTGATCCCCAGTCAGGGAGCTGACCCACATGGCGTGACAGACCTCTTCTGACCTGCCTGTCGCTACCCTCAACAGTGTACTTTGTCAATCTGCCTGTTTTGCTCCCTACTCTGTCTCTGATGAGTCCTCTCACCCTCCCTCCACACCTCTGGTCTGTACCCCAATTCTGTAAGCATAAATAAAGAAATCTTTATGTGAGCCTGTACTGCTCTATATTTTCCTCTTACAACTGCTTTTAATGTTCCCATGTGTTTTGGAGACTTGTGTCGTCATTGTCGTTCTTCTCCAGGTATTCTTTTTTTTTAATTTCTTCTTTGATCTCCTCATTGATTCAATGTTCCTCCAGTAGTGTGGGTTTCTTGTCTTCCTGATATGGTTTATTTCTAGTTCCTTCATGATCAGATAAAGTAGTTGGTATGATTTTGATCTTAGTGTATCTATTGATATTTATCTTGTGACCCAGTATGTGGTCAATCCTAGAGAATGATACATGCAGGTTTGAGAAAAATGTGTACTCAGATTTTCTGTTTCAGCACTATTTTGGCATTTATTTTCTCCTCTGCATTTATTTTTATAAGTTCTCAGCTAGGTTTCAGTGATGTATCTTGGTAGTGTCTGCATAACCAGTCCCAAACAGAGGACTTCAGCCACTGCTGTGCTGGGAGTAGTCAATCAGAAGAGCTCAGGGAAAAGAGCGTTTGCATTTGCCAGAATCATGCATCTCATTAACGATAATTCAGGTCACTGCTTTATCCAGGGGTACATTATGGTCCATATGCAGAGATAAGTACACACTGGGGTAAATTACCAAGCAGATGGGGTGGGATCCAACCTCTGTATGATTAAATGATCACTAAAAAAAATCACCTCCCCTTCCAAAAATACCTCTGTAGTTGTACTGACCTTTTCTTTGGGTTGATCTTAAATTTTCTAGCCCAGTTAGAAATTTCTGTTATTCATTATTCCTTCAAGTTAGACAAAAAGACTAGAACTGTTTCTAAATTTCATCCATAAAGCTCTTTCAGACATTAGCACACATTATAGTACCACTGCTGATTAAGATTTTCCCATCTCTTATATATATATATATATATATATGCCTTCATATATTTTTCCATAAAGCTTTCCCTTCCCAGAGTCTCTAGATCTGTCTCTGCTGCTACTGTCTTCACAGTTCCTCATTGTGATACTCTCACTGATCCACAACTCCTGTTAATTTTAACTTCTAGATTTTACCAGTACCCACATATCTGTTTTCAACCCTGCTGACCATATACTAGACACTTCTCACTAGACATTGTCCACAACTTTGACTCACCTCCACAGCTTCAATCTTATCTTTCTCTAATCTAATCTCCACACAGCAGCTGCACTGTTTTAACTGTTAGTCCTTCACTGAAACTCTTCACTACCAGCCAGTTGCCCTCAGAATGATTTTCAACTGTGCCCACACCCCTCAAATCATACTCATGACTAATGGCAATGCAGGCAGTTGATTGCATGTCTTCATTGAATAACAAAATGGGCAGGGGATGTCTTAGGGGGACATATCTGGGACTCCAGTATGAGAAAACTGGGAACCTATAAAAATTCAGTTATGTGATTGCATATGTTTGTGTACATTCACATACATGTGCACAATATGGGGTAAGAACTTGTATTCTTCATATATAGGAACCTGTATCAATAGTTGTTGAACAGGAAGAAGATTTCAAGGGTAAAGATGAAATACAATTTTGCCTGTGTCAATGTGATTTCTTGCCTGTATTTTGGGGAATCTGTTAGTAAATGAACAACTCAATAACAATACTAAATATAATTATTAAATGTTTCCCAGTATATTATTTTTAAAAAGTTCCATAGTGTGTGTTTTCTTTGGCTGATGCAATAAAATTACTGTACATCTACTGGCTTCCAACACAAATTATTTAACAATTGTGGAGGTCAGAAAGCTCATATAATCTCCCTTGCCTGCAATCAAAGTGTGGAGAAGGGCTGTGATCCTTCTAAAGACCTGAAAGGAGAAACTCTTTCCTTCCCTTTTCCAGTAGTTAGTGGCTGTCTACATTCTTTGGCTCATGGTCCCTTCCATCTTCAAAGTCATCAATGGTGAGTTGAGTCTTTTTCATACCATATCATTCTAATACTGAATCTCCTATCACCCCCCATCCTTTCAGCTAATAGACCTTTGTGATTACACTGGCTCACATGGAAAATTCCATACATAATTCCTATCTTAATGACATGTAATTAGTAACCTAAATGATATCTTCAACTTTAATAACTTTTTGTTGTGTAACTGCAACATCTTCACAGATTTTTGGGATTAAGACATGGACATCTTATAGGGAAGGCATTAGTCTGTCTACCATATATTGTCATACTCTTAGTAATTCTTAGGAATTACAATATTCATTATCAGAGGTAGCCCTTATTAAATATCACAGCCCCAAGTGGTTATTTTAATTATGCCTTACACAAGGGTCTCCATAGGGAGAGAGAAGCAAAAACAGTAAGTCGGCTCATTTCCACTTGATCACCTCTACCAGCTATTAAAGCAAATATAAAGTTATAATAACACAAGGTGGTAGCAGCATAAAGTAGAAGGAATAATAAGACATAATAGGAAGCATAAAAAATGTCTCTAAATATGACTCAAAAATCTATAAGCAATAAAAAATAGCAATACATTTGACTTAAAGAATCTAAAAAAATGTGTGTATGCCTAATTAAACACAGTAAAAGGCAAATTAAAAGCTTTGCTATTTATCACAGATAAAGCCTAACAATCCATACAATACAGGCTTTCTGAAAATATAGAAAATTTGATTGTAATATGAACAGAAAGAGAAAACCAAATGATTCTTAACCACACAGAAAGATGCCTAATCAAACATATAGAAAAACAAATGTAGATTATAAGTACTGTTAGAAACTTCCTCACCCATCAGATGGGCAAAAACCCAAAATTTAAAATTCTAAAGCATACTTGATTGTAAAGACTGTGGATAAACAGAGACTTTTATAGTCTTCTGATAAGAATTAAGTAAATTAAATTATCCAAGAGGGAGAGTTTTCTAGTGATTAGCAAAATTACATATATATTTATCCTAGCAACTTCATTTGTAAGACTCTATTGTGATAAAACACTGGCAAACACTTGGAAATATATACAAGACTATTTGCGACAGCCTTAAAGATAACAAAAAAAAAAGACTAGACACAATCCAACTGTTCATCAAGAGGGGATTAGTTAAAGAGGCTATCGTACATCTATGTAATGGGATAATATAAAATAGATTTTATTTTTCCACATTTTGGGACCAAACAAGGTGGCAACACTGTGCTATTTTTTTTAAAGGAGATACAGATATTAATGAAGCAATGAAAGGATGACCATTAAATTAAATACATGCATCCCTTTCATATCTAAAGCTTCCTTTAAAAAAAAAGATTTATTTATTTATGCATAAAGAACTGGGGTACAGGCGAGAGATGCTGGGGTGGTGAGAGGATTCACCAGAAACAGAGTGGGGAGGAGAACAGGCAGCTGACAAATACACTGCTCGGGGGAACAGCAGGTGAGACTGGAGAGGTCTGCCACGCCATGTGGAACACCCCTGGGCTGGGGATAGAACTCATGCTGAAGTGACTTTAGCTTCCCAGTGCTGTGCTTTAACCCACTGTGCCACCAGAGAGGGTCTCTAAAATCTACTTTTAAGGGAGGGGATATGGTGAAAGAATCATACCTCTTCAATATACCTGCTTTAAAGATTTGATTTCAGAATTTTATTTTTTTTTACAATATTGTAGAAGAAAATTAAATGAAAAGCAATCTCAATATAAAACAAAATGGAACAAATGAACCTAATTTAACAGCCAGTTGACCTAATTTCAAATCAGAACAATTCCAAGTGATTTTAAAACTCAGCAATTTGATTATATATGGCTATTAAGAATGTACTCTAAGGAAAGAACTGAACAAATTATTTAAAAACTCTCTTCAAAGGTTATATTGGTGGCTATAATTAGGTGGTATGGGATATAGCAAATAAACAACTTGAAAATCCAACTTTTCAGCATGGAGCAACAGAAAGATAGTCATAAACGTATAGCCCCAACTTTGAAATGGAAGTGCCAATGTGACTTTTTAATATATATTTTAAGGAAATAAATATTCCTTAGATTGGTTATCTGAAAAAGCCACGAAACAATACATGTAGCCCTCATCAGCAGCCAGACTGAGGTCTTGAAATATCATTTTCCACCAAAAAGAATCAGAAATTTTAGGCAAATGACTGGATTTAGGTCCTGGTATAGAAAATGTACAAGGAAAAACTTGATACATCTTGTGCCTAATAGAAAGGTAGCTACTAAATTGCTTCTATTCATAAGGACACAATGGCTAACCTAAATTCAAATATTCAAGATTCAGAATTCAGTGCTTAGTAAAGCATTAGCATTATTTTAAAAACTAATAAACAGAGTAAGCTATATTTAGCCTGATTCATCAATATGGTCTGTACCTTATAGTTGTGAAATAATTGATAAGAAATTTCTCTTTCCTCTGCTAGCTAGTGTTTGTAGAAGCAATGACAGAGCAAGAATAATGCCAATATAGACTTGGTAATTATCATTGATAACATATACCACCCATCTATGATGAAAATACACAAAATCATCTACAAATGAGTCATTCCCTATACAACAAATTTAAAGACTCTTATTCTTTTACAATCCATGGAAGTGTGATCAACAACTTCCCAGGCTGTGGGGGAAATTCTACACAGCAGAAGAGCTCATTTAACAAAACAAAAACATTTACAAGGGTAAATTTCCAGGCTATTGAGGAAAAGCATATGCCAATGAATTGTACTGTATGTACCTTATTTGAATAGCATATCAAGTTGGTAATTTTTTTCTAAATGGTGGAGAAGACAATTGAGGACTCATGATGAGTGATGAGTAATTGAAGATTCTAAAAAAATATTTTACATTGTTTTAAGGTAGTGATGGTTTTGTGTTTAAGATAAACTCCTGGACCCTAATCAGGAGTTTATAAATTATTAAAGCTGGATGGTAGTTACATAAGGCTTATGATATTCTGATTCTGTTTCTGTTCATTATTGTCCTTAATAAAAAGTTAAAATGTTTCCATTAATTCGAATTTGAATAGTGATTAAGAACAACAATGAAGACTCCTTCAAGATAAGAATTTGACTTTTCCTAATTATTTCAATGAAGTTATAAGATACCATTATAGTTAGAAACTCAATTGCCTATTCAAGTTTAATGCTATCAAACTTTCTTCCCATTACAGATCAATACCCCTGATGAAACACAGATGTAAAAATCTTTAACAAAATTTCAGCAAACCAAATTCAATATCAAAAGGATCATACATCATGGCCAGGCAGGATTTATTCCAGGGACAAAAGATTAGTTCAACATCTGAAAATCAATCAACATAACTCACTTCAACTTATGTCATGTAAGTGAACAAAAAATTGACTATAACTTCATATTTATAATTACAGCCTTATTTTTTATGACTTAACTCATATGGATTAAATATTTCAATATCTAAAAATAAAACCATAGTAATATGATCAATAATACTGACGAATGTTTATCCTAACCTTTGTGGAGGAAGAAATTGCTAATGTGCTGTCAAGACAGAAGCAACATAACATGTTTGATAGACTTGAAGATATAAAAATTAAACCTAAATATCACAAAAGACCACCCTCTTCCTTAATTAATAACTGGTAAGTACTTAAAACATGGTTTAGCAGTTAATATTCTCAGTATATTAACAGTACTTATAAATGGATAAAGAAAGAATGATCTGAGAGAAAAATGGATTAATACATGAATAAATGAGGCACATAAAGAAATACAAATCACCAATGTATGTATGGGAAAAGTTCATCCAGGCATGCAAGTAACAAAATAAATTCAAATTTAAATACAAATTGGCAAAGGCAAAGAGTCTGATTGGACAAGTATGTGTTTGGGTTCTCTAGTACTACTTACTGCCTGCAGAAGTAGAATTGTCACATCTTCCTCAAAACAGTTTGATGTAAAATGGCCTTAACATTTGTATAGCCTATATCATGGATATTTTTCTCTAGAAATTTATTCTTTTAAAAATAAAAAGTATGGGGTCCTTCCTGCCGGCACAGTGGGTTAAAGCACAGCACTAAGAAGCTAAAGCCACTTCAGCATAAGTTCGATCCCTGGCCCCGAAGGTGATCCACATGGTACGGCAGACCTCTCCTGACAGGCCTGCTGCTTCCCTCAGCAGTGTACTTTATCAGTCAGCCTGTCCCGTTCCCCACTCTGTCTCTAGTGAAAGTTCTCACCTCTCCTGCACCTCTGGCCTGTACCCCAGCTCTGTATGCACAAATCAATAAATCTTTTTAAAAATATGGAGACACTAGCATAAATGTTTATTGCATTAGTGTTTATAATGCAAAAAACCATAAATAACCTCAAATCTATGGAAATGGGATTTCAACCCTTTGGTAAATATACAGAGATGCTGAGAAGAGTGTTTATAGGGTGATAGCTACTGTTAAGTGGGAAATGCAAAGTTTAGAGAAATTCCTAAATACATGCACATATACTATATGACATACATAATACATAATAAATCCATATGCATTTTATATAAGAAACATCCTACTTCTGTAACAAAGCAATTAAAAATGTTATGTGTCTTATTTATATTTGAAAAGTTTCTGGTAGGAACCACAGCTATAAACTGTAGTGATATAAATGATCACTTAAGGGCTCTCCCAGGTGGTGCAAAGGGTTAAAGTACCTCATTATGAAGCTCTCTGAAGCCATTACAGCACCAGTTCAATCCCCTGCCAGGGTGCTGACTCACATGGTGTGGCAGACCTCTTTTGACCCGCCTGCTGCTACCCTCAGCAGTGTACTTTGTCAATGTAACTGTTCTGCTCCCTACTCTGTCTCTGGTGAATCTTCTCACCCACCACACCTCTGGCCTGTACCCCAGTTCTGTAAGCATAAATAAATAAATCTTAAAAAAAAAAAAAGACATATTGCTCATTTGTTCTTGAGGTCAAGTGAATAATGGGTGAACCATTAATCCCGAGACAGAGCCTAGGTTCCCAAGAAATCTATCTGATGTAAGCTTACATATGATTTTAAGGTCACAAAAATTAAGTATAATAACTTTTGTGTAAATGATAGAACATGATAGATTTTCAGATCTAGACTACACACATGCAAACACACACATACAATTATATATATGTAAATAGAGCAAAAAGAATAATGCCCTCTGACTGATAAACGCTAGCATCCAATAACTAAGGAACATCTAATGCAATGGTATAAAAATGATCAAGTGGTATATCTTGACCTGTTGACCGAAATGATTTATAGGGTTAAATAAAACATAATATTAGGAATAATTTTACCCATTTCTCTTTTACCTTCTAAAAATTGAGAATGCTAGAAAATATATGGTAGCATTATATTTTTGTTGGACAATGCAAAATTATATTTTGTTGGACTGTAATAAAATTTAAGTCACACCTCTGCTCAGAATGATTTAGTATTTTTCTATTCTCCCTTAAATGAAGAAAATCCTTAAGGTGACCTATAAGTCCCCAAGGAGGGGATTCTTGCCTGCTTTACCATTTCTATCTCTTCCTAACTTCTCCTTGATTTCTGAATTTCAGCCTATAATCTACTCTCAGGTCCTTCAGTATATTCCTGGTGGCAGACTGAGACTTGATAGTGCTATATAAAATAAATTTATACCTGAAATCAGCATTATAAAAGAGAATAGAACTCTTCACAAGGGTAGATATTGTATGCAAAGCTTATTATTTTGTGTGCGGGTTTCCTAGGTTACATTGTAAAAGGTATCTCTTAATGACCTAAACATTTTAGTGAAGCTTACTCTTACCCAGAATTTCCCAACTTTGGCACTATTGATATTTTGGTTTTCATAAAATGTTTTTGTGGACAGTTGTGCAGAATCTGTACCAAACCTGTCATAGAAACATCTCCAGTACCAAATCTCTCCATTATGACAACTCCAATTACTTCCAGAACTTGCTGAATACCACCAGTGAGAACTATTCTGGCCAAGTAGGAAACCACTGGTGTCTCTGACTACAGATGGTGGTAGTGGCAATGAAACAAAATCTATGAATTATAAGTACTAACTAAGTAAATTTAATGTCAGTTAGCACAGTTGTTAAATACTTCTGATTTAAAATTTGAGTGAATTTATTCAACATTATTTATGTTCGATCCTCAGCCCAGGAGGGGATCCCCATGGGGCAGCAGAACTCTCCTGACCCTCTGCTCCCCTCAGCAGTGGACTTGGCAAATCTGCCTTTTCTGCTCTGCACTCTGTCTCTCACTGCCCCTGCACCTCGCCTGTACCCCAGTTCTGTATGCATAAATTAAAAAATTAAAGAAAACAGCTTTAAAAAATTTAAAAAATTGTGGTTGACTGCATTTTATTTTTGTCATTCTTTCTACCTATTCAGAATTCAGTTAAAATTCTCATTTGGTAGGCAATTTCTCATTCTTAGACAAATGAATATCTTCCATAATTATATTTTCATATCAACCCTTTAGTTTCATTGTAACCATTTGTCACTTCCTAGCTTATTTATATGTTCAAATGCCCAACTATATTATGGGTATAGTGAAGGCTGATACTTTTTTTTTTAATCTCTTGAACAATGACTGTCCATTAAATAATGTTGGTTGAATGGAATTAACCTTATGAAGAAATAATAGTTGGGAAAAATTTAATCTTTGAAAATTTTGCTTTGACGACATTTTAAATCAGAAATAATTTTCAAGTGGATAGTAAATTATTTTTTTAATGTCAAGCTAATGCTATTTAAAAAAAAAGATTTATTTATTTATATAATTTATATATACAGAACTGGGGTACAAGCCAGAGGTGCAGGGGCAGTGAGAGGCTTTGCCAGAGATGGAGTGGGGAGCAGAATGGACAGATCTACAAAGTACACTGCTGAGGGGAGCAGTGGGTAGATCAGGAGAGATCTGCAATGCCAAGTGGATCACCTCCAGGGCCAGGGATCAAATTCCCACTGAAGCGGCTGCCACTAGCTTGCAGTTCTGTGTCTTAACCCGTTGTGCCACCAGGGACAGCCACTAATGCCATTGTATGCTCTCACCAGCCATGCCTTAAAGTTCCCATTTCTCCTCATTTTTTCCAACTATTGCAATGCCAGTCATTTTAATTTCAGCCTCATATTTTAACTTGAAGTTTGCTGAGGACAAATGATGTTGAACATTTCATCATCTACTCACTGGTCATTATTTGTCTTTTTAAAATGTTTGAGCCTTTTTGATCCTTTTGTCAATTTTTTTTCCAACTTTTCTTGAGATATAATTGACATATAATACTGCATAAGCTTAAGGTATCTAATGTGATTATTTGATACACATATATTGCAAATTGATTAATTTACTTAGCCTATGTGTCACCTCAGTTACATTATAGTTATTGTTGCTGTGGTGAGAACATTTCTTAGCAGCTTTCAAGAATAAAATACAGTATTTGTAGCTATCACCACCTTGCTATACATGAGACCCCCCAAAAACTTATTCATCTTACAATTAGAAATTTGACCAACATCTCACTTTTCCTATACTCCAGAATTTGGAAATCACCAATCTACTCAATGAAGTCAGCTATGTTAGATTCTATACGTAAATGAGTTATACAGTATTTGTCTCTTTCTGACATCCCACTAGTGGCAGGATTTCCTTCTTTTTAATGACTGAATAATATTCCACTGTATCCATCTCATATTTTCTTTATTTAGTCATCCATCAATCGACACTTATGTTGGTTACATTACTTAGTAATTGTGGATAATGCTACAGTAAGCATACAGGTGCACTGTCTCTGAGATAGTAATTTGATTCCTTTGTATGAATACTCAGAAATGGGATTGGTGGTTCATTAAAAAAAAAAGGAAACTTCATACCTTTTTTTGTATTTATATTTATATTATATTTATATTTATCTTTCCATGAACTGTTTATATTTCCATGAACTGTTTTTTTTCACACTCTTCAACTATATGTTATCTCTATCTAATAAGTGTGAAGTGATACGTCAGTGTGGTTGTAATTTACAGTTGCCAGATTTTCTAACAATGTAATCTAAAAAGGGGAGGTTCCATGTTTCCAGACCCCTATAGTAAAGGGGGGGAGCTAAGAAAAGAGCTAACATGGATTTGGGAGAAAAGACCTAGAAGATGGCAAGCTGGAGTTGGCACATAAAACAGACAGAAACCTCACTTGCTTCTCGGCCTTGGACTTGCACCAGGGGTTGGGTGACATCGGAGAAGGCACTTGGAAGAGATGTGGGCAAGACAACTGTGGGAAGGCTGACAATGACAGCCTTTATCTTGATTTGTACTTTCTATTCTTTTCCTTCCGTATTGTCTGGCCCCTTCTGCCCAAATGGTTCCCCATTAGACTTGAGGTAGCTTTAGGGCGAACCCGTTTTGGCTGGACATTTATTCTCAAGGAGATGGATATCTGTATGCTTTATTATACACTATTATCTTTTCTTCTAGCGTACTCGAATTCTATTAAAGTTCTTTTCTACTGAAGGCCTTACACTCTAAGAGTATGTTTTGTCTTTATGCAGGGGATGGCAGAATCTATATATGGTTTTGGGGGGTATCCCCCATTCTGGCAATTAACAATTAATGATATTGAGCATCTTCTCATGCAGTTGTTGGCTACTTCTCTAAATTCTTTGAGAAAAATGTATATTCAGATCTTTTGCCCATTTTCAAATTAGGCATTTTGTCATTGAGTTATATGAACTTCTTATATAGTTTTGGTTATAATGCTTTATCAAATACATGGTTTGCAAGCATCTTCTCCACTTTGTAGGTTGCCTTTTCTTTTTATCAGCTGCTTCCTTTGTTTGCAAAAGCTTTTTTATTCTGATGTAACATTTATTTTGCTTTTTGTTCCTGTGCTTTTGGTATCAGGTCCAAAATCTCAATGCCAAGACCAATGCCAAAAAGATCTTCCCTCCATGTTTTTAATTTTTTCTAAATAGTTTGTGGTTTCTGATCTTATGTTCATGACCTTATTCCACTTATAGTTCATTTTTGTTTTATGATGTAACATAGGGGTCCAATTTTATTCCTTAGCATTTGGATATACCTTCTACAATTTAAGCATATGCTGCATGTATTTTTGTTATTAAATTAAATTGTAGATGTAATTTATCTATTATAGGTATATGTATGGCAATTGTTATTCTCCAGTATGCTATTTTCCTATTTCCTTATGATAGTTTTTAAACAGAAGTTTTAAATCTTTTTTTTTTAAATAGTTACTCTTTTTTTTTTAAAGATTTATTTGTTCATACAGAACTAGGGTACAGGTCAGAGGCTCAGGGGCGGCAAGAGGCTTCACCAGAGACAGAGTGGGGAGCAGAACAGGCAGATCTAGGAAGTACACTGCTGAGGGGAGCAGCAGGCGGGTCAGGAGAGGTCTGCCACACCACGTGGTCACCTCCAGGCAGGAGGGAATTGAACTCATGCGGAGGTGGCTTAAGATTCTTAGTGCAGTGCTTTAACCCGCTGTGCCACCAGGGAGGGCCAGAAGTTTTAAATTTTGATAAAATTCAATTCCAGAGTTTTTGCCCTTTTTTTTTTTTTTTTTTTTTTTGCTTGGGCCCTCCCAGTCAACAGATTAAAGTGCAGTACTGTGAAGCTGGCCACTGCCGCTTTGGTGTAAGTTCAATCCCCGCCCCAGAGGTGACCTACATGGCGCAGTAGACCTCTCCTGTCTCACCTGTTGCTCCCCTCAGCAGTGTACTTCATCAATCTGCTTATTCTCTCTCTGCTCTGACTTTAGAGAATCCTCTCATGGCCTCTGCACCTCTAGCCTGTACACCAGTTATGTATGCATAAATAAATCTTTAAAAATAAATCTTTGTTGACTTAAGCTCATGGAGATATTATTCCCAATAATATATAATTGACCAGATGTATTCTTTTTGAAAATTGTGTTGGTTATTCTAGGTCTTCTGCAATTCTACATACTTTTGAACCTGCTTGACAATATATACAACAAAAAAAAATTAGGACTTTGAATGAGATCGTTTTGAATTGTTAGATCAAATGGGCAGAAATACTCTCAATGAGATTGAGTGTTCTAATCCATAATGCTATCTTACCATTTATTTAGATCTGCTTTAAATTTTCGAAAAAGTTATACTACACATACATATTCATGGAACTACTACACATACATTATTAAATTATGTCTAAGTATTTTAATGTTATTTTCAAAAGCTTTTCCTATTATCTTTTTTATAATTATCCCTAGGGTTGTGAAGTACCTTTTTTCATTCCAAAATTGAATTTTTTTATTTTCTCTCACTCCAACTTTCTCTCCTAATCATTTCACCTAGCGACTAACCAAGTATGTCAATCTATTTAAAGAAGCAACACTTGTGTTAATCATTATTTTTAAAAAAACTTATTAATCTCTGCACATCCCTTATTTTTCTTCTTTTATTAATGAAATGTCATTGTTTTATATCCTTTTCAATATTCTGACAATACAGGATATCTCCCTTCAGGTATAGTTAGAGTAGCTCTCCCATGAACAAAGAACCCATAATCTTCTCCCACAGTCCATTGTGCTCTCTCCCTGCTCATTCTCCTCCCTCCTTTCCTCTAGGATGCTTTAGATTTATGATCAGTTTTCAAAGGTTGGCTTTAAAGTTTGTCTTTGACACTTAGTTTGGTTTCTCTATATTTCACATATAAGTGATACCATATAATATATATTTTTCTCCTTCTGAATTACTTCACTTAGCTTAATCCCTTGAACTCTATCCATGACTATCTTTTTGATTGCTGAGTAGTATTCCGTTGTGTATACCTACCACATCTTATTGATCCACTTAACCTGTTTTTTGGATGTTTGGGTTGTTTCCACATCTTTGTTATTGTAAATACTGTGAATGCTTCAATAAACAGATGAGCACAGGTTTCCTTTTGATTTAGTGTTTTGTGTTCTTTGCCTAGATGCCTGCAAGTAGAGCTGATGAATAATATGGCAGATCCAGTTTTAGCTTTTTTGAGAAATTTCACACTTCTTTCCATAGGAGCTGGAAATGTCTACATCCCCACCAGCAGAATAAGAGGGTTCTCCACACCCTCACCAGTACTTGTCACTTTTGGTTTTGTTAATATAAAACATTCTCGTGGGTGTGAGATGGTATCTCAATGTAGTTTTGATTTGCATTTCCCTGATAAGTTATAACCGTTTTTCATGTGCCTATTGGTCATTACTATGACTTCTTTTGAGAAGTCCCTACTTAGCTCTCCTGCCCATTTTTTGAAGGGTTGTTTTCTTTTTATTGAGTTATAAGAGCCCTTTGTATATTTATGATGCCAGTCCCTTCTCAGATATATGCTGTTCATTAATTTTCTCCCATTTAATGTGTCTTTATTTTGGTTACAGAATGCTTTTGTACAGGAGCTTCTCAGTTTAATTTTGATGTAGCCCCAGTTACTTATCTTCTCCTTTGTTTTCCTTGTTGCTGGGGATGAATCTGTAAGTCTGAAAGATATATTCACCATATATAGAACTTACAGTTGCTTTTCTCTTCTAATACTTGAAAATACTGTGTTGCTTTCTTTTTACTTCCACGTTGTAGATGAGAAATGGCTTCATTTGAATTCATGTTTTCCAAAACATCATCTCTCTCTGGCTGCTTTGAGGATTTTTTTTCTTCAGTTATGAAATGTCTTGGCATGAATTTCTTTGGGTTTACTCAATTTGTTCATCTTTTTAAATCTGTATATTCATGTGGTTTATTGTCCCACAGGTCTCTGAGATCCTGTTTATTTTATTTTCAATGTATTTCCTTACTGTTCAGATTGGATAAGTTTTATTGATCTACTTTAAATTTTACAGATTCTGTTCTCTGTCATTCCCATTATACTATTGAGCACATTCAGTCATCTCTTAAATTTAATGTATTTGACAGATCTACAGTTTCCATTTGGTTCTTTTTAAAAAAATATTCTTTTTTTTACTGAAATTTTAAATTTTTTACTTGTTTCAAGAGAATATGTGACTGCTCACTGAAGAATTTTTAGGGTGGTTGTTTTACAATCCTTGTCAAATTGTTTCAGCATCTGATTCATCTTGGTGCTGGAGTCTTTTAGCTGCTTTTCTAATTCATGTTGTAATTTTCCTGGTTCTTGATATGATCATAATTTTGTGCCCTAGATATCTGGGGTGCTATATTATGAAACTCTGGTTCCAATTTAATCACCACTTTTTGTGTAGGCCAATTTCCTGTTAAAGTGTACCACAAGGTCTGGGTGGTTGACTATATTTCTAGTTTCATTTAGGGCCAAGTCCACCCCATTGTGGCAAAAATGACAGTGACTCACATTGCTTTGTTGTTGCCGAGTGTGACTGGAAGCTCAGCTCCACACTGAACTTTTCTGAAAAGGTGAAGAAAAGTGTAGCTCTACTTAGATACCTGCCTCCTACTACCTGTTTTTTCTCTTTGATGCCCCAATGAGGTAGAGGTTCAGTTCTACACTGGATCTTCCTGGTACGAGGGGAGGTGTTACATAGGGTAATCAGACTGTCCACTGCCCTGCTTCATATCAATTAATTCTACCTCCTTTATACTAGGTGAATGAGGAGGTTCAGCTCCCCACTAGACCTGTTGACTCCATGCATATGGTGAAAGTGGAACACTTATTAACTCTAACTGGTGCCTTGTTCACTCTTCTTTATATTGGGCAGAGTAGATGCTCAGTTTCCCTATGGGAACCCCTAACCTGGTGTGCACACTGAAGGTCTGTCTATTTCCAACATGCAGGGATGGAAGATCAGCACTTTCTCAAGTCCTCAGTCATCATACAATGATGGGGCGGGGGGAGGGTGCTACTGCTCCCTGGTTTGGAGAATTGGGGTTGGGGAATGACTTCTAACTGCATGGCTGAAACTGTAGGTGTGCAAGTTATGGTATTTTCTTTCCTTTGGCATTTCACACATATTGCCAAGAAGTTTTCTGTTAGACCACATGATTTCTGATTGCTTGGCTTGGTATGATCTTTTGGTCCTGTGCCTGTTGGAGTGGTTGACCAGAGACATGTGCTAGGCAATAAGGAGACCCAACATACTCACCACTGTGTTATTCCTCAGGTCTCAAGGGCTCTTTGGAGCCAGACTTCTTTCCACATTTCAGAGAGTTCCTATGCTTTTATTTGTTGTTGTATTATGTTCAGGTTTTTTTTTTTTTTTTAATTGTGAAGGGAATGTCTGGGAGGAATGGACCTTCTATAACTTGGAAGAACCAGAACCCCCAATCACAAAATGGTTTAAAATTTATTGAACTCCCCCATGCCCCCGCACCATCACCACAATCTGACATTATTAATTTTTACTTGATAAACTGTACCCGAGATTTTCAGGGATTCCATCGGCTATCCAACCTTCCTTGTCAAATCAGACTCTAAACGATCAAGGGCTGACCAGGTGTAAATCATCATTAATCAGTTAAAAGAAAGTGAAGGGAGAAATCTTTTCCCTGAGTAACTAAGGCAGAATTTTTTAATATGTCTTTAGATGATAAATGATAAGTGAGAATATTTGATCTCGGGACAAGTATAATATTTCCCCTGGATTTATATCTACCATTTAGCACCACCAAGTTCAGCTCATGAGCACACTTAATGATGAACACCCCTTTTAGGTTAATTTTTCTATACCTAAAATAGTGGTCCAGTGGGAAGTGATGACCAATCCATCCCCCAGTGGCTTCAGGTAGGGAAATTACTGAGTTCATCATCAATCTTATCCTTCAGTCCTCCAGGGAAGATTATCTTTGTAGAACAGGGTAAAGCTAAATAAATTTGAAAGATTATTAAAGTGAGATTATAAATCTAAGCAGAACTTCTCAATTCTGAGCACCCATTAGAATCAATTGGGAATTAGAAAACATAATACTAATGGATTTGCATTGCCCCACATCAATTAAATAAGAATATCTTGAATGGGGCCTGGGCCTCAGTATTTTTAAAAGCTGTTCGGGTGCGTCTAATGTGCAGCCAAGATTGAAAATAACTAATATAGTCAGGTGTTGTTTACTTTGACAAGGGAATTTATATGTTATAACAGATTGCATCTACCATACCAGATATAAACTAACATTGAATAGATGTTCTGGTTATATGAGAAAACAGCTCAAAAGCAGTCCCTTAAGGATAGTTCCTCCTAACTCCACCAGAAGCTTATTTTGCTACCAGTAAGCCCTTTGAAATCAGGAAAATGAATGGAGAGTGCTTTACAAATAGTTCCCACTTACAGACAAAGAGTTAAATGTCATGAATTTGCGAGATGGATACTCTAAAATTTAAGTCTCTTGTACACAAATTTTTCATCTTCTGTATTAGTTACCTGTACTGGTAAACTATTCATACATGGAAAACAATGAAATAATTTTACCCAGTAGGCTGAGAAGTATGACAGCAAGGATATTCAGTTTCTCGATCTAGAAAGAGATAAGGGAACTCACCAGTTCCTGAAACTTAGTACAGGCCCACATTATAGAATAATGTGTCAAAGGTACTATAGGAAAAGATAAACTATCTACATAAATAGATCAAAGATAGTCTCTTCTTTTAGAAATTAATAAAAGACCAATTTTTCTGTTTTCAACCAAGCTGACCATGAGAAATATGTCTAGTTTCCAATACTAGTAGAAGAAAGGTTTATTTCTGCTTCATAGTTCCTCAATAATTATGTAACTAAGGTCCTTCAATCCAAGCTTGAGTATAATTACTGCTGGATGACTTATTCATCTTGTACTACACATATTTATTATTAATGATTTTTATATAAAGAATTCTACAAACATTCAAATTTATGAAGATAGCTCACCACATCAAGTTCATAATTGTAGGTGGTGGTTTTTTAACATCCTAACAGTCACCCACATTTTCAGTATTTATTGGGCACTTATATGAGTCCAAAGGAGTAAGCATTTCATTGTCTAAATCTATAAGGAGTTATATCACAGAGGAAGTATAGAGAGCTTGTTGCATGATTAATTCAGTCTTCAAAAATACTGAGCAAGTGAGAATATCAAGAGGAAAATGAAAAAAAAGTCATGATGGGCACATTTAATGCTTGAAAATATTTTATTCATTTGTCTATAATGAAAGTTGCAAAGTTTCTCTACAATGAAAATGACTATCTCAGTGTATATTAGATGGATATTAAAGAAGAAATTGAAGAGAAAGAAATTCCATTTGGGATTCATAAGTAAATGACTGGTGAAGGGATGTCAGCTGCATTACATTACTACTTACCATATTGGCTAACTAAATTATGTGCTCGTTAGTTTATTGGGTTAATAAATGAGTGACTACAAAATGTACATGCTCTTACAAGTGAAATATTTTCATAGAGCCAAAGGAAGCCTGACTAATTTGCGTTAGCTTTAACTCTTATATGAAGTTTATAATTCTGATATGACCAGTGATTTACCAGAAGGATATAGGAAATTCTCATCACCCACAGAGCTGCGTCTCCTCATCTGGAAGAGGGTAAGATGAAAGTGATTCTTGGGGGCTTTACCTATCTGTGATTCTGTGATATCAGAAAAGATTCTAAGTGGTCTAATAATTACAGCACAATCTTACACATAATAAATTGATCTGGTGTTATTAAAGCATATTCTTATAGGACCAAGGTCAGCTAAAGACTGAAGTGTATTCTACACTGAGAAACATGCCAGGGACAAGACCCATGATATAGCGGCTGTAATTAAATTGCTGAACTCTCAAAGGAGAATGGAGCTGATGATATATTATCATGAGATATGATAATGTAAATGAAAATGCTTTGCAAACTATTTGGGGCTATATAAATGTCAGGTATTAGGCATTATTATTATCTACTCTATTTACTGAGGGACTAACTTACAGAACTGACTTCTGCAAGGCCATGTAAGAAGTGAGGAACAATTTGGAAGAAAATACATTTTTTATTTCTTCCATTCCTTCATTCACCCAGTATTTATGGAGCTGCTTCTACTTCTAAAGTACCAGCAGGGGAATGTCTAAGACACTATCTCTATCCTCAATAATTTTATATTCTAGTAAATATGTATGAAACAGCATCATCTATTTTTCCTTAATGATTTTATATGTAGAAGTTTATTTTTTATGACTAGGCATTAAGTTCTTTGAGGTCTCAAACTTGACTTTTATTTATTTTGTCTATTTTCACTGTGTTCAATAGACTATTGGATATGTTGATGTTAAAATGTATCCTGAGATGAAGAAATTGAAAAATAAGCACTGAGTTGGGGTTTAGATCCTTTAAAGGGCTGAACAAATATAAGTTATTATATGTATTTATGTTTGAAACTTTCTGTATAGCAACTCAAGATGACATCAAAACACCTTGGAATCCATGCCTTTAGAAATGATACTGGGCCAATAACGATAAAAAATCATAATGCTAAAATGACCAAGTTTCACTGCAGATCAATAATGTGCCACGTTATTCGTTTATGTTCAGTATCTTATTTACTCCCTAAAATAACCCTATTATATTGGAATTTATTATTATCCCTAGATGAATGGACTATGGCTTAGAGAAACCAAAGTCACATGGATAGTAGAGGACAGAATTAGAAGCTGAATCCAAGCAGCATACTTGTCAACCCCTGAAAGAGGACGTAGCTGTGAACTCCCTACATTAAAAATTGTCTGCATTTTTGATCAGTCTAAAATTAATGTTTCTTAATAGAGACCAGTTTTGCCATCCAGGGGATGATGTCTGGCAAAGCATAGAGATTCCAGGGGATGTCCTGACTACAGACTACTGTGGGATCTAGTGGGTAGAGACCAAGTAAACTTCTTTAATCTCCTTCTCTGCAGAGACCCCCAAACCAAGGACATCTGGCCCAATGGGTAAAAAGAGAAACCCTAATCTAGATCTTCTTTCTATGACAGGATGGTTCTGTTGTAAATCTAATGGCCCAGGCAGGCATAAACTAGCATGACCTGAAAGGCTAGCTCAAGAGCAAAGGTAAACATGAAGGCACAGTCATTCTAGAGTTTCTATGGAAGGCAAAAAAATGTGGGGTATTTTCCCCAAGAAAGTTAGAAGAGCATTCTGCTTTGACATTATTTTTTTTGTTGAATTTGGAATTTATAAAGGTTTGGTTTATAGTTCATCTCCTCTGCATCCCACATACTTCCTATTAAATTAGCCTGATGTCCTGTAACTTTTTAAAAATATAAGATAGAGCTGAAGTCTGTACTGTATTTGAGACTATTTCAATCTAACAGTTATATGGTTTTATCTATGAGTAGCTAAGATAAATAGCTATCACAATTTCATGGTACTTAAAGTCACATTTCTTGATAATCTCTGGATTTTCAGGGACCATTAGAGATCCCCATGTGAATGTTGGAATAATGAAAAGTACATTCCAGCAAATACTTTAGGTGCTTCACTATTGCTGTATTGATTTAGAAACACATCTTTCGAAATCTATTTTTTTTTTTTGGTAATTTTAACTTGTAATAAAATGAATCTTAACAAAAGTGTCTTTTGCAATCTAAAGGCTTAGGTATGTGAGCAGCAGGCCAAACTGAGAATTAATTAACATTTCAAAGCCATAGTGTTGTATTGTTTAATCCTAAATTGTACTTTAACTAGGGATTGATTTCTGCACCATAGTAAAAGAACTTTTTTCCTCTTTGCCCTGTTCTTTTTTTTTTTTTTT
>NW_004567112.1:44960162-45004865 GCF_000260355.1 Condylura cristata
GAACTCATGCGGAGGTGGCTTAAGATTCTTAGTGCAGTGCTTTACCCCGCCGCACCACCAGGGAGGGCCCTGCCCTGTTCTTTTTTTAATAAAAAATATGGAGTTATATTTAGAGAATAAGATTAAATAATGCAATCTCTAAATGTTTTGATGAAGCCATAATATCCGATTACAGGCTTCATTTTCTCCAAGTCATCTTTAGAACTTGAGAAAACAATTATCACTGAACAAATAGGACAGAAAACCAACCAATACTGAACACTCAATTTACGTATTCATAAAACTGATAATAGACATTTATAAAAATCCTTAAAACGCAGGTAATAATGGAGTCAGTCAGCAATTTGCCACTTGCAATTAATCACTCTCTTCATATTCACAACATTCAATTTTTCTTGCTATTTGAGAGAGTAATGATTAATTGATAAAAGTTTAACAAGTGCACTAATAGCAGGTGCTCCTAATTGCAAAGCCTTCAGAATGATTCTCCCCAAACCTACTTTATGCTAATTTTACAGAATTAGTCATAACACTTTATGATTTTACTTTTAAAATGACTTTTCTTTTAGTCACCCTAATTTAATTAAGAATTTTAACTAGTTACATGTATCAAGAACACCAATGAATTTTAAATTTGTGAGTTTGATTACCATAAGAGATTAACAAGAAGACTCATAAAAATGCACGACTGCCAATTAGAAGCATCAACACTGTGTAAATTAGAATTTGTTAATTGGTTTAGCAAATGTAAATTCAATTTTTTGAAATTTATGAACTGAAAAATTGATTATATTTTTCTGAGTCTCCAGAAATATCTTATTAGTGATGTTTGTTGCAGTAGTTTCTGAGATTATACTTCTATTTTAGCCACAAATATTTCTATTTCATTCATTTAAGAAATATCAGATTATCACATTCATTTTTCATCCACACATTTGCCTTCACCGTCCACACTATAAAATGAATACTAAAGTACACATTTTTCTTTCATCTGTCTTTCCTCTCAGCAAGCTCTATAAAATATACATTCTAGGTAAGATTTGCTATTTGATACTTACAATATTAAAGTGCATGTAATTAATTCAGTTTCTTTAAACACTATGTATTTATGACAAAACCTACAGATGCCTTTACAAAGATGAATATTGAAACAGCATCTCAGGTATGCATATTAATGCTGTTTGCCTCTAGGAAATACACCCAACAATTTTATATTTTGTAATTATAAAAGAAGCAGAGCTATATTTTAGTATGCACTGTGGAAAGAGAGGTACTTAGCAATGTAAGATAAAAATTTATTCCCATTCTAACTGTGTGCACAATTTGAGTACAAACCTCCCCTCAGTTATTCTCTTGTTGAGTTGCAGTAATCTGAGGACAGAGTTCAGGACAGGCCTAAAATAATCTTATGAAGCATCTATGTATGGTTAAGTGAGGAGTCAGGAAAGTAGAGTATCAGATCATTTAACTCAGTGCTTTTCAGATATTTTGATTTATTTGCCAGTCACAGCAAACATACTCACTGCTTCCTAATTTCTCCTATCCCTCCCAGAGCTGTTCTGAAAGATCAGTTTTTGATCATCTCTCCCAAGGCCTCCAACTTCAGCAGATATAATTATTTGACCTTTCAAAACCTCTTGCATCAATGTGTTATCTTAGATTAATAACATTAGAGTACTCTATCTATGATTAGCACCCAAAATATAAGGCACAGATAAGACCAAAGAATAAAGTAATCACACACTCAGGGCTTTCCTCTTTGATTTATGAAGGTAGGAAGGGACTTCATATTTATAGTTCTGTACCTTCTCATCTTGAAACAGGAACAGAGGAACCAGACAACTAGACAAGAGAAATAGATAGGAGCAGGAAAGCATCAGACCAGGGAGGACTGCAGCAGGAACTGAGGGTCAAAAGAAGTAAAGACTCCAGGAAATAACTGATTTTAGGGATCTGAGACTTCCCTGTCTACCAAGAAACAAGGTGGCTTTGACTTTTTACAATGACCCCTTCATTTTGTGATACTCTCCCTTCTCTTCATGTTACACTTGTTTAAAAGAAAAAAAAAAGTGGAAGCAAACTCAATTTCTAAGAACACAAAATTGTTTGGTAAATGCAGCTATTAGTGAAATATAACATGCTAGTAAAATAATAGTATGTAAATCTATGTATGTGCTAACATGTAAATATGTTCACAAGATACTAATTCATTGGTTCACTAGATAGTGCAGCATTGACTACGATTTGTCAGGCTCAGATCCAAGAGCTTTGGCAATAAAGAGAGCAGGCTGTCCATCCCTATGAAGCCAGTGTTCTAGTGAGAATAAGAAAATTTAAAGCTAACTAAATAAATATATAATGCAATTTCAGAAGTGCTAATTGTGATGGAAAAATATGAAAGCAAAGGGGAGGGCCCTGAATGACATTTGAGCAGACAAGGGGGGGGAGTAAGAGTGAGAGATAAGAACTTCCAATAGAGGAAAAAGAATGAAAGCTCAGAGTTGAGAAGGCCAGGCATAGGAGTAGAAAGACCAAGGCTAAAAAGGGAAAAAAGAGAGGAGACAAAGAATGGAAAGATAATATGGTAAAGAAGGCAGCAAGTTAGGCTATCTTTGCACCCTCACCCCATTATCCTGTTTGAGGATAGACCCCACAAAGGCAGCCATCATCTGCCTTGAGTTGGTAATTCCGGGTATGAGACATCTCTGAATGGCTTGAGTTACACATGTTCAGAACCAATCATGGATGTGTCAATGTATCATCTCACATCCAACAGAGACTAAGTGTGCCTACACCCTAAATAGGTGTAATGAAGTATATTAATTAAACTGTGGATCAGTCAGACACTTCTGGGCCATATATGTTTAGAACATATTTAGCAGACCTTCTATCACTTATAATAGGGTGGTACCCAGGAAAATGGGAGGGTCCAGTTTCCCTGCTCTATCCAAAGCAGGGTGGAACTGAGCTGGGAGGAGAAGCAGCTGGAGACTGGACTGAGAAAGGAGGGAAGAAGGTGGCAGAGCCAGGAGACTGGAAGACGCACATGGAGCAGAGGGACCTGTGAAGAAGCTGCATTTGCTTCTTGGCCACGGATTGATCAAAACAGATGTGGGTGATCTTGATTCTGATTTTGTTCATTTCTTTCCACACTTGCCTGGCTGTTTCTCACCCTTTCTATGGGTCCACACCAGACTTGAGGCAGGCTTTCAGGTCTCATTATCTCTACTTTGGGTCAAGACAGTTTGGCTAGGTATTTCCCCTGAGGGGATGGGTAACTTTGGGTACTTGATTTAAAAAGTATGTTCTTCCCTTTTTCTGTATTGCAAAATAATTATATGAAAGTACCTTTTCCTTTAAAGGTCTTACACACTAGAGTATGGCTTATCTTGATGTGGCAAATGGCAAACTCTATTTAAAATGGGGCAGGTTTGGAGGTCTGGGTGCCCCACATCCCTGCCCCATATCTGACTGATTTCTGGAGGAATTGGGAAAACATGCATTGCAGTCAAAATAAACTCCCTGAGCAGAAGACATTTTTTGTGAGCACACTGACTTTCTGACTCAAAGATTTTACCCTCTTTCCTACATACCATACCACATTTTCCTTAAAGAAGCCCTCTATAAGTTTCACCACTTCAAACCTCCTCTCATAATGTGGTATTGGTAACTTCTCAGGTTCTCTCCTACACAATACAGCTTTTCTCATTCTCTGCTCTCCAGTGGGTTATTTTGTGGGAATCCTGGGCAAAACCATACCACCTGAAGTCACAATTTTGCAGGCCTTTAATGAAGCAGAGAATATTTATCTTTCCTACACAGTAGCATGATGGTCAATTAATAAATACTTATAGGGTATTTTGAAGATTACTAGTGTCAGCTATTATAGTGACTATTATTAGCAGACCATACAGTCCAGAGTTAGACTGAGTACTAGGTTATGGCTGGCTCTTTCACCTTCTGTAAGTATGTTCTATCCACTGGAGGAATTAAATTTAAACCTAGCATAATTAACGAATGTTTACGAAGCATGCTGTATCAACTGCTTGAAGAACCAACAGCAGTTTTTTTAAGAAACACCCTAGCTTTCTTGGTGTGGTGGTATTACGTTCTCATTTGGCTCCATTTATATTACAGATCAAGTACTCAGGGTCTCATTTCTATATTCTATGCACAGCCCAGGAGCCTGCTGGCATATCATAGCTATCCAATAAAAACAGTAATAACGTTGTAATCTTTTTTCTTGATTTGTCTCCATATTTTACAAAAAGTAGAGTAGACATGAAAAAGATGCTCTCTTATTTTTGACAAAAGATGGTTCCAAATCTTTACTAATGTGAATATGGAATCTTTCTCCTGCTTACGAATCAGGGAAATGAAAACTATTTACTCTGAGAAGTCTGGTTGCATCACTCTTAAATCATTCATAGTCCACTAAGTGCTTTGAATAATGGAAGAGCTAGGGGAGCCCCTGATTTAATTTTGTCTCCTATGTTTCTTTAGTATCTTTGTGCTTTCTTGCATTTAGGAGAATAGTACAGAGGAGTTAAGGGTGATTTTTTTTTTTTCGTTAAAGAAAGCTATTAAAAGCTTTTACAAGGGACTTGAGGTTTAATAAAACCTCTCTATATGCAGGAAGGCCAAATCTCCAGGGATTTGGAAAGAGGCAACCTCAAAGTTAAACATCTGAAGATCAAACTAAATTCATGATTTTAACATCACTTCCTTTCCTCTCCCACCCTTAGCCTTCTTATAATAGATACAACATTGGTTCAGCACATTCTTTACCTCACTTTCCAATACTTCACAGTATCAAATTATAAGAACACATATTTGCCTGACATTTTAGCTTATAAATTTCTGTAGTACATATGTATTAGTTTTCTATCACTACCATAATCAATGGACACAAATTTAGTTGCTTAAAACAACAGTTATTATTTCATAGTTCTGTATGTCAAAGTGATTTGATCCAGGTCATAGAGCAAATAAATGGCAGAGTCCAAGGGTAACAAGCAAAACTGTCTTCTTACTATCTGGTTCTCTGTTCCAGGCTTTGCAAGACCAAAATCAAGGTCTCTATAGTATTTTAGTCCTTTCTTGAGTTTTTGGGGATGCATTCACTTCCAAACTCATTCACTTGTTGAGAAATCCAGTTCCTGAATTGTGGCTGTAGGACTGTGATACAAGTTTCTTTGAAGTTACTGACCAAGGATGAGTGCTGATTATTAGTACATAAAATTATCATACTAGTCAGGGAGAACACTATTAACACCATTTTATAGATCAAGAAATAGAGGCTGTCGGTAGCATAATAAGTTTAAATCGAGTCACAGAGCACACAAATAGCAGAGCCCAAGGCAATAACTAAAACAGTTTTATTTATAGTTATCTTTTGTTTTTAATAAGAATTTAAATGGTATTTAGCAGTGTCAGGTTTTGGACTAAGACTGAGACTGTGGGGATGGCAGATAAAATTTCTGCATTCAAGAGGTGCACAATCTTGCAGGTTAACCTAACAAATATACAAGACATAATAACATAGTTTGTGAAGGTTTGTTAAAGAATTTGGAGATTAGTATTTCAGGAGGGAAATCAGTGGGCATTAAGAAAGATTTGCCCAAAGATGTGATCTTGAATAAAGCTTTTTCAGAATAATATTAAATAATCAGTTACCTATCCAGGTTACAGTGGGAAAAGCATATGCAAAGGTTTGGTGGCTCTTTGAAGAACCAGCAAATGGGTAAAGGACACTAGTGGAGAAAAACTGACAGAGAAGCTATAAAGGTAAGCAGAGCTAAATTGTGAAGAGCTTTTAAAACATACTCCCCTTCCTCACCATGTTGGAAACAGTTAAAAAACATTTCAGTCAGATCTGACACAATGTCATGTGTATTTTAGAAAGGTATAAAAAGAGTCAACAAAATGGGAGCTGAGATGGTGAACAATAGTGACTATCATTAAAGGTACTGCTCAGATATTTTGAGTTATAAAACTATAAATTGTATGTTTTACCCTTAGAGATTTTTTTTTCTTTGTCAGGACTCATTTTGGTTGCAAGGAGCAGAAAGACAATTTAAACTAACTTTTCCCCCAAAAAAAGCAAAGTTTATTGATTCACACTGTTGAAACATGCTTTTGGCACAATTGGGTCCAGAAGCTCAAATGGTGTAATCAAGGGTCTATATCTTTCTGTCAATGACTGCTGATATCTAATTTTAGAATCATTTCAAAGAGTGTCCCTTTAAGTCACACTGAAAATTCCAGGTTCACGTGGAATTCACCCTATACTCCTAGACAAAGAGCATTCCTTTTTGCTCCTCACCCCAGCATTAAGATTCTATAAAATGCTTCTGATTGGTCTGGCTATCCAGATCAATGCCGACCTATATACCAGTAACTGTTCACAGGATGGAATAGTCCAAATTGCTTACCTATATCATACATCCATCTTTATACTAGGAAAAAAAAAAATGGAGAAAAGTTCATGTGGTGGAGGTGGGCACTTTCTAAGAGACAAATGATAGATTTTCTGAAATAGAAAATGATAGTAAATATACCAGCTCTCCAAGGCACCAGTGCAAACAAATCACCTGAGGAACTTTTTTAAAATACAGACTAATTTACTAACACTAGAGTGATATCTTAAATTCTATGTTTTTAATAAGTCCCCAGGTGATGCTGATGCTGCCGTCCATGTCCATGCTTTCTACACATGTTGTGAGGCGGCTCTTATACTTACTATTGCAGGACCTAAGTAGAGCACGTGGAAGGACACTCTTAGTAACAATAAATAAATGCAGACTGTGAGTCAAGATGATGGAAGAGCTATGGAAGAAGGGGGTATCAAAGGAATTGTCAAGGCCAAGAATTCAATAGGATAGTTTTCTTTTAGAGAAGATCATTAGTTCTCAAATTGTGGACTGAAGTTTGATTGGGGCTCAAAACTGTTTCAATAATAATAGTAAGATGGTATTTGACATTTCTTTGTGCGTTACCTTGAAGGAAAGATACAACCAATGATGATAGCTAGCTAGCATCTTGGCATGTATCAAGGGAGGACGTCAAATTGAAAGGAATCATAGCAGTGACCACAATTATGCCCTCACAGCAAAACAAAGGAAAAATGCGAGTTTTACTGAAGAATGACCTCAAAGAAGCAGTACAAATTATTACTTTTCTGTGTGCTATTAATTCTTTTGACTTTTCTGTGTGGTAAAATGAAAATTATGCATAAAACATTTCTGCTGCATACTAAATATGAAAGTTGTCAAAAGGAAAAGCACTTGCGTAGTTGTTTGAGTTACAAGCTGAAGTAGCTCCTTTTTTTTATGGAACACATTTACTTGAAAGAATGACTGACAGACAAACTGCAGCTATCTGACTTAGGTTTTTAAACATGTTCTTAAAAAGAAACAAGTGAGCCTTTTTTCAAGGAAAAAAAATGACAGCATTCATTCTTAATGATAAAATTTGAGCTTTCAAGCAAAAATTAGAACTTGGGAAAAAATTTATCTGTCACCATAAGCATCTCAGTTCTGAAGGTTTTTCTGATAAGATTGATGGTATGATGTGATTGATGGTGTAATGTGTGAAACTGTTGTCATAATTTGAATGCTTTACATAATTCAGTGAGTCAAGTTTTTCAAATGACCAATGCACAATGTTACAAATTACACATGGTTTTAAAAAATTCAATAAAATGTAAGACAGTCCTACAGACAGGGTTATAACATGGACACACACCGACTGGTAGAGTTTCAGATTCCATATATTAACTTTTAAGTAACTACCACTTGTGAGATGTGAGGGTAGTATTAAAGAAGAATATCCAAAAATATCCAAAAAGGCTATACAACTACTTTTCAGATCTTTGAGGGCCAGAGCATCTTTATATCCTCAACCAAAACATATTGCAATTGATTGCATGCAATGGCTAATATGAGAATCCAGCTGCAGTTCTGAAATCAGATATTACAGGGATTTACAAAAACATGAAAAAATGTCACTGTGACATTAATCATCCTATGGGGTTTTTGGACTTGGAATATACATATATGCATACACACACACACACATATACAACTTATGTATATAATATACATATATATATACATATATACAAATTTTCATGAGAGTAATTTATTGTACCATGTATTTGACTTAATGGTATTAAAACAGAATATTTACATTGTTTTAAGTTTGAAATGTTTTTCTGTAAACACTTATTGATATAGTCCACATAAACAAACGTTATTTGAGATTATGAATAGCGTTTAAAAGTCTAACATGGTCCTGAGACCAAAATGAAAACTACTGTGCAAAACTTAAAGAATAACCTCAGATTTTTCTGTTAAATTTGACTACCATGCTAATAAAATATGGCAGTGTGTGCTTCTTTATATAAAATGCGATTTCTTAAAAATATGTCTGCTTTGGAAAAGTATTTAACTCTTCCATATTTTTAATGTGGTTCTTGTTTTTTGTTTGTTGACTTGTAGGGATTCTTTGTAGAAGTTGAATATCAACCCCTTGAGAAATTAGTGAGGAAAATCTGCACAACATTCATCTTTTTGTTTTAGTGATAGTTTCTTACAGTGTGCAGAAACATTGTAGTTTGATATAGTCGCATTGCTTTATTTTTGTTTTTGGTTCCTTGCTGTTGAAGTCACATCTCCAAGGGCATCAGTGAAGTCAGTGTCATAGTATTTTACCTATATTTTCTTCTTGCAACCAAATCTTTAATCTGTTTTGAGTTAATTTTTTTATATATGGTGTGTGAGAACAGACATACATATGGCTCACTGGCACATGAAAAAATGTTCATCATCACTTCTCAGGGAAATACAAATCAAAACCAGAAAGACATACCATTTCATTCCCATGAGAATGGCTCATTACCAAAAAGTCTAGAAACAAGAATTGGCAAGAATGTGGAGAAAAAAGAAACCCGGAATACCCTTTGCAGGAATGTAGGCTATTCCAGTATCTGAGGGAAAAAGTATGGAGGTTTCTCAAATATTAATAAAGATCTGCCATATGACCCAGCAAATCCACTCCCAGATATCTACCCAAAGAATGGAAAAAACACTAATTTTGGAAGGAATGTATTCACTCCTATGTTCATTGCAATACTATTTACAGTCACCAAATAATAAAAATCACGTAATGTCCAACAACAGATAAGTTGATTAAGATGGGGTGTATATAGGCATACTGGGATACTATTCAGCAATAAAAAGAGCATCTGAATTTGTGGTATTTGCAACAACATGTATACAATGGTCTGGGATTCAGCTAACTGAAATAAATTAGAAGGAGAAAGACAAATACCAAATGATTGAATTCATTTTTTGGATGTAAAGAAACCAAAGCAAGGGAACAGACAAAACCAAAGCAAACACTAGAAATATGATTACAGAATTGAGGCCGCTAGATGAGAGAAGGTGGGAACGCAGGGGAGAGGAGCCAATCTTCTACATAGAGGACATTGATGTTTTGATGACCGGCACGGTATGATAACATACATTTGTGGAGGCTGAAACTAACCACCTAAATCTTATGCAATGTTGTAAGCCAATGACACCTCATTAAAAAATAAATAAAACTTACAAGTCTCCTTTTTCTGAAATAGATACTGTTTGGATGGGTTTCCTTTTGTCCGAGCTTTTTCTATTGCTTTTTGGGATGTCAAGGTACAATTAAATTACACTTTAGCGTTAGCAGTTATCCATTTTTATCTTGCCTTCTAATGCTAAATTAAAGTTTGGAACACCAGAGATTTGACTGATAGTGTACTTTACCCAAGTAAAGTACATACCTCAGGATGAGGTTATGAAACTCAAACTTAAAGGTTGGAAACAAAACTTAAAAGAAAAACTTAGGTGTGTCCCTGGTGACAGTGAGATAAAGTCTCAGTGCTGCCAAGCTATAACCAGCCACTGCTGCCTGAGGCATGAGTTCGATCCCCAGCCAGGGAGCTGACCCACATGGCACAGCAGACCTCTTCTGTCTCACTGGCTGCTCCTCATAAGCTATGTATTTCAGTCAATCCACACGTTCTATTCCCCACTTTTTCTCTCATGAATGCACTCACCACCCCACCCAACATCTCTGGCCTATACCCCCGTTCTTAAATGCGTTGAATAAATAAAATTAAATCTTCAAAAAAAGAAATTTACTTTTTTCCCATAGCAAGGTTTGTGCCATTTACTTAATCCCCTGTATTTTGCTAAATGCCTTACAAATACTGTCATATTTAAATCTCATAGCAGTATTAGGAAGGAAGAGTGAAATAGAAGACCAAAGCTATTAAATAACACATTTGAGGGGTAGAGAGCCCTGGCGTCCCATCTCCAGAGATGTGTACTTACACAAGACGGAATACTGAAATAGTGCTTTAATTGGAGGTAATTTTTAAAGTAACATTTTCAATGATGAGTTGCTTAATTTTCACTGGAAATAACCTTAATTAGGATTTACTGGTGCTTTGGACACATACACTTATGCTTTTAAGATTTTCTGGGAAGGGATTCAGGAGAGGTTGAGGCCATAGCAACAGAAGCTACAATGATTTGGAGTTGGCAGAAATTTACTAATTCTTAAATTCTGCCAGCAAAATGCCCACTGGTAGCATAAGTATACAAACCCTGGTTCTCTATTTCTAGAGACAAATATCTTTGAAATTCCACATTTTATAAAAGTTCTTGAATTCTGTATATTGCTATATTTAAATATTAAGTAATAAACTAATGTATTAAATAACTCCACATTGAATAAAATGATCCTCCAAGTAATTGCAAACACGACAGTTCTTTGACTTGAAGTGGCTCCGCCACACTATTCCAATGTCAGAATATGTTTGACACCACAGAATAATTTTGGGGGTTCATGGAGGTTTCTCTCCTCTGTGTCATCTTTTTCTATACTGATGCTCTGTACTAGTATACAAACTTGGTTGCAGAGCTCTAAATAAAATGAGAGAGGGTTTGGGGATAAGGAATAACTCCGAACTAGCTAAGTTTGGCAAAGTCATTGTATGGTTCCTCATCCTTGTGGCTATGGAGACAAATAACCAAATTGTTGAGGGAGATACCAAGAATGAGAAAGACTGAGCAGAGAGGAGAGCAGACTCTCGGAAACAGACTGTAGGTAGGAATGACAAAAGGCACATGACATATTCACATGCACTGTACTATATACCTTCTGCCCAGGAAGCAGGGCAGTCAGATTTACCAGGTATCTGATTTTTTTTTAAGATTTATTTATTTATGCATACAGAACTGGGGCACAGACCACAGGTGCAGGGTGTGAGAGGAGTCACCAGAGACAGAGTGGGGAGCAGTACAGGCAAATTGACAAAGAACAATGCTGAGGGGAGCAGCAGGCAGGTCAGAAGAGGTCTGCCGCACTATGTGGGTCATCTCCCTGGCAGGGGATTGAACTCGTGCTGCAGTGGTTTTGGAGAGCTTCATAATGTGGTGCTTTAACCTGTTGCACCACCAGGGAAAGCCCAAGTTATATATATATATATATAGCCCAGGATTTTTATATAAACCAGAGAAACAATATGTTTTGATCATCATCAAAAATAGATCACTTATGACATGGAATTAATTACCAAAATTATTTGGTCAACCAAAAGAGTTTCAGACTTATGATATCTGCATCCTTCCAAGAAAGATATCAACATTATCCCTTTGCTTTGTAGAGAACACTCTGGATATATATATATATGTGTGTGTGTGTGTGTAACAGAAGATGCCAGAAGAGAAATTTTTGTCCTTTGATTCTCTTAAATGTTCTGTTTCTACCTATGCATAAGTCCCAAGAAGGAGAATTAAGACAACACTTCTTGAACAGAAGAGAGAATGACCTCTTTACCTCACCAATGTATTATCCTCAGAGGAACCCACATTTCTTTTGTTCTCTCTCTTTAGTGTGAAATATAGCAACTCGTTCGCATCTTCTGAAAAATTCTCTTTGTATTTTGAAATACTTATTAAGTCTCTCTTGCTCCCATCTTTGCTCTCTTCAGACAACATAACCCCAAATCCTTAAATATTTCCTCAAGGTTTTCTTTTCTTCTCATATTTTAATTATTTTCAACAGCAACCTCTGTGCCTTATGCAACCTTCACATATTATCCTTATAATGTGGGCATGCTGGAACAATTGTTCTCACAAAAGCAGAGCTAGAGCTAAATACAGATAGATTATCTGCAGCTACTACATCTTGTTTCATTGCATTATTTTCAAAAGTATTGCATTTCTGACTGATGTTAACTTGTAGCTACTACAAGCCCCATTTCATTTCCACAATTTTTATGCCATGCAAGTCCTTTCTTCTTCTTGTGCCATAATTTATGACTTTCACTATCCCATAGCTCATACAGTTTATTTTTTAATGCCAGCATCTAGAGAGTGCCCAACACACATTAGATGCCTAAAATATGTGTGTGGAAAGACATGATTAAAATATGACGTAGGCAGTAAATTCCCCCCACACAAGAAATTATTGAATCTACTATAAGATTTGGTGCCCTTTTCCAAACTTAGGTAAAATTTTAGATTCTCTGTACAGAAAATTCTTGGCTCTTGCTTCTTACTAGCTGTTTGATTTGGGTAAGTTTTCTAAATTCTCCAAGACTGTGTTACTAACCTATAAAATATGTATAAGAATGTCACTCTTTAAAGTTATTGTGATGTTTATATGAGATATGCATGTAGAATGCTTGAACACATACTTGGGAAATAATGAACCCCTCCACCCCTCCAAGGTTAGATTAAGAAGAAAGCATAATATTCAAGAAATAGTGGACTGACCCTTAATGAGCTACAGAGGGAGTGTTTTCTCAACTCATCTTCCTTTCCACAATTTCCAGTGCTGGAAATTATTTCTGGACTAAATTCTTGTTAATGGTATTCTTTTTGGTGTTTCATTTTGTCATCTTTCTTCTCAAATGAATGCACAGCATACATGGTTAGTCCCCGCAAAGCACTCACACAACGTTAGCATTTCAAAATCAGCATTAGCATCATTTTCATCTCTTCCTATTATCTTATTTTCATGGGATAAGAATCTAAACAGAAAATACAGCTTACTGATTTAAAAGAACTGTATCACTGGTACTGAAATAATTCAGAGTAAAATAGTTGAGCATTCACAATAACAACAGTGCCTTTGTAAAGAAATAAACAGGACTTACCCAGACTGCGCTCTAGAGGTGAAGCCCAACCAGTGTGACTTGATGGTAGTGGAGGCCACTGTGGGCCAGTTGCCCATGTAACAGAACAGAAGGTTTGGCCACTGTGAAACAACAAAGATTAAGTATTCCAGTGAATTTCTGACAATATCAAAGCTCTAGGAATGACAGGGAAAGAGAACATGAGAGTTCAGAAGTGATTTACAGCAACATGAAAACAGGCTTCATAGATGGTAAAATTCACAATTCTAAAATGGTCAGCTATTTAACACCTAAAGTGTGTGTCTCACTAGAAATCAAATTTAAAAGAAAATTCTGGTTTTTTTTGTTTGTTTGTTTTAAGTAAGTGAGTGGCTCAGGAACAAAACTGTTATGATTCATAAATCAAATGATATTATTTACGGATGGAATTTATAAGGGACAAATTACTATAGGGCAAATGTTTACATAAAATTTATATTAAATTTTGGATTCATTCAAATGATTTTGAAGTCATGGTAAATTTGCAGCAATCTTTATTTTAGTCACTGGAACTGATCACTCCATACTTAGAACACTTAAAGATTTTATATGGCCAAAGGACACTTGAACTTTATTTTTTTTTTAAAGATTTATTTATTTGTGCATACAGAACTAGGGTGCAGGCCAGAGGCTCAGGGGTGGCAAGAGGCTTCACCAGAGACAGAGTGGGGAGCAGAACAGGCAGATCTATAAAGTACACTGCTGAGGGGAGCAGCGGGCGGGTCAGGAGAGGTCTGCCACGCCACGTGGTCACCTCTGGGGCAGGCAGGAATTGAACTCATGCGGAAGTAGCTTTAGCTTCTTAGTGCTGTGCTTTAACCCGCTGCACCACCAGGGAGGACCTAAACTTCATTTTTATATGGCTCCAAGTTTACCTTCTCTGGGAAAAAAGGGTAATTGATAATGAGACAAGAACCACCTATATGTATCCTCTATATCCATGTAATTAAAAACCTTGAAAGATTATGTAAAACAAAGAACTATACATATAATTGGTAATTAGCCAAAGTCAGAAGATCCTATAATCATTGCTCTGTTAGGTATATTGACTGAGAAAAATTAATTAATCACTATTAGATTTTTTTTTCACATTGAGAATTGCAATGTCTTTGAAATTACAATTTACTGCTAGCCCAAAAATCTGTGCCAACTTGTAGTGAGTACTGAATTGGGACAATTAAATACAGAAGTATCTAGGACAAAATTGTGGCAATAACTGAGTTCCAGGAACCAAATGACAAATTTTTATATTAATTTTCCTACTTGTTAGCTGTATAAAGTTTGTTAGACAAAATCTTTGAGTCTTGTTTGATAATTTAGTTCAAAGGGAATGATTTTACAATGACTTTACAGTGGCATTTAATAGGATAAATGTGATAATGAAGATCACTGAAAACCTGAAGACCTGAAGAAACATGAAAAATCATTACCACTACTATAATCTACTACTGCTACGCCTTATGCTACTGTAATCACAAATATCATTGCATGTAAACTGCATTTATTTCAAATAGCCATTTCTCATACTGAGTTTGAATACAATTAATATATAAACCACACATATGCATCCTTTCATACCCACATAATTAAAACCTTGAAAGATTATGTAAAACAAAGAACTGTATATATACACTTTTAATGAAATAAAAAATAAAATATATTTATTAAAGGTATAAAACTTCAATGTGCTGACTCTGAAAATGAATATATATCAGCTATTAAGTGTCAAAAACACAGAATTAAAATGTAAAAAATGAGTGTCTGTATAAAAAGAATGTCTTCTCTTACCCTCTACCAATGCCATTCCCGAAATATTACTCAGTCTATGCTTTTTCAGTCTATTATTCTAAAGCTTAGCTATTTTAGAAATAAGTACATTTTTTAATAAAAAATCATTCAGTACTATGCAATTTTAAGCACAAGTAAGGCCTGTTCAATATGCTTGCTAATAAGTGGACAAAACTAGCCTAAACATTGTGCTTAACAGATAAATCTACAATGTCTGTTAGAGCACAAAATAGTGGATGCTCTGACATTATCTGTATTGTTGGGTCTCCTTTTGTTTCAGGACAACCCCAAAGATAGTGGGAAGGCCTGGATGAGAGTCCTCACCAAGCACTTAAACTCAGACCAAGCCTCAAGGGAAGCCACACATAGAAAAATTAATAAAAGGTTTATTTACAAGGAAAATGAGAGACAGATATGTAGAAGTTAGTTGGTCAAAACATACTACCCATAACACTGCCTCTATTGGAACCTTGGGTGCATGCAGAAGGCAGACAAAAATGAAGTCCCCCAACCCCCCGGCCCATATGTCCTTTTCCTATAAAGCATGGCTGCTTAACTCCACTCTTCATTCCCAGCAATCCTCTTCCTTCAAGAAGTTGAAGGTTATAGCAGATCTGAATTTTATAGCATTATCTGAGTTTTTAAGCATCTGGGACTTTTTTTGGCATGGAGATGGAGTCTATAAAACAGTGGGGAGAATTCATTCAGGGCATGCTGGTCCCCCGTAACACTTTTTGTTAAGTTTCATACAAATGGTTCTGTTTATGCCTTGACCACCATGATATCCTTTTTTATTTTTAATAAATTTTCAGGCACTGTAAACTTTGCTTGTCTTGCTCCCCTCAGCAGTGTAGATCCACATGTTCTGCTCCCCACTCTGTCTGTGGTGAATCCTGTCATAATCACCCACCCTGCCCCATACACAATGACCTAAATGCCAGTTCTTGTATGCAAAAATAAATATATCTTTGAAAAGTAAATTTTATAGTTCCAATTTTATAATTTGTTTCTTCTGCAGTGTATTCCTTATTATATAATAGTCAATTTGATTACAGAGTCAAATATTTCTGAATTCTATTGCAAATTTCTCAAAATAACCAATGCCATCCATCTTAGGTGGAGAGGCTACAGAACTCAGTAAAAAATACAATCAAATAGGATGCAATGAAGCAACTGTGGGTAAAATGTTTGAAGCTACTGGCAACACTAATCTATGTGAGGTCAGCACAGTCAGGGGCTATAGGTGGGTAACACATCAAATATAAAAATATGCTTTCACTTAAAATTATACTTTAAGCATTTTCCATGTAAATTTGCTATGTTACAGTCAAAATATACTATTTACTATCCTTTGATTATATTTTTCTGATGTAATGTGAATAATGGTTGCACATCAGAACTCCCATCAATTGTTATGATGATTAAAATTTTCAATTTGTTTTCTGGTTCAAAAGGGTAATCAAAGAGGCTTCTGAGTTCACTCCTCTCATAGAATCTATAGCCATCAAATCTATAGTTACACAAAGAATAAATATGGAATAAATTCAGAGATTTGTTGATTAACACCTGGGGAAATGAGAAGGTACCCACAATGAAATGGATATAAAGACTGAGTCACACTCTACCCATAGCCCTCCGCGAACCCACATCTGCTCCCAGCCCCAACACAATCACTTACAATTAGAAGGGAACTCTCAGTTCCCTGTAGTGGCAAGCTGGCAAGGCAGGGAAGCTGGCAAACAAGGAGGTCGGCATGGGGCAGGCAGGGGGAGCTGGGAGGCAGGCAGGAAACTGAACTCCCCCCAAACTTCACAGTTTCTCTGGGTCCTATCTGGCATTCTATGATGGTATTGCTTCTTCCGAAGTCACTTGCTCTCTTGCCATTCTTCACCTCAGTGTGAGGCTAGCCTTAGATCCCTGCCCTCTAGGCGCAGGGGTGCACAATTACGCATGCGTGCTCCCCCGCCCCCCGTGATGTAGCGTCCACAATCAAGTACGCATGTGCCGAGCCCACGCTCCCAAACACCTGCATTAACATGATCAGGGCCAGCAGGTGATAGTCATAGAGGCTAGAGGCATAGGAAGCCTGGGTAATTCAAATACCCTATACTCCCCATTTTTTAAGATTTCCACCTGAATGTGAATCCTTACTACACTGGCTATGAATGAAAGTGGGGGTTGTATCCACGGACACAATTATGTCCTTATACCCCCCCCAAAAAAAAAACAAAACCTCTTAATAGGCTCTACAGTGTGGTTTACTGTGGTATATCCTCACCAACCCCATCAAGAACTCAGTGCAAAGAACAGACAAGCCACCCAACTCCCTCCTTCTTTTTCCATGAAAAGGATCTATTTGCACACATTAAAAACTGCTGCTGGTCTCTCCCAGGTGGTGCAACAGTTTAAAGCATCGCCTGATGAAGCTCTCCGAAGCCACAGCAGCACAAGTTTGCTCCTCTGCCAGGGAGCTGACCCACTCGGCACAGCAGACCACTCCTGACTGGGGTGCTGCTACCCTCAGCAGTGTATTTCAGTAGATCTGCCTGTTCTGTTCCCCACTTTGTCTCTGTTGAATCATCTCACCCACCACACCTCTGGCCTATACACCAGTTCTGTAAGCATAAATAAATAAATCTTTTTTTTTTTTTTAAACAAAAAACAAAAATAACTGTTGCTTAAGGATCAGCCATCTAGCACACATCTAGGGCTTGACTGCCATTCTGGGAAACCAGGGAAACCAGAGGAAACATGTTCTCCCTATGCCCTATTCCAACCCACCAGTATCTCCCAGGAAGGAACTTGTACTGATGCCTGCACCCCAGTGTAGGACCCATGGGAAAACACAGTTTTCTGGGTTTCTCAAACTGTTTTCCTCAATGACCTTTTAGCATGGATGGCCTAGCAGGTAACATGAAGCCTTGAGAAGTAGTCCACATGTGCAGAAAGCAGTAAATAATTAACCTTGCTGTATAGTTTGCATGTGTGAACATACATCTGTAAGCTAGGCCTGAACTTGGCCCTGTGTGGGCTTTGTCTATAACTCATGTAAAAGCTAACAGTGTTCTTGGAGGTGCAAGGAAAGGATGCAGGCTGCTTGAGGGCCACTTGACAATCACCTCATAGGGCCTGCGAGGTCTACTGCTTTTACTACCTTTGCTGCCTCATAATAAAGGTTCCTGCTCCTCCCATATGGGCTCTGTGATCTGCTCTCTCATCTCCCCCAACCCAGGCCCCCCCAGGCAAGCTTGCAGCTGAGGTCCCTTTACCCATCTTTAGCTGATGCTGTCTGAGGAATAGATTCCCAGATCACCAGGCTCTGTTTGTCAATGAGGTTTGCATTCATGAGTCCCACAGTGCTAAGGGGGAAAAAAAAAAAAAGCAGTTTTTAGTGAGTCGAGAAGTTATCCTCTCTATCCCCCCAACCCATGAACTCTATACTCATTTTCCAGTTTCTTCAAGCAAAAGCTTATTTGCATACTTTCCCAAGTACTGTTTAAGGTTTTAGCTTCTAATCAACCTGCATCTAGGTGCTGTCTGTGATCTTCAGCTTTAAGATAATAATGGGTCTTGTCACATCCTCAACTATTAGAAGGTATCAAGATCAAATAACAGTACTCCGGCATAAAATACGTTAGACCACAAAAATTCTCAGTAAATTTAAGAGGAGAGACATCATATCAAGCATCCTTTCCAACTGTAGGTTAATCAATAAAAAGGAAACTGGAAAATTCACACATGTGTAAGTTGCTACTGGCCAATCAATGACTCAAAGAAGAAGTCAAAAGAGAAGTTAAAAAAAACAAACAAAAAAAAACTTTGAAACAGGAGAATTAAAATGCAACATACCAAAACTCATTGGATGCAGAAGAAATTCAAAGAGGAAAGTTCATTACAATAAATGTTAAAAGACAAGAAAGATACAACATCAATAATGAAAATTTATATATGAGGGGTGAAGGAGGAGAAGGGGAAGAAGACGGAGAGTAGGAGAGGTAGGGGAAAGAGGAGGAAGTAGAGGAAGATCTAAAGATCTTCTTTATCGAGAAAAAGAGAGCAAATAAATAAAATTATAAATGAAGCGAGTCATAACAACTGACAAAGGACCACAGACACTACCAAGAACAATTGTATGCCAGCAAGGTAGACATCCCAGAAGAAATGGACAAATTCCTAGAAACATATAAGTTAATAAGACAAAATCAGGAAGAGAGAGAAAATAGTAAAGAGATTGAATCAGTAATCAAAAACATTCGCCTACCTCCAGAGAAAAGTCCAGTACCAGATGGTTGCACTGTTGAATAATACCAAACATTGAAAGAATTAATACCAGTCTTCCTCCAACTCACATATAAAAAAAAAAAAAAAAAGGAGGGAGAAAGAGAAGGAAATACTTTCAAACTTATTTAACTATTTAACAAGGTTAGCATTAACTTGTTACCAAGACCTGACAAGGAAACTATAAGTGAAGAATAGTATAGAAAAATATCCTTGATGAGCATAGATGCAAATATGTCTGTATATGACAAATTCTGAGGGGATCTAATGTTCAGCATAGTGATAATAGTAAATGCTGCCTTATAATACTGTAAAACTGTTTTATATACTTCAAAGTTGCTGACACTGAGTTTTAAATATTCTCACCTTAAAAAAGTAAATAGTGGCCCTCGGGCCCTCCCTGGTGGCTCAGCGGGTTAAAGCACTGCACTAAGAAGCTAAAGCCACTTCCCATGAGTTCGATCCCTGCCTTATCCACATGGTGTGGCAGACCTCTCCTGACCCTCCTGCTGTTCCCCTCAGCAGTGTACTTCGTAGTCGATCTGCCTGTTCTGCTCCCGGCTCTGTGTGTGGTGAATCCTCTCACCATCCCTGCACCTCTGGCCTGTACCCAGCTCTGTATCCATAAATAAATAAATCTTTAAGGAAAAAAAAAGTAAATAGTGGCCCTCTCTGGTGGCGCAGCGGATTAAAGCACAGCTCTAAGAAGCTAAAGCTACTTCAGCATGAGTTCAATCCCCACCTGCCCTGGAGCTGACCACATGGCGTGGCAGACCTCTCCTGACCCGCCCACTGCATCCCTCATCAGTACACTTCATCAGTCGGCCTGTTCTGTCGCAAAAAAAGTAAATAGTGATTATATGAAATCATGGAGATATTAGCTAACACTATGTTGTTAATAATTTTGTGATATATGTTTATCAAATTAATCCATTTTACACCTTAAATTATATATTTTCTCAATGCATTGGCATACTTATAATGTTGCTTCCAGTTTTAAATTTTGCAATTTAATTTGGATTATATACTATTTTATTTCTAATATAAAACATTATTATATCAAATCAACTCAGTGGCCTTTTTTTTTTTTTTAGTAATTTATTTTCATTAAGCAAGGTGATAAATCACAGGTGATAATACAGGTCATTTAAATAATTCTAAGTTACAGTTACCACCACCATCACCACTTCAATTTTGAGTCTATAGAATAAAAGTGAAACTCTATCTCCATTTAGCTTTCTCATTCAAATTAAAAGAGATATTAGCGATTTTTTTTCTGTTTACATGATTTTATAGTCTCCTATTCCCTCACCCTTCCCATTCTCTTAGCCAATGAGCTCAGTGACTGCAACTTTCAAAATACATTTTGAATTCTCTGTTTCTTCTTGCTTCCACACCACTTTTCTAGCCCAAGTTATCATCATCTCTTGCAATAGTCTAATAAGTGGCCTCCCAAATTCTACCCTATGGTCCCAGTCAATCAATTATCTTCACAGTATCCCACAATGATCCTTTTAAAATGTACTTTAAAACCATTGAGTGGTTTTCAATTACAATTAGATTAAAATACACATCTTTACCTAGCTTATAAAACCCTGCAGGAATTGCTTCCTGCCTGTTTCTCTAGCCTCCTGGATTGCCTCTTTTCTGCTTACCCACACTATTTTAATTTTCCAGATCCTTGATGTTCTTTCCCAACTCAAAGCCACATACTGTTCATTCCTTTTCAGAGCGCTTGCCTCCCTGTTCTCTTTGACTGGCAACTCCTACTCATTCATCATGTTAAACAGTACTTCTGATTTTTCTTCCTCCAGTTTTCCTAATTGAAATAATACTTCTCTTTTTATACATTTAACTTGCAATTATAATACAGAAATAAAATTTTAATAAATAGTCATTTGTAATTAATCTCCTAATATTTGTAGGCCATAAACTTTGTAAGACAAGAGCATGGTCTGCTTTAATCACTTATGAGCAGAGAAATATTATCCTTGATAGAAAACCAGGAAAACTTCTGAAAGCATTTTATAACTTGAATTGGGTGGTGGCTATGTGTTTGCATAGATTTTATTTTACACGTGTACAAATACATAGATTTGTAAAATCTTTTAGGATTTATAAAGCTTACCATGTAGATGTGCCATTCTTAATTTTTTTATCATTTTCTAATTTAAAGTTTAACAAACTAACTTAAAGATATATATTTGAAAATTTGTCTTAGTATATCAGTATATTCTTTCTACCAACATAAGCAAAAGATATCATCTGAATGATACTAATAATAATGATTATTAGTGAATTGAAATGACATTAAGTATTTGAAAAATTTAATATTTCAAAGAATTGAAATCACATTTTTTAAAAAAAGATTTATTTATTCATACAGAACTTGGGTACAGGCCAGAGATGCGAAGGGTGAGAGGATTCACCAGAGACAGAGTGGGGAGCAGAACAGGCTGATCAATGAAGTACACTGCTGAGGGGAGCAGCGGGCGGGTCAGGAGAGGTCTGCCATGCCATGTGAACTCCTCCGGGGCAGGCAGGAATCGAACTCATGCGGAAGCGGCTTAGGCTTCTTGGTGTTGTGCTTTAACCCGCTGTGCCACCAGGGAGGGCCTGAAATCACATTTTTAATCCACCTGGAATTTATGTCAATAAGTGATATAAAAATTTGGCAGATTTATTCATTTGATTATTCCTTTCGGCCAATGGATGTCACTGAATAAGCGACAAAGAAGTCTCCCCCTTCCACTGCCATTGTCACTAAGTCAGAGTCTCCCAAGGAGCTAGAACAGATGTGACCATTCTTTGTTGGAGGTTTCAGTTTTGAAGCAACTAAAGAGAGATTAAGAAGCCATTTTGAGCAAGGGGGAAGAGTCACAGACTGTATGGTAACAAGAAATCCAAACACCAAGTGAAAAGAGGCTTTGGGTCTGTCACTTGTGCCACAGTGAAGGAGGTATGCAGCTGCAAAGCCCGAGAAGATAGACAGAAGAACATGGAACCAAAGAGGGCTATGCCAAGAGAAGATTCTCAAAGACCCAATAGTCAATGTGAAAATATTTTTGTTAGTGGCGACAATGAAGAACATTGCTTAAGTGATTACTTTGAGCACTATAACAAAACTGAAGTGATTGAAATCATGACCGACAAAAGCACTGACAAGAAAAGAAGCTTTTCTTTTGTGACCATGATTCTGTAGATATGACTATCATTCAGGAATACCATCCTGTGTGTGGCCAAAGCTGTGAGGTAAGCAAGAGATGGCTGTTTTTCACCCAGCCAGAGAGGTTGACATAGTTCTAGAATCCTGGTGGTGGTCTTGGAGGTGGGTTTTATGGTAATGACAACTTTGCTTGTGGAGGAAACTTCAGTGGTCCAAGTGGCTTTGGTGGCAGCCATGATAGTGGTGGATATGGTGGCACTAGGGATTGCTGTAAAGGATTTGGTAATGATGGAGGCGATTTTGGAGGTGCTGGAAACTATAATGATTTTAGTAATTATAATAATCAATCTTTAAATTTTAACCCCATAAAAGAGGAAACTTTGGAGGCAGAAGACCTGGCCTATATAGTGATAGAGACCCGTACTTCACCAAACCATGAAACTAATGTGGCTGTGGTGGTGCCAGCAGCTCAGTAACTATGGCACTGGCAGAAGGTTTCAATGAACTGCCAGGAAACAAAGCTTAGCAGGAGAGGAGAGCCAGAGAAGTGACAGGGAAGCTACAGGTTACAACCGTTATGTGACAGAAGCCAAGCAGTGGTAGTACAGCCATAGTTGCTACAAAGAAGACATTAGGCAATAATCATGAGTATGGACAAAAATCTTGAGGGCCATATTTGTGATTGTTTAAAAGATTATTTTAGTTTCTGTTTGTGGTAAGTGTAAAGCATTCCAACAAAGGGTTTTAATGTATTTTATTTTTAATTTAGCCATTGATTGTTGAATGTAATAGTCTCATAATGATGCTGAATAAGTCAATCTTTTTAAAAAAGAATTAAATTTATGTTCCCATTCTGTTGTACCAGCACCATTTCCTGAATAATCTTTCCCTTCTGCTTTAATTTGTTACACCATTAATCTATATCATATTTTATGATGTCAGTGGTCTTGATAATATAATAAATTCTTAGATTTGGTAGGATCTGTTTCTGAGATATCTATTCATTTGTCTCTTTATTGTTGCAGCAGTGTCATGCTGATAAAATTAATATGTTTAAAAAAGTCATCTTCATTAATCTTCTTTTACAAATGTAAAAAGAATCCTGATATTTTAAGTGATGTCTAAAATGGTTTTGTCAAGTTACCAACTGAATTGGAGCTGCAATTAATCTTAGGCTGAGTTCTTTTGGGAAACAGACATTGAGATGGAGATTTGTATACAGGTATTTTATTTGAATGTGAGTTTGTGTGTGTGTGTGTGTGAGAGAGAGAGAGAGAGAGAGTGAGTGTGAAACATCTATGAAAGACTAAGCAAAGCAAAAGAGAAGCTGAATTGTGATGAAGTTGCAAATAAGTTTTCAATTGATTTCATGAGGAGCTATGAAGCAGTTGCTTCTAAATTGAGCAAAACTGAAAGAAGGTGCAACATCAACAAGTTAATGGATAAAAACTGCTTAAGGAGGAGATATAATGGGTAAAGTCAAGGACAGTTACAAAAATACTCAATTATGAACTGTCAGTAGCTAACACTCTCAACTCTAGAAATGAGAGCTGATCCTGATTGGGGGTTTGCATGTGAAATATAGGATCCACTGCAGTTTTTATAGTACTGCTTCCTTTATTCAAGAAAATGAACAGCTCTTCCTTTTATTCAATTATTTTATTATAACTCAAATAAATTCTTGGTCTAAAAATACAAAATAAAACAATGGGTAAAACTGGGTATCTTTTCCGTGTAATGCTAATAGTCCAAAAATAAATAGTAGACTGGAATAACGAGACTAAGCCAACAAGTAAATGTAATAGGAATGGCAGTCTTTTACTCAGAACTAGCTAAACACATAATCTGGTTCTTTAAAAAATAATTAATCCTTTAATTTACTTCATTTTGTTTTTTCTAACCTCTTTTCATCAACCTTGAGCTGTGAACAAATTTCAGATTTCAAGTGTAATTTTTCCTCCTTTCTTCTATTCAAATTCTGCTTCTTTTGACATAGCTCAACACCAATACCCGGCATGTACAAATGTCTGCTGAACATCTCTTTCATCAACTCATTAACTTCCTCCCCCCTATGTTCTTTTGGGAACATCTCCCTCTCTTCTCATAACCTACTTTCAATTTCTGTTCAAACCCTACCACGTACACATGTGAGATGCATTTGAACCCAACTCTTACTGTTACTTTCAGTGCTATGATCAAATTTCACAACACCAGTATATGGTCTCAGAGAACAGAGGTTTTATTCAGGGCCAGGCAAGGCTCTGAACTTAGGGGGTGGCAGAGTCACACTGAGATAGGGGTATAGGGGGCTTTTATAGGCTTAGATAGGGGGGAGAAATAGCCACATGGAAAATTTTGACAAGAAGCTGGAATTTAAGCCCTCCCTGGTGGCACAGTAGGTTAAAGCACAGCACTAAGAAGCTAAAGCCACTTCAGCATGAGTTTGGTCCCCACCCCAGAGGTGACCCACATGGCGTGGCAGACCTCTCCTGACCCGCCCGCTGCTCCCCTCAGCAGTGTACTTCGTCGATCTGCCTGTTCTGTTCCCCCTCTGTCTCTGATGAAGCTTCTCACCGCCCCTGAGCTTCTGGCCTGTACCCCAGTTCTGTATGCACAAATAAATTTAAAAAAAAAAAAAGTCAGAACTATATTTCTTAGAGTCCTCTTGCTCTATTTCTACATCTTGCAGATTCTGCCTTTATTCTCCTTTGGTTGAAGATGGTTTACCTGGTATTAGCTATTGTGTAGATTCTCACCCCTTCTCAGCATTTCAATGGTCCAGCTTGTGAATAATGGAAATTTAGTTAGAGGAAGTAGATGTTATTTCTCTCCTTGATCAATTTGAATAATATTTCTTTCATGGAATGTTTTGGTTTATTTCATTATTAACTGGAACATACATAAATAATAGTTGCAATTAGATATTAAGGATTAGAATTTTTCCAGTGATCCTCACTTCTGATCTTCCTACTGAATGAAGGTCCTTGTCTTCTATAATGTCTGTACTCAATGATATTCTCCCAAAATAAACTTTGGATTCCTAACCTGATATGTAGATCTTGTGATCTATTATTTCTGGATGTTGTTTTATACTATTTCAATAATTCTTCAATTGGAGTTTTTTGTTTGTTTGTTTGTTTGTTTGTTTGTTTAACACCAGTGCTTCAACTTTATAGGTGTTCAAGCAGCTCACTATCTTTTGGCACCAAAAAAAAAAAAAAAAGGATTTTATATATGCTTGATTTATTGTTTTTCTACATATTCTCATCTAGGAGTGATTGCTGATTCTACACTGGTGTCTTCAAGATTAGTTATTTGCAGAGACTTCTTCAAGGAATATGTAAGATTTTTTTAAGTACAGAAATAATGCAGAAAACATGTCCAAAGGTATAGATAGGCAGAGTTTATAATTATTGCAGTGGTGCTCAGTTTTTCTTAATATTAATTTTGATTTATGTTCTAGCAATTGATGCTTTATTTTACACTATCAATAATAAAAAGAAGAGGAAATACCTAAAAATCACTGAGAGTTTTCAATCTTTAAGCTGTGATTTTAAGTATTCCCCATGTATTGTCAAAATACCATCAACAGAGTACTACTATTATACACAATGTTACAGACTTGCAAACTGAGCACAGAGAATTTAAGTAAATTGTCCAAGGCCGTGTAGCTATAGTGGTGAAAGCAAGATTACTAAACAGACAGTCTAACTATGGAACTCATACACTTACTTAATCACTGTGTTTTGTTACTATTACCAGTAACCTTGTCATTGTTATTTCTATTATTTATTAAATTTCTTTACTAACATTTAATCTTTCAAAGACAGGCAATATAATACATTAGAACAACTAGTTTCTGAGGATGTACTTAATACATTTCTTCATCCCATTTGAAACTGAGCAAACCTGGGTATTCAGAGGTTGATTGGTGATTGGTGATTCCTAACCATGTGCTTACGACTGAAGGACAGGGCTCAAAAAAAGATGCATAGGGGAAAAACAAGAACAACGAGAAGCTGAGGGAGAAAAGACCGAGACAGATAGAGAACACTGATGGGCCCCAAATGGTCAAATGCAATCTTTCCTACCCCAGACAATGTCAGTATTGGAAAGCCCAAGCCCAAAGCTGCGTATGGAAGATGCTCAGACGCTGCGAGATGAGCGGGAGCTCAGGAAGATGGCAGCAGACCCTCCAACAAGAGCCGGGAACAGATGGCACAGGTGGAGGAACAACAGGCAAACCCAGGCACTGGGCACAAGGAAGCAACCTGCCCACCTATTAGAAATGGCCCTAGGACCAGATGTCTGTGAAGAGGGAAGAAAAGCATATCAGAAAGCAGGGGCTGAAAGTTGAAAGTCAGGCCTCTACCACCCTTTAGTCCTAGGAGAAAGCAAGAGTTTGTGCCTCAAGCTTGAAAAGTCTCCATCACTGCTCCACTCTTCCCCAATCTCCCAGCAGTCCCCATTCAGGCAGCAGGTCAAATCACCACTTTCCACCTGCCAGCCCTGTCCATTCCTCAGAGGTTGTTGGTCCAACTGTCCTCAAGTTCGCAGGGGAGGCCTGGACATCCAGGAAGGCATCAGATCCGCCCACTGAACCCATCTGCCGCTGTGGGAACCTGATGCAGGGCAGAGCGCCGGGCAGAGAGCCCTTGTTCTCAGAGCTCAGCACACTTCCTGCTAGCAGAGGCTTCATTGAGGCCCCAGGTCGTCCCAGGGGCTGACAGCTACAGTTGGGAGGGAAGACCAAGCTCAGTACGTGGAGATCAAGAGCAATAGGGAGGTCCACCAGGGCAACTGGGCTTCACAGTGCCTGGACCTGAACCAGTCTTCCCCGAAACTCCTGAGACAAACTCATCTAGGGGTGGTAGTGGGGAATGGCGGTGGCCATGACGGCCGTCAGACTAGCTTAGAGGTGGCTTTTGTCCAACAACTTCAAAATCCATTTTAACTTACACGTGTATGTATTGGTCAACTTAAAAAAATAAGTCATTTTACTAATATTTGCCTTTTCCACCTACCTGAAGTACATATATGAAAAACAATCATGTATATCAAATATACATGGATATCATATATCAAAGAATATATATCAAAACATATATATGATAAATTGTTAAATGATATTTTTCTGTTCAAACAACTGAAGTCTTTGAGGTTAGTTATTTTTGTTTGTGAATTTTCTGAATGGCTGACTTGAATTTTTTTTTTTTAAGATTTATTTATTTATCCATAAAGAACTGGGGTACAGGCTAGAGGTGGGGGTGAGAGGCTTCACTAGAGACAGAGGGGGAGCAGAACAGGCAGATCAACGAAGCACAATGCTGAGGGGAGCAGAGGGCCGGTCAGGAGAGGCCTGCCACGCCATGTGGTCACCTCCAGGGCAGGCGGGAATCGAACTCATGCAGAAGTGGCTTCAGCTTCTCAGTGCTGTGCTTTAACCCGCTGTGCCACCAGGGAGGGCCTGACTTGAATTTTTATTGAAAGAACCCCAAACTAGATAGCAAAGATAAATGAAAGGAGAAAAAAGAAGAAGAAGAAAAAAAAAAAACTAACCAAATGGTAGTGATGGGAAGGAGTCTCAATATTTGTCAAGACAATAGGAGACATGTAAGTAAAAACAACAAAAAGTTTAAATCACAGTTACCAAAAGAAATGCAGCTTCCTCAATATAATTTTTTTTATAAATAAATCTTTTTTTTTAAGATTTATTTATTTATGCATACAGAACTGGGGTACAGGCCAGAGGTGCAGGGGCGGCAAGAGGATTCACCAGAGATAGAGTGGGGAACAGAACAGGCCCACTGACAAAGTACACTGCTGAGGGGAGCAGCGGGCGGGTCAGGAGAGGTCTGCTGCGCCATGTGGTCACCTCTCGGGACAGGCGGGAATCGAACTCATGCGGAAGTGGCTTTAGCTTCTCAGTGCTGTGCTTTAACCCGCTGCGCCACCAGGGAGGGCCAATATAAATATTTTTATGTAAGTAGAAACAATAAGGATCTTTAAATTACAAGCTATCCTATAGGATCAAAAATTTATGATTAACTTTATAAATTAGAGAAAAAGAGACATTAAGTTATAGATTGCATCTATAAAAAGACATAGGTACAGGAAATAAAATGGCATCTTTAGTTCAAAACCTCAGAAAAATGAGGGGAATTGAAAGAAAAAACGTCAAGGAGATGGATAGTGAAATAGTGACAGCAACAGTGACAACAAAATTACAGATGGAAAGATATTGCGGGGATAATATTCATAGAGAAATCCCCATGATTTTTAATGATTAAAAGCCATAGATACATAAAATGTGAGAGAAAGACTCCTGCAGCTGGCCGCTGAAGTAAAAGCTGCAATGTTTCTTTATTATGACAATTGACCGGCCAGATAAATTATGATTCAGTAAGTTACAGGTGTGGGAAATGGAGTGGAAATATACAAGGGACTCAGCAAACTGTAAAACTCCATTGGCTTTATCAGTGGACTCATGTTGAGTCCATCTAGTTGATGAACATCCTTATCAGCCAGCAAATATAAATGACTTATGGGAATAATATTTCAAGGCATAATGACACAGCTATATCTAGTATTCTTCTAAGATCTGGGTTATTAAATATTAAATATCAAAGCTGTAAATTATAGTAGCAGCTTTATATAACTAAATTAAATTCAAACAAAACCTAATTTCCTTAATCATTGGCTGTAATCCTCCAGGAACATATGCTATTAACTCAACTACAAATGGCACTGAAATTGTATGACTTCAGTTAAATTATTTGATATCAAATTCTAATCCAGGGCAGACTTCTCTGTAAGTCTCCTATAGGAATTTTAATACTTCTACAATCATATTGGCTTTTAACAAAGTAACTAATCTTTTCATACTTTTATTTCTCACTTTATCTAATTTAAAATTTTTTCTTCTTTTCTCTTTTTTTCTTTGAGCATATTCTAGGTCAATTTTTTTTTAAAGCAAACTTCCTTGGAATTTAAAAAAAAATCTATCCAAAATTATAACCATAGCTATCATAACCTGAGATTTTGCACAAAGAATTAATTAGCCATAACTGGGAACATTCATAGATCCAATTAACTGTCTATGACCATGTATGTCAGTGCAAAATCAAAATAGTAAAAAAGAAAAAATAATAATGATCAGTATAATTTTGTCCATTGTCTCATGGTTAAATGTTTATCATGGAAGTTGTTCAATGATGAAGTGCATTATGTCAATTGTAATTATGAACAAATGGCTTAAGTATCTTAATTTTGTGCTCATTTTGAACAAACATTAGCTCTCTTTTTTAATACTCCATTATGGAAATAAACTAAATACTATGTAATTAAAAATCTAAACTTGCTTAAAGTAAGAGTGTGAAAGGGAGAGAAGAATTAGTTCATATCTTAGAGATGTACAAGGCCATAAGGAGACAGGAGGAGTAAAATAGATGCCTGGAAAGTTTGGGTCTATGTGCAAAACCAAGGGAAACAGTGATATGAGACTCAGGGAGATTAGTCTTAAGACACTTTTGGAAGAATGTAAGTAACTAGTTCAATGTTGGTCTTAGTTGTTGGGTTTCCTGCATGTGTGTCTGATACAGGTTAGGACTACTTTGAATCTAAGATTCCCACTTTGCCATTAAGGAGGGTGGGCAGTTCAGCAAAAGACATTGTTGCTTTCAGGACTATGTCCTTCCACATCTGTATTCTGAACACTCTTCAATGCTCTTTTCTTCACCACAAAGTTTCACAGTGTGGGGCTTCTTCAGAATTATCCCTGCTTGCCTACGTATGTCTCCACTTGGATGTCTGATACAAAGATCAGCTCCTATAGAGTCAGGTTCGCAAGACACTCATCCTGGGACAGTTGGCATCCTCCAAGATTAACTGAGACAAGTATATGAAGAACAGCTTCCAAAGTTGTGGGTAGAATTATAGCAGCCAATGCTGGCTGCTGAAGCACCAAGGATTTAGTAACATCGAGGAACTGTCATTTCCTTCAATTCTACACTGTGGGACAAAGGCAAGGAACTTAGAGAAAACTTTGAACCATAAACAGGGGGCCATGAAATTGAAGGGGTAATTAGAGAATATAGTCACTGGCAGAAATGGGGTGAGACTGGAAGGTATCAGAAGAAAAAAATAATCTCCTAGTTTTCTCTTGCCACCCGAGCCAACCATGCAACCATGGTATACACACAAATGTATTTAAATAAAGATAATTGTCCATTCATACATATTTATATATGTATGTGTCTGTATGTTTAAGCCAACTTTGTCCTGCATTGCAAATAAAAATAACAATGTTTCACCACTTAGTTGATCTCTGCACATGCTAACTGCCTTTCAACTCTCTTTCTCCCAGGATCCTTCCATTACATAACTATGAGTGCCCACAGAGGCTCAGTCCACAGTCCTTCTACCTTTTCTTTTTGCACTCAGCTGTCATAATTCAACTGTTGCCTTTCCTACTGTGGTTTCTGATGTCAAGGCACAAGTCATAAATAAAAAGCAAAAATATTCCATTAGGAGAGCAGAGTTGAAAACAAGGTCTCTCTTTGACTATGAAAAAGAGTAGGATTAAAAATTAAACAGGTTGACTTCTGACCTGTCTTGATGAAAAATGAAGCAACCCAAACATACAAACAAAAATAAATAAAGGGATTGGTGATCTATCAATATAACACAGAAGTATCTAAATTATAGTGCTAGCTCTAGCCTTGGTTTCTCTGTCATGATAAGACTTCATTTAAAGTAGTTTAAAAGACAGAAGTAGTCTAAACATTCCTAATTTTCTGCAGTTTCTTTATGACTCCTAGATAAAGTCATCAAGAGCCTTTCTTCACATCTCTCAGGGCAGATGGCTGTTCCCATACATTTAATATGTTTTCTACTCTGAGAGCCAATTCCTGAACACTCAGCTTTATAAATGCCAGGACTGTGGATACAGACTTTGGCTGTGGATATTGAATGGTTGATCATAATTGACATTGTTTTCTGAGACTTTGTTGCATCGACATTCTACTGAGGCATAGTGCTCCACTACCATTTGTCTGTGAATTTTATTGTCTGGTAAAACACTAGGAAAATACCATTTCTTTCTCACATCCATGATTATAGAGAATGTCCCATTTAGAGCAGTGTGTTTCCCTAGTAGTAGATGCTGTAAATACTCACCCAAAGCATGTTGGTAACTCGAGCAGGTCTGGAAGAGCTCTAGAACAGCCTAAAAGAGTGTATAGGAGTGTTCTTTCCTCACCTATTCAGACAACTCTCTTGAGTTTGACACAGAGAGATAGACACCTTCATTTGTTCTAATCAGTAATTTTTTTTCAACAACTCTCCTTGCTATATTACTCCTACGATTTGTCTTCTATTTCACGCTCTCTTTCTATCAGTCCAAATCCTTGTTGTGGATAGAACTCAAGTTTACAGGTGCTTCAGGAGCCTGGGGACATGGTTAAATCTACTAGTTTGGAATGTGCAGCATTTGTGTGTGTCTACGCATGTGTGTGCATGTGCAACACTCTGGGGACACTGAGAGAAGGCTGATGCTTACAGAAAAGAATAAATGACCTCTCTCTTTCTCTGAAGGCAGGGGGATACATTTTAGTAGCTCTGTACAGGGAATTGTGTGAGGGAGACAGAATGGTAAAGAGGAAATCTGGAGGTGAATGATAGAGTAATGTCATCTATCCTCTGCGCTTGCATGTCCAGCTTTGACCTCAATATTTCTTGAGAGGTTTATATGCTCATCCCTATCAGGACCTGCTTTTATGATAATCAGTTTTTAACTTAATTCATTAATGATATTTTGAGCTCACTAAATTTGCAACTCTTAGTACTTTTAGAAAGTACTCTCTGGCAGCACAACATATTAGGATACAGCACTGCAAGCTTGCAGTAGCCGCTTCAGTGTGAGTTCCGTCCTCTGCCCTGGAGGTGACCCACATGGCACAGCAGACTTCTGTCTCTCCCACTGCTCCCCTTAGCAGTGTACTTCCTTGATCTGTCAGTTCTGCTCCCCACTCTGTCTCTGGTGGATCCTTTTACCACCCCTGTACTTCTGGCCTGTACCCCAGTTCTGTATGCATAAATAAACCTTAAAAAGAAAACAATAACTGATTTTGAATGCCTTTAACTCAAAATTAGATAGTATTAATTCATAAAATCTATTTTTGAAGTTCCTTGAATTTCTTGTAAGAAGTACCATTGTCTCTTAACTTACCTCCTGATGTTTTTATTCACCATTTATTATTGATTTTACCCCCACAACTTTCGGGATTTGTTGTTGTTAGAAGGAGGTCAACTTGATAGAACTTAGAAGCATAGAAAAAATTATATTGCTATATGACTTCTTTTAAAGGTCTCCTGGGAAACAAAAGGCAGTAATGGTGTGATTCTTATATCTTGGCTTGTTACAAATTTCCACTTTCCATATAACTGGATTAAAAAGATGTGGTACATATACACAATGGAACATTACTCAGCAACCAAAAGAAATAAACACATGTCTTTTGCAGCAACATGGATGGAGCTGAAAAAGATCATGCTTAGTGAAATAAACCAGAAAGAAAACAACCAGATGGTTTCACTCATAGCAGGAGTATAACAGACCAGGCGAGAAAATAATAATAATAATGAACAGCTATATACCAGAGACACTTTATGGGGGTGGAGTGGGGAATAGGATCAAAAACAGTGGGAGGAAGGATATGCACTGGACTATGATAATGGCACATGGGTGATTTGGTGATGGGAAGTCCACGGGGATTACAACTAAGATGGAAAAGTGCACAAAATGATGTAAAAAAACATATTATTTAAAAAAATATTTTCACTTTCCCCCTACATAGGGAGGTTTTTTTTTTTTAATGAGGCAGAAAAAGATGTAATTAATTTAATGTTCAATACAAAGTATTGTGAGATGAAACATTTGTAACTGAGGCTCAAGGGGAAAAAATATTGCTCATTTTAAAGGCATAAACCGTATCTGTTCTATCAGGTGATCTGGAGAGTCCAAATTGCTTTAGCCATTGCTGTGAAATCTTCACAATTTCTTAAGAAAGTTACTTTTTAAGCTTCAATTTCTGTACAATAAAAAAGAAAAGTTGTCATAGTTATGATGTTGTATAATACTTCTGCATTATCAACTTTTGATTCAGGAAGGGGCGGGGGAGCCTTTACCTTCCCTAAAGAATGTCTGTACTAATCTTTTAAATGAACCTAGCATTGCACTTATTTGGGGAATTTAGAAATTGTTTCAAAGAAAAATTGTATTGCTTTTATTTACAGCTTCGTAAGTCATCTCCAAGATCTATGAATGCAGTACAGTGAAAAAATGTAAACCCCTTGAGTTGTTATAGACTAATCTTTGCTTGATTTCTCTTTAGGACTTATAGCATAAAGGTGTTAGATTAGCACTGAAAATACCTCAAAAACTCTCTTCAAATTTGTCAAAAAATAGTCTTATCCAAAGAATGAAAAACCACTTCCTGACAAACTTGGAACACCATAATAAGTTAGAATCCTAAATCCTAAAAGTTGGTTATATTATTTCAAACACAATCAAACACCCCCCCACCACACACACACAATATTGTCATTGTTAGCCCGTTTATCTGCTAGACATTCTATGATTGCAAAGTCTTCAGCCCTAAGCCATATTTTCTATACCTGGCTGGTAGCATATTATTAACACTTGGCCATGATATCTATTAATTCTTTTGATGGCCAAAGAAGATGAGTGAAAAAGTAAACATTCACTTTCCCAAGCCAGAGAGGAGTAACCTCCAGTTAAGTCTATATGCATAACTGGGCATTATACTAGAAGCTTCATATAAAAATTTAAAGCAATTTTTTATCATGACAACCATAAAAATTCAAAGAAGAAATACTCTATCTCCTCCCTAAAACCCAGTTCCCACATAAGAATATTGCCTGAGGCTAGGAATTGTGTTTGACTTTCCCCACTGTGTTTCCAAGACTCAGCATATGTTAAGTACTCAATAAAATTGATTCATTGTCTTCCCTTTCCCAGTCATTCTATTTCTACTGGCAACTTTTCCATGTTGCTTTTGAGACAATATGGGATAGTTTTGTTGTTCATAATTTATAATCTAGCCATCAAAATGCCGGGAAAGTATATCTTCTGATTTTCTTTTAAAAGGGACTTTATTTAGGGTCTCTGCCCAACCTAGAAGTTTAACCAAATGGTTTACCACATACTAACAATTACTGGACTGATACATGTTTTAACAAATTCCTTCTTCCTTGATAGAAACAAATAACCTCAGGCAGGACATTGATTATTAGCTTGGGCTGCCATTGACAAAATGTCATAGAAGGTATCTTGTATAAAAGGGTGGCTTATACAACAGATATTTAATTTTTCTCTCATTTCTGGAGGCCTGAAAGTCCATTATGAAGATGTCCCTAAGGTTAGTTTCTGATGAGATCCCTCTTCCGTCTTGGGAATGGGTACCTTTGTAACATGATCCCCACATGAGGCACAGAGGCCTGAGGGCAAGGTAGCTTTCTTAGGGCAAAGGCATGCTTGCCCCAGCCCAAAGTCTGCAAGTATTCCTTCAGCCCTTCCTCAGTCCCAGCTCCCTGGAGTTCACAGGCCCCAGAGCTTGCCCTGACCAGTATGCAAGCCTTTCTGGGCAGGGAGAGGGCTTCCCTCTCTGCCTGCCCTTTTGTGTTTGACTCTAGGATCCTCAATGGACCAATCAAGTTTAAGCTAAAAATGAACCAATCAGGTTCAAGCTCTGTAGCTGTCACTCAATTGTGAGTTAATTTACTCAGATTGAATTGAAAGTAGAAAACTTGCTGATTGGTGCTAAACAGTTCAGGCAGATGCTTAGAACTGAAAATGGTCCAATCAAGTGAGTAGAAGATATGGGCAGAACAAGAACCAGCTTGAAGCAGTCAGCAACCAGCTGCCAAAGAAAGAAGGATTCACTGGATCAACTTCAAAGAAGGATTTGGCAGTTGACATCTGTGGGGGTTCAACAAACTTCCTAGACTTCTAGATGACTTCCAGACCTCTGCAGTCCTGTGCAGAGACTAAGGCACTATACTTGCCTCCAGTCCTGCCTCTGACATTGTCTGGAAAGAGTACCATAAGGCTTGACCCACTGTCTCAAAGAGTTGATCACAGACTCTGGTTCATTAGCATTACTTCCTGGAGCATTTGAGTCCATGTCTCTCTGGTTGAATATCAGGCCCAGCCTTCAAGCCATATCTGTGGGATGCTGCACAGCCTGCCGCCTTTCCAAGAGTGGACTTTGCTTGGGACTTCAGGACAATGTAGCCATTATCTGAGATGAGGCAGCTGGCCACTTATGGTCTTTGGAACTCATGCCTTTCCCCAATGTCCTGTTTGTTAAATAAACCCTGTGTTTTTGGACCCTGTGAGAATGTTTTTGGGTGAGGTGAGATTAATAATTAAATTGTTAGAGTGAATAAGATGGCCCTCTATAATGTGGGTGGGCCTTGACTAGTCAATTGAAGGTCTGAATTGAAAGACTAACCATCTCTAAACAAGAGCAAATTCTCCTGTCCAGTGGCCTCAGATGAAGACATCTATGCTTCTATAACACATTCCACTCTCCAGACTCCAGCTGGGAAATGAACTTTTGATTTTCGACTTGCTATTTTCTATAATCACATGAACTGATTGTTTATTAGACATATGGAAAGAGAGAGAAAAAAACAAGATATATATCCTTTGCCTCTGTAGAATTCTAATACCATCATTTATGTATTCCAAAGACCAGTTAGCTTGCACTGTCATTTCATCATACATATACATATTTTTGTTAAATGTTTCCTGTGTAGTTGTGTTTATATTTTGTTGATGCAAAATTTAGGATTTAGAAAGTCTAGTCAGAGTTCCTTTAGTTTTCTGACTCCTAAGTTGAGTCAGAAATTTCAGTGATTACAAAATATTCAAATGGCTACAAATTATTTCCTCAATTTGCTTTCTAGCTGCATGACCTAGAATGAATCACTTATCTGCTGTGAAATCTAGTTCCACATTTGGAAGTAGGCATAAAAATACATCCCCTTTCTATGTCATGAGATTAATTCAGAATTCCATGAGATGGCAAATGTCATCATGATTGAATTTATTACAATTATTACATAATATACATATGTATTTGTCATTGATTTTATTTTGAATTAGAAATTTTTAAACTTTAGAAAACAGATCCTTTCATGACCAAAAAAAAAAAAAAAAAAAAACCTTTGGTTAATCAGGGATTGTAACTAGTTGCTCTAAGGCTGCTATTTTCTCTCCCCTCTATCTTGGCCAATTCAAAAATCTACCAAGGACTCTTTCCTACTGAGTTGTGAAGAGCTTTAGAATTCTTTTAACTCTGCGTTCCTTGTAGCTATGACCAGTGGACTTGAGTGCCCACAGAAATTGGCATCAATTACCACCCCTGAGTAGTTACTAATTGATCAGTTCTGTAAGCCAGCCTGTCCTGTCAAAGGAACGCTAGATCACTATTAATTTATATAAAGCAATATGGATCTGTGGGTGGGATAGGGAACATGTCTGGTGTTCATGATTGCAGTGAGCAGTGGCAATTAGTGTCTTCATGCACTTTTGTAGCATGTCCTCCAGCATTTTTTTTTTTTTTTAAATTTTTTTTTTAAAGATTTATTTATTTGTGCATACAGAACTGGGATACAGGCCAGAGGCTTAGGGGCGGTGAGAGGCTTCACCAGAGACAGAGTGGGGAACAGAACAAGCAGATCAACGAAGTACACTGCTGAAGGGAGCAGTGGGCGGGTCAGGAGAGGTCTGTCACGCCATGTGGTCTCCTCCGGGGCAGGCGGGAATCGAACTCATGTGGAGGCGGCTTTAGATTCTCAGTGCTGTGCTTTAACCCGCTGCGCCACCAGGGAGGGCCATCCTCCAGCATTTTTAACCTGCTTTCACCTAGAAATTTGCTCACAGATTTTGCATTTCATAAGAGTTGTCTTTGCAGAAAGAAGTTGTTTGAAAGTCAACAGGAAATCAGACAGATAATGGGCCAAGAGAAGAAAATAGAATAAATCACCCACCTTCTTCACCATCCCTTTCTAACCTTCCTTTCCCCGCTATGGACACAGGAGTACTGCTGGAGATATTGTCTTAATCCTTCTTCCGATTTAGAAAAAACAAAACTGGTTCCCTGATTAAAGTAAACAGAAGGTTTTATGTTTCTTTTGTCACTGAATCATACAAAGGAAACAAAGCAAAACAGATTCAGTGCTACTAAAATCTAACCAATCACATAGCTTTATTAAACATAGTATCAACAGAAAGAAAATATGAAATCCTTGCCCAGAAAGGATGGATGCCAAGAACAGAGTAATTTTCTGGCTTTGTCTTTGATATCTGTAAATTTTATTCTTTGTGTAAGTCTCTACATTCCCAAATAGTTATTGATATTAAACATTAGAGGGAAATTACAAATGGACAGTGAACTGTATTAGGGATTACCAGATGTCCACTAGCCATACTCCCTGAACCCTAACCACATCTGTTCTGACTGCCAGATGTCTTCTCTTTCTTTTTCTTTTATTTGATCTCCTTTTTTTTGTGGCCAAGTATATATTGAATGCAAAAACTTTTTCAGACCCAAACTTGGCATGTGAACTCTTGATTTGGCTGCAGTTGGGTTACCACCAATTTGCAAAATAAAGTATGAATAATAATCCAAGCTGTAAGAGTGCAAAGTAAAATAAATCTTTACTTTACCATTTTATCAGGGAATATAAATCAATCTGGCACATATGTCAACCTTAATTTCTGTGTAAAAGTTACAGATGCAGTTGTGACTTTATTTTATAAATATAACCACCATGTGAGATATAATAAGAATTTTAAAACCCTGTGGATCTCATGAATGACCTTTCCTCATAAATTCAATTTAAGCCCAGAGACACAGTATTTGGTTGTGTTTACTTGACAGAGTTGCCTCCGTATGAGTTTAAAACAAATCTTTGTTCCTGTCCCTTAGTCAATTGAATTTCCTTCTCCTCATTTTCTACATTGTAAGGCTTCTTCACTGACTCCAGACAACTTATTACTTTTAGAACATGTACTGCAAGAGAGTTCTGACATGTTGATCACCGTTTTTTTTTTTTTTTTTTTTTTTTTTTTTTTCACCTCAAAGTAGGTTCAATAGTGACTCGAGCTCCGGTTATTCAAACTGAAGACTTTAGTCTTCTCAGAACCTCACTGCGGCCCTGCTGACCAGATCACCCATCACCTCTGTTTTCTGTGAAGCTTTGTATTCCTCCACTCAGGGTTCTAGCCATAGTCAAAGTTGAGGGAAAAATTCCACCGATTCTCATTTTTTAGGTATCTATCATTCACTAAGGCACAGGTTACTTTCTTTAGTGCCACAGCAGCCTTTTAGAACACACAAATGAGGAAAGGGAAGCTTAGAGAGATAATTATGCCTGCTTGATACCACAACCCATGCTTCTCTTCTGACCAAGAAGCAATCTATTCTGAACATTGTCCCCATTTCTATCAACAGAAAACATTTCCACATCAGCTCCTCTTGGTCTGGTTTCACTCCTTACTGCTTTGCAGTTTTGCACCCTCAAAAACTCTACACCCAAGATGCATTCTCGTGACGCTCACTGACCTTCTACACTCCTGTAAGAGTCATTATCTGTCCAAGTCATTGTCATCTGGATGTATGTCCTCTGCTTTTCTTAATTCACCAAACATGTCCTTTTGTTTATGTAGAAGCTTGACACAGGAGTTAGTATTTTCTCCTGCCAAATTTAGTTTTAAGGTATTTTATTTTCTTTTATCCTTATAAAGACATTGACTCTCTTGCTGCATTATTTTCTTCCAGTCTATTCAGTTTCTCCACTTTGCTTTTTGTTCTACTCACTCTGGACTTTATAGCTGATATCTGAATAAAGGATTCCTTAGTTTTCTTAGGCCCCTATACTTTGCAAACCCTGACTGGGAAAACAGAATTCAAAATAAATGCTACAATCCACATTTCTTTGTACTTCAGAATTACATATTACCATGTGTTGGTGTTAAAACCGGCTCAAAATTCTCTATTAACTCTATTTATCTTTGCTTAGATTCTACTTTCTTTTCCCTCAGAGACTCAATATTTATCATTCTCTTCAAGTTTCCCACCAAACTCCAGAAACTCCCTGTAAGCACCACTTCAAACTCTCCTTCACTGTGACAGCTGAGGTCCCAGGCCTGATTTCTGTTGACTTCCTGTTTCCCTTTGCCCTTGTCTTATCTGAACTCACGCCCTTCCTTCCTTCCATGCAGTCTTAGAAAAAAAGAAATTCCTTCTTATGCCAAGAATCCTTTCCACATTTCTTCTCCATTTGGTTAACACCTCACTCATTTCTTAAGACATCTCAGGTGGTCGTCCTTTTAAGAAGTGTCGTTAAAGTTGGTCCCACAGCTGGGTTAGGTGACTCTGAGCTTTCCCAGCACATGGTCTATGCTTGTTCTGTTACAAAGCTACTTGGTTGCTTGTTTTTTAGGCAGACTCTGAGCTACTCACGTCAGGAGTCAGGTCCTGTTCAACTTTATGTTATCCATGCCCAGTACAGGACAATCACATAAAGAAGACACACTATGACTTCCTCATTTTTATTTTCAACTTCCTTCTATGAGTGTGGATATATTTCCTTAACAATCTAGACCAAAGCTTTCAGTTAGACTAATAGACCCATTAAAGGACCATCCCTTGAGTTTATATCTTGTTTCTTTTAAAAAGAGAGTTGCGGGCCCTCCCTGGTGGCGCAGCGGGTTAAAGCACAGCACTGAGAATCTAAAGTCGCTTCCGCATGAGTTCAATTCCCGTCTGCCCCGGAAGGGACCACATGGCGTGGCAGACCTCTCCTGACCTGCCCGCTGCTCCCCTCAGCAGTGTACTTCGTGGATCTGCCTGTTCTGTTTCCCACTCTGTCTCTGGTGAAGCCTCTCGCCGCTCCTGAACCTCTGGCCTATACCCCAGTTCTGTATGCACAAATAAATAAATCTTTAAAAAAAAAAAAAAGAGAGTTGCTATATAATGCAATATAATACAATATACAATATCTTATATATGTATATATTTGCACACAAACATGGCATACTTACACATATTTTTTCTTTATACTTAGTGTGAAGTAAAAAATATTTTGTTTCACTTTTTTTAAAGATTTATTTATTTATGATTACAGAATTGGGGTACAGGCTAGAGATGTGGGCAGTGAGAGAGAGAGGGGAGCAAAACAGGCAGATTGGCAAAGTACACTGTGGAGGGGAACAGTGGGTGGGTCAGGAGAGATCTGCTATGCCACATGGGTCACCTCTGGGGCTAGGATCAAACTCATGCTGAACTGGCTTTAGCTTCTCAGTGCTGTGCTTTAATCTGCTGCACCACCAGGGAGGGCCCTGTTTCACATTTTTAATGAAACCAAAAATTAAATAGTGACTTTAGACAAGTCTCCTGGCTATTCTGGGTTTGTTTGTAAAGTGAGGAGGAAAAGTTTGGTTTGGATAAACTATTAAATCTTCAGTTTAAACTGACATAATTTTGTTAAAGCCCATAATCAAGCTAATTATCATGGGAGATATCAGAAAGACAATTGACTGTGCTGTTTTAAAACTATTCTCAATATATCAAATAATAATTCTGCTATGTGACATTTCTAAAGTGATTTTTTTCACTTTATAAATGGTTTTCAAAAATGACATAATCCAAGTCTTAGATTTGTATATCAATTTACTCTTTAGAAAATAAAATTTTTCTTTAACTTTATAATAATTTTGGATTACCTTTAACCTCCAAAGATAGTGTAGAGACTTCCTATAGATTTCTCATAGTTTTTTTTTTTTTTCTTATTAACATCTTACATCTGTGTTACATTTGCCACAGCTTCAGAACTATTGTTGGTATAATACAACCAACTGATTTCTATATTTATTTTGATTCTATCAATTTCCTTTTGTTGTTCCAGAATCTCATTCAAGATACCTTTATACATTTTGTCATCATGTCTCTGTAGTTCCCTCTGGTCTTTGAGAATTTCTTAGTCTTTGTTTTTCATGACTTGTGTAGTTTTGAGAGACATTGGGAGAGAAACCCTTACTTTGTTTGTTAGCTGTTTTTTCTCATGATTAGAATGCAGTTATGATTTGGGGGATAGGAAATCACTAAGATGAAGTGATCTTTTTATTACATCCTAGCAAGGATATGTACTATTAACTTGACATCACTGTAATAAAAACCTTGACCTCAGTATGTTTTCACATTCATTATATCATGTGTTTCTTTTAAGGATCACAGAATATACAAGATCAGCAACCTCAGTTCATTTTATAATAGAACCACCCCAACAAGCTCGTCATAGCCGCTTGACTAGCTTTCCTGAATTGTACCTAAAATAAATACTTATATGAAACAACATTTTAACATGATCTTCATTGTAAATTCACTTTAGTGCATCATTGGTGCAGAGTATTAACGATTTAGTGATACACAATATCTTCATTCTCTAGCCACAACTCCTACTTTTGTCTGAATAAATTCAAAATATATCAAAATGTCAAAACAGGCAAGCAAGCAACAACCAATCTGTAAGAATTAAACATAATTTCAGTTCACGTTTTAAATGAAATTTCTTTTTGAAAATTGATTATTTTGTATTTGAGAGTCATACTTTTTTCGCCAAGACTCCAGTCTCCTATTAGACTACAAACATCATTTGAAAAGAAGATTGTTTCCTCATCTGTAAAATAAGACATGACTACAAAAAAGCACAAGAGTTTTAATGTGTAATGATGTTGTTTACTTGTCAATCAGACAGGAAGGTCCCTCTGGAGATATTAATAACAACAATAACATGGATTAATTTTATAATTTTATAACTACAGCAATAATAATCATGATAGCTAATATGTTTAACTCAGTATGAAATGGGCTCTCTGCTAAATGATAATCCCATCTATCCACACAATCCATTGGTCAAACCTTGCTAATATCCTTATTCAAATGAGGAAAGAGACTCAGATGAATAAAGAAACTCCCCTAAGTTTATACAGATCATATGCTTGAAGTATTTTGTTTGCTAAGGCTGCCAGAACAAAATACCACAGACTGGGCAGCTAAAGCAGCAGAATCTTATTTTCTCACAGTCCTAGAACACAGAAAGTGCAAGATCAAGGTGCTGGCATCCATTTTGCGGGGCGCTGGTATTGAGTCTCCTGAGGGCTCTGTTTGGCTTGCAAATTGCTGCCTCTGTGCCATGTCCTCACAAGGCCTTTCCTTGGTGCCAGCACCTCCCTGGGTGTCTTTGCACCCCAAATTTCCCTTTTAATAAGAATGCCAGTCAACCTGGATTAGGATCCCCCTGATGTCTGCATTTTAATATAAGCATCTCTTTAAAATCTTATTTTGAATTCCAGGTATATTCTGTGGTGCTTAGAGTTAGTATCTTAACATATGGATTTGCGGGGAATAAATTCAACTCGTAACAGGAACTATGATTCAAATCTAAGCCGCAAGACTGCTCATCCCTATGGGGAGATGAGTCTCATACAATTCAGATTAGTAAAGCCACCAGCATTTTCAGACTTGCTTGTCATCACAGCAGATCATGCAGTGTTTCCACTGTTGAGTGATCTCCCTCCACATGATATAATGAGGCACTGAGCTCATCATAACATTTATTAGCTTTGTTATTTACCTTGTCCTTTATAAGCAGCTGGCCGTAGGATAAGATTCAGCTACGGCACCAGCTGGGGAATAGCACATTTTTGGGGTGTTGTTTATTCAACCTTCACTCATATCTTCCTTTATTTATTCAACAAATATGTACCAAGTCCCTGCCATATTCCAGGCATTTTTCAAAATGCTTTAGAAATGTCAACTAATTTTATCCTTACAATAGACATGAAGGGTACTATCATCAGTCTTATTTTATAGATGAGAAACCAGCAAAGAGATTAAGTGATTTGCTAGTAATCATATTGTGACAGCATCATCTCAAAAGGGGACATTTTCATGTTTCCTGCCCCTCCTATTGAGGGGTGGGACTTAGCAAATATAGAAAACTAGAAAGGACTTGGAAGAGAAGACAGAGAGACTTAGAGGCTCCTGGAGCAGAGAGATATGTGAAGAAGCCATACTTGCTCCTCAGCCTTGGATTTGCACCAAGGATTTGGGAAACATGTTAAGGAGACATTTGCAAGAGGTGCAGATGAGAGACTGGTGATGGAGTTGACAATGCAGCCTTCTATTGACTTGCACTTTGATTTTGTTTTTTCCTTCCAGACTTGCTGGGTCCCTTGTGCCCCTTTCCTATGATACCCATTAGACAGTGCCTTAGACTTGTGGCAAACTTCTGGGCCTCAGTGGTACTGTTTGGGCCAACCCTGTTTGTGTGGGTATTTGCCCAAGAGGTGTTTCATTGGGAAACTATATCCTTTGCCTTGTGCTTATGTTTTATTTTTTTCTTCCCCCCTGTGCAGTGATCAGTTATTGAACTGCCTGGTAAGCACCAATTTAGACAGGGAAAATGGTGATTTTTGTGAGTGAGATGGTTGCAGATGGTTCATTGAGAAACTATATCCTTTGTCTTGTGTTTATGTTTTATTTTTTCTTCCCCCCTGTGCAGTGATCAGTTATTGAACTGTCTAGTAAGCACCAATTTAGGCAGGGGAAATGGTGATTTTTGTGAGTGAGATGGTTGCAGATGCATCATTTATAACAGAAATTCCCACTCTGGACACTCCTGGGCCCAGTAATATCCACTGATGGCAAAATAAAGGTTTAGGGAGAAGCTAGGTAAGAAGCCCAACTCATAGGCATCTTTATGGTCGGTGACTATTTTTTATTATACATATATCCTGCCTATTTAGCAGGCAGGGGACAAGCCGTTTTTGAGGCAACCCAGCCAGGATCAGTTCATGAGTCTAGAAGGATCCCAAGAAAGCCAGAAGTCCCATGCTCCTGCTTCTCCAAGGACCCTAGCCTGACATAGACAAGTAGGGATCCTTAGTAACTATAAATGTCTCAGGCAGGAAAACAAGGTTTTCCTGATTGTGGCAGCCCCAGCCCCAACAAAGACCCCTACCAGCTGACCTTGACTTCTAATCCAGCCAACAAGAAAAGGGGACTCCACAGCCCCATGGGAGGGAAGCCCTTCCCTTTTCTTTGTGCATATGACATCTATTAGGTTCTTCCCTGGGCCTTCCCTGGTGGCA
>NW_004567112.1:45005835-45062564 GCF_000260355.1 Condylura cristata
TCAAACTATTGCTAGCCACTATGACCTGAGTGTGATCCCTGGCCGGGGAGGTGATTCACATGGTGCAGCAGACCTCTCCTGTCTCAACCACTGCTCCCCTTAGCAGTACATTTTAGTAGATCCACCTGTTCTTCTCCCCACTCTGTCTCTGGTGAGACAAATCCTCTCACCACCTCCCACACCTTTGGCCTATACCCCAGTTCTTGTATGCATAAGTAAATAGAAATAAATTGTTTAAAAATGTAAGAAATATAAAGAAAGGTGGGGGGTAGGGATGTAACTCCCTAATAAAGGCATAAAGAGAATTAGAACATCCTTGTAGGTGGGAGTGATGGGAGTGGGACAGACAAATCTTCACAGTAGCCAGAACTGAGGAATAGGGTAGAGAAGAGAAGTCATATCAGTTCTGAATTATATGCACTAAATACTAACTCTCAGATGAACCTTTCTTATCTTCACACCATTGACTTTTTCTCTCTCCTCAATGTACCCAACAAGGACACTGACCTAAGAAATATGTCCCACCCAAGTACCCAGTACCACAGATTTTTCTCCTTTCAATAGACAAGTAGCAATTCAGAACATGTATTCCAAATATATCTCCTGACCAGTCCTGTTCTGTATTTGCAAATGTGAATGCACAAAAAGTATCAATAGATTATTTGAAGATCATTTAGTATAAAAACACTTGAATGAATTGAATAAATAATCAAGAAAGTGAACACAGAAATAATTCATGTAGGACAAACAAAAACACATAAGTAATAAATCTTAAAGAAAATTTTAAAGATATCATATCCCTCAAACAAGAACAAATTGCTGTATAAAAGGAAGGTTTGTTGCAAATAAGTTGACTAGGATAATCATTAATAGAGTTGAATAGTAGAATAAAATTAAATAACATGAAGATTAAGTCAGACACCTGGAAGACACATCTAAGAAAAATCCACCATAACATAGATCAAAAGACAAAAATGAAAAGCATAAGGCATTTCAGAAGGGGGAAACAGATAAAAATAAAAGAAATTATTAAAGAAATAATAGAAGGTTTGACTCACTGAGTAAAGACACTTAACTACTATGTAGGATCAGGTCTGAAAAATGTTCAATATCTGTATATATTCAAATAAGAATAAGGATTGAAAAAGTCCTAAAAATCTGAAATAAAAATAGTTATCTACAAAGAGAAGACAATGAAATATACATCAGCTTTCTTATCAGCAATACTGGATTTTAGATAATATGTTTTCAGTGTTCAGGGAAAGCATACATTGCACTTGGAAAAAACATTAAAGAAGAGTTACAAATTCTAAATATTGTTTGCTGCTCTCTCACTTTTAGAATCAGTCACTTGACTAAAAACAGTAGACTTAGTTATAGTTAGAAAACAGAAAATCGCCATTATAGTAAACAATCATTAATACAATTTGTATAGTAGGGGTGGGATAAGGAAAAATAAGTTATTATAGAAACATTGGATCTCCCAGCTTTCAAACTGAGAAGCCAGGAGTTCTATAAGTTGGTAAAGTAAGATATGGAGGAATATAAATTATATGTTTATCAATTTAACTGTAAAAGATAAAAAATGGACGTTGCTAGCTGTGAATAATTCACTGGGGGCATAGAACTGCACTTTTGCATGGTATATAATTTTTCATACATTGTTTTATATATATACACACTTACATATGTACACACACAATACAAGGAGGCAATGGTTTTTGAGACCAACCTGCTGTTTAGGTGGTCTTGGGGGGTGCAGATGTGACTTTGAATTGCAGCACTTTAAAAAAAAAAAAAGGTTTTATTTATCTATGCATACAGAACTGGGGTATAGGCCTGAGGTGCAGGGGTGGTGAGAGCATTCACCAGAGACAGAGTGGGGAGCAGAACAGGCCAAATGATGAAGTAAACTACTGAGAGATGGGTCAGGAGAGGTCTACCACACCATGTGGGTCACCTCCGGGGTGGATGGGGATTGAACTCATGCTGAAGTGGCTTTAGCTTCTTAGTGCTCTGCTTTAACCTGCTGCGCCACCAGGGAGGGCCCAATTGCAGCACTTTTAAGAGGACAGAGGTAAGCAAATCATTGCATAGACAACGTTTAGGGATTATTAGGAAGGGACATCCTTGGCACTCTAGGTGTAAGATATATGTGTGCTCCCCAGTGGAAGGCACTAGATGTCTCAATGTGCCTGGCATGCTCTCTTCTAGCCCTGTGCAAGTTTCCCTGCCCATAACGCCATGTTGAAAGATGAAGAAAGCAGTACTGAATTTGTTTATGAGGATGGCCAATGACAGGTCTGCAGTGAATCAATAGCCTCTTCAATTGTCCACAGTGTGACCTGTTACCTGGAGTTTACAGAACTCAATTGTATTCCTTATCTTCAGCATTTGACTTCTGGATATGTTAAGATTTGGTTGGAAGTCAATTTGGTTAGAAGATGTGAAAAGGTTAGCAAGCAAACTCATGAGTATGAGATTTCTGGAGTCCCTGCGTCCACAGCTCTCCTCCAGCTTTTTTGGTTCAAGATCCTGTCCTATTGTACCTCCTGTTTTCAATTTCCATCTCCATTGTTAGACCATGCTTAACCTTCCTATAACTATTTCATTTACTTTAGTTAACTTGAAAACGATTGCTTGATTTAACCAAAACCAATATAATTGAAAGAGAAATCTAGAAATTATGTTTGGTGTATCTTTAAGAGAAAGTAGGTCGGGGGAGACTGCTGTCCCCTGGGTTGATGGATCAGTTGACCCCCTTTAGTAATACCCAGCTACTAGCACAAGAATTGGTTACATGAGGCTGAGTTTGTTTTACAAGAAGGGTCCATTTTTTAATTACTTTTTTTATTATTATTTTTAAAAGGATTATTGGGCTATGGGATTATTGGGCTGAGGTCCCAAACATTTCTTAAGGACTTAACCTTCTAAATTGGAATTAGGAAAATATTTAAAAGAAATAACGTAATGTTGTCTTTAATGTAACCCTGTTCCTGGAGAGTCCTTCTAGGAGTCCTGAGAAAGACCAAAGCAACCCCTAATAGCAGGGTAACGACCTGACACCATCAGCCAGGAATTGGTTAGCAGAACTGTTAGGCAAAAATCACACACAACACCACCAACAAGCAAAGCCTCTATCTATGTAAGTGTGATGGGTCATGACAAAAACAGAACCACTCTGTAATCCAAACCATCAAAATGACCTAATATTCCTCTATCTACATGGGCTTCATTCAGTTACTCAGTCTTAAAATCATAGCCCACTTTCTGATAGCATCCTGTTTAGAGTAAAGCCACTTTCTTAATGCCTGAATCCTTTGCCTGTAGTCACCCAAATGCTTTCCCAATAAGTACTTTCAATTTTTCTAGCACTTTTTTTTTCTTTTTCTACTGAAACACCTCTCTTCCTCCCTCCGCGTAAAAGTAAAAGCCCAACTTGTTCAGGAACAGATGTGTTCCTGGTGGTGTTCAGCTGGACATTTTGACAGGTCTCTGGAGTGTCACATTTCTCTGCTCCACTGCTATTATTACCTATCTCAGATCATCAAAGAACACACTTCTGGACTAACTTTTCTGGACCAGATGAAATACCCATCAGTGTGAACAAGTACTTATTACATTTGAGGTGTTTTATATGCATTAGCTCATTTGATACCCCCGTAAGACTGTGAGTGAATAGGCTAAGAACCCTGCCCACTACTCATTCACAATGATGAAACTGAGGTACAAAGATACAAAGTAACTGAGTCAGGAGTCCAAGGCCATCAATTGACCCCATGCTAGGCTCCAACGCTCATTTCACAGTGCCTTGGCCAGCACTGTCCACTGCGTGCTAGCTTCATTGAGCAGTGTGCACTATTGCTGGTCACTGGGCCATCTGCCTGCATGGAAGGGCAAGCAACAAGCAGCTCCAGGAAGTCACTGCTGGGTTTCCTGTAAGATATGGGAGAATGCAGACCCACAGGAAAAAGAAAATCACCCCCTAACCACTGTAACTTTTTATTCTTCTTCTAAACAATTGGATTTTTTTGGGCTTTTTCTAAGCAATTGGATTTTTTTTTTCTTCATGCAATGAAGATATTATCGAAATATTCAGAGCTTTCAACTTCATTTAAGAAAGTTATGGGTGATTTTAAGCTAATAAACCTAAGATGTTTTCCTTTTGTTTTGCTCTTTCCATTTTTGCTAATGTGTCTATTAGTGCTATAACTAACATCTCTTCATCACCCCAGGAAGAGGAATCTGAGTCACCAGGCAATAAATTTTTGTCTAGTATGATTCCAATAGCTTCATCTTATTTATTTTTCTATTTGCTTTCTATCCAAAGCCAATGATACTGATTTTATATTTACAAGTGATATAAAGTTTCTTTTAAAATTAGTTCAGTAAAACTTTGAGTTTGTTTAAAGGAAAATGTTAAGGAAATAGTGATATAGGAATTAAGCAAAGAAACAAGAGTTGAGACAGTGTTTCCGGAAACCCTGATTTCAGCTTCCCCTCTACTTTGGATGTTGAAAAAGAACAGACTTTAATTCATTAGCCACTGATGTCAAGATTGTATCTTCCGGCTATATGAATTTCACCTTCTAATCTAATTCCTGCCTTTATCTCTATCTCCTCCCTCACATTCCAGTGTTCTTATCTTGCTACCTTATATACTTTCAGAAAACAACATCAGTGTGGGTAAGAGTGCAAGACAACATAATAAAGATTTAATACCACCTTACCCAAAGAAGTGGCCCTGGTTACATAAGCTAAAAAAGACAGATTTAGGAAGTTTTCAGAAAGTCCAATGTGTCTGATTTCCTCTAGTTGTGGGAAATTTTGATTCTTCAAATTGAGCAGGAACTGTGTTCATAAAACTGCTTGGACAGCGGATTCTTTGGCCCTCCTCCGTCCAGCTTCCAGTCATCATGTGAGTGTGTTACGAAAAAAGTGTGAGTAAATTAAAATTCTGTACTTCAGTGGAAAAAGGAAGGAGGTGCCACAGATGAGTAGCCCTCCACACCTTCCCCCGCTTTTTCTTTTTCTTTTTCCTTTTTTTTACTTTAAGACCCCTTGACCTTCAGTATACCTCCCTTGTCTGTCCATTGTCTCTGAGTCAGGAAATTCTTGGGGACATCACGGAAGCCTGGGGTGGGGTGAGGGATATATCAAGGAAGGAGACCGACTCCCCTGATTGGAAGGGGGATGAGCAGCGCTGGAAAATAACGCCCAGGAGACCCGCAGGCACAGCCCTGGACGCCTTAGAAAGCCCAGCAGTCTAGAAAAGCAGGGTTTAGAGTCACCCCTCTTTGAAGAGGTCTCAGGAAGTTTGGGGGAGGGGCAAGCTGCTCTCTCCTTTTCTAGGGGAGGCTGAGGAGGGACCACAGCAGCAGCAGGTCTCAGAGCTGTCACGCTCCCGCCCACGGGCGGGCTCCGGTGCTCCCCGGCGGATCTGCCGGGCGCAGGCAAGTGGCCGCGGGCAGAGCGCGCCGGCTGGCATGGAGGGACTGGTTTTGCTCAATGCCCTGGCCACCCGGCTGCTGTTTGTGCTGCATTCTCTGGTTGGGGTCTGGCGAGTGACCGAGGTGAAGAAGGAGCCGCGGTACTGGTTGCTTGCACTGCTCAACCTCCTGCTCTTTCTAGAGACAGCGCTCACCCTCAAGTTCAAGCGCGGCAGAGGCTACAAATGGTGAGCGCACCGGGGAAAGGGAGGGTTTGCGATGTCCCCGGTACTATCACCTGGGACACTAGCAAACAGCTCGGTAGTTCATCTACCCAAAACCAGCTGATTCTTTACGCAGATTCACATCCCCACCTCCCCTTTGTGGTATTGGGGAGCTTCGAAAGCGCGCGAGAAGCTCCCGCGTCTCTTGGACATGCAGGGACTAGCTCAGGGTCCCAATGCAACTCTGGGAAATCTCGATCAGTCAATGCAGCTGCAGGAGAGCGTCATCCAGTTCCAGGTTTGGAAATTTGAAAGACTTAAGAAAAGAAGGGAGTCCTTGTCTGCTCTAAAGAAAGTGTCTCCAAAGAGGAGAAACTTGGGGCAAGAAGGGTGTCATTACCCTTCTTTCTGAATTTGGGGCGTGTTTGTGTGCACGGGCTTCGGTGTGTGCATGTACTTGTGAGAATGGCCTTCGAAGGACAGACATCAGTAACTTTTTGCAAGAGCTTGCCGCGCTTCAGGAAGCCTTCCAGGACAAAAATACCCTGAAAGGAATTTCTTTCCTTCCAGCCCATGTAGGGTGCTCTCAGGCATGGCCCCAGCTTCAGGTGTCTGGGATGTGTAGCTCAGGGGCTTAGTTAATAATCTGTCTTGTCAAAAATGATAGCAGTGTTATGAGAGGGACCAGCAAGTGGTGGTTCTGACGTAACTCTACTGTGCAAGAACTGCAGGTACTTTATTTCCTTCCCAGACTTGAATGGCAATAGAAAAAATGAAAAATCAGTTTTCTTGCCAATTACAAAAAAGCTCCACCTTCATTCCTGTAAGTTCCAGTAGATATTCGTCCCAAATTTCTCTAAGTTAAACCTCTTTGTATAGTGTTTCCAAAAAATGACATATACCTCCATATTTTTAAAACATGTAATTCTATGAGAATGAAAAAATGTTATTAGCCAGTGCAAGAATTGCATACATTGTGGTACTGTAGGTACCAATCAGATGCAGGAAACATAAACAAAAACAAAAATACAAAACCTTATTAAGCTCGTAAAAGCTGTTTCATGACAGGTCAAGGAAGAGACTGATCTCTAAAGTTGGTGTTTTCTTAAATTTTCCACTACTGAACATATCTAGAATGTCAGTGAAAAATTCATTCAAGTAGAATCCTTATTTACTACAAGGAAGATTGGAATGTTACTGCCCCTTCCTCCTCACTCCATGACCAGCTGATTAAGCAGGAGAGATATTAGGTATTTGCAGTGTGCCATTTCAGTATTTCAAAGAAAAAGCAGTATTCACTTTCCAAGTAAGTCTTAGGGTTAAAGAAACAGAAGAGAGAGAAGTGCTCATCCAGCAGGTAATATGAGTTAGCTTTTACCTGAAGACTTTTAATATGACAGGTTAGAAATCTCTTTAGAAACATGGGCATGAAGACTGAGGCTGAAAAACATTTCGTGTATCTGTCACCAACCACCAGAGTTTCTGAAACGTCAACTTTAGAAGATGGACCAATTATCCCATCTCCTTGCCAGAAGCTTTCGCTCAGGTTACGTCATAATCCCACTCCAGTTGTATAGAAATACTGTAGCCAAAGGAACTTTACTTGCAGGTTTATATCATCTTTAGCTAATTCAGACTGATGTGTGATTTACAATAAAGGGGGGCAGGCAGCTGCAGCAAGATGGGTGATGGTCAATGGAGAACTGGGGGCAACTTTGTGTTTAGAGTGACAATAAAACTAGAGAAATACTAGTTTCCAGAAGCCACAAGGGGGAGGAAAGTGATGAACTACCCTGTCAATACAGGGTATTTTGGTATAGGGTGAGTGAGGCATGCGCATATATGGGGAGTAAAAATGTACCCCCAAAGTTAGATAGATATGTAAACATTGGCAAATATCTGTGAAAATGCCCTCCATAATTAAAAACCTGACATCAAAGAGATAATGGAGTAAAAAATGGGCTTTCTTACTTATTTGCTATAAAGTGTTTGCCCAAATTATTTAATCTCTCTTAGCCTCAGTTGTCTCATCTGTAAATGCAAATCTCATAGGTCATTAGAGCATTAAGAAAAATGACATATGTTGGTCAATGACTTAAAAAGGATTTTTTTTCCCTACATCATAAGGTTTTTCTTTTTCTTACTGAAATATATTCAATGCCAACTGAACACATTTTAGGTCTGTACAAGCAAACAAATTTCCTTGATGGGCTGACCAGTAAACCGCTAGTTCATCAGTCAAAAAAGTAGAAAACAAACTACTTTTCTTTCAGAAGAGTTCCATGATGTATGTAGTATGTTCCAGCATTAATTAAAAACCATCTCACTGGTTCAATATCTAGGCTAATATTTTAAAATAAGAAAAGCAAAAGAAAAAACGATAGGCTTCATTTATTTCAAAATTTCTGGAAAAGCTGAGTCTTTATAAATGATCTAAATAGAAATGCGATTAGTAATGCTTTGTTTTACCAAATACAACTGAATTTGCAATATGATAATTTTTATGGGAGAAAGTCCACATACTATTGTGTCATAATTTTGAGGAAAATAAAATTTAAAGGATGGATTGTTAAATTAAAAAAAAATCCTTGAGGTAGTATGGTAACAATTTAAGAGTTTGATTTTGAGCTTAGTTCACTTCTGTGATGAAACTTTCTGAATAAAAGCATGATTTTTTATTGTTTTTGAATAATAAAAACATTTCCTTTATGAAATCTAGAATTATGGAATGAAAAAATAAGATTAATATGTATTGATCTATATGTCTGCCTTGATAGCTATAGATACATGGATATACCTCTTCATCCATTTATTGGTCTTGCATTTTGGAATCTGCCTCATAGAAAGAAAAGTATGCCCTATGTGAGTACAAAAATGTCAATGTATATCTTATTAATGGAAAATAAAGCTGAAAACAACCCAATCACCCATCAATAGAATTATTATATTGTTAGAAATATTGTTATATAATTCCACTATAGAATATGTTACTGGTGTTAAAAATAATGAGTTAGATTTTAGCTCCTGGCCTAGAGGACTTCCCATGATTCAGGAGGCTAAAGTTAAAGAATTATGTATATTATGGTCTTATTTAAAAAAAAATCTACTTTTAAAAGAATTACCCTCTGTATCGATTGACTACATCATCTATTCACAATCAAGAAGAAGAAAAAGAAATGATTCCACACTGAAATCAATCAAATAAACCTGAATGGCAGAGCAAGCACACGAATGAGGTAATGAGGTGAACATGCCTTTCCTGGGACATCAGCTCCATGATCTCCTTAGGCTATTTGAGAATAATCTGAACTTTGTTCATTGTTCTTTTTTACTAAAATTTACACCTGACCCCAAGTAAATCATACCTACAGAAATCTTGGAACAATGAACAATGCTATAGAGGAAAATGTGAACAACAACGACATTCTTGAAATGTAGCAAACATATTACACTTGTCCAAAGAATGTTTCTTTTGCTATTCCCTGGAAAGGAAAAATGGAACTAGAGCTGCTGAGCTCAGCTATCCAGGGACACACAACATTACGTCAACACTAGTAATTTGCCAGTGGGAGAAGTTTAATTTGTTGGAATCCTATAGAATATAAGGGCTAAGCCAACAGCACATGCCTTGTTAAATGCAATAAATGTGTGCAAGTGGAAATTACTCCTTTCTCCTAGTGTTTATTTCACCTGCACATTCACTTTTCTATAAAACAGAAATCAGTATCATTTTGCTTTTTTTTTTTCTTCTGCTTCTTCTTTATTTTCTGTGGCCTGGGCAACAATCCAATGTATTTGTGAATTACTATTTAAATCAAAGAGAAGTTACTATTTTCATTGTTTTCCAATTAATATTGATAAAATATTACTCAGGCTAGAGAAAATTGTGACAAGTTTGAAGCCTCTTCATTTGAATTACTGTCATATATATATATATATATATATATATATATATATATATATACACATACTTAAAACACTAAGTTTTCTTTTTCTATCAGAATTTCGAAACTACAGTGAAATAAAATTGAGTCAATAAAATACCTAACCAGTGTGACCACCTTGTGCTTTTTCTTTATTAATTTCAATTTGCTGAATATCCTAATAAAGACGCACAATACTATGCTAGACACTGTGTGATCAAACAGAAACAAGTACACCTGAAATTTTAAAATAAAAGGTAGCATTTGATTAAATGCCTACATGTGTAGAACTAGGAATTAGTACATGTATTTAGCATATGCTGTGCTCAGGTTTATCCAGTGTTCTACAAAGATTATCCCATTTGATCCTGATAGCAGCTATAATTACATTATGTTTCAATTTTCTACCATGTTTAACCAAGAAACTAAGGCACAGAGTTATTAACTCATTTTACCTGGGAATCACTGAGTCGGCAAATGGGAGCGCAGGGACATTAAGACTCTAAGTTCAGCAGTTACAGTTGAAATCTTGAACACTTTACAGGGAGAAGGACCAGGAGTGCTGTGATGGGGATGGGGACCAGGAAGCATGGGGTGAGGAGACAGAGAGGTATAGGTTTTACCCATAGCAGGAAGGATGGGTAGGTTTGATATCAGGAGTTCAATGACTGAAGATAAAAATCCAGGGAGGTGGATATTGAGAACCTTGGTTCTGGAGGAAGAATCGAACTTTATCACTCTTCATTCAGCAAAACCATATGAAATGTCTAATATATTATAGAAATTGTTTAAGGGCCAAGTATATGGAGATTAAAGAATCAGGTAAAATACTGCCATGAAAGAACTCAGATTTTAGTCCTGGGACTTAGAACACAGAGAAGTAAAACTAAAGTAGTGAGTAACCGTAAGAGAAAGCATGTAAACAAACGAGTGATCAGAACTCGGAAGCCTAAGTGGTATGTGGGTCAAGGAGGGATGGAGTATTAGTGGAAGGTTCTACTGGGTTGTCAGAGAGGCCTCATAGGAGAGGTGACATTTGAACTGAGTCTGTGAAAGAAGAAGAGACAGGCAACTAAGAGCTAGGGAGAGGGAAAATGCAAGAGGAAAGTGAGAGGGGAGTGAAATATGCTTTGGGACAACCCTAAGTACCTCCAGAACACAGATAAATACTGACTTTCCTTTTCACGCTTGCCTCTGTCTTCCTCATGCCCCCTTGCCTCCATATGAAATATACTTTCTAACTTTTCTATCTCTAGCATAGCTCTTTTGGGACATTGTGTGTTAGGAAATGCCTGGGCAGGTCCCAAATGAAAAACAGAAGCTATTCTATCTTGAATTGATTTGAAATCAAGCTAGTTTTTAAAAATTCAGTGAAATCTGTTTTGATTACTCAACTGCTTATAGATGTTTCAGCAACAGAAAATGAAAAAGTTGGCCTTGACATACCATAAGAAGGCTGATATTGACCAAGTTTTGAAAAATGTATAACCTGGCAGAGCATTTGATAAGATGCACCAAAATCCACCCAAATTATTCCTGAAGCTTCAGAAATTATTTACTAAATTGCCAGAATCAAAGTTGGGGAATGAAATCTCTCATCTACTGATCATTTTTGAAAGCAAAGAGGATTAGATGGGGGGACTTATAAGAAGAACCCGTCATCTTCATACAGCCAACTTGGCCACTGGCATTGCACTCAGCAGATAGATTATTTCTCTCTTTGTTCACAATTGCTGTCCAGTTTTGTTCTTTTTTTTTTTTTAAGATTTATTTATTTATTCATACAAACTGGGGTATAGGTCAGAGATGTGGAGGGTGATAGGATTCATCAGAGACAGAGTGGGGAGCAGAACAGGCAGATCAACGAAGTACACTGCTGAGGGGAGCAGCGGGCAGGTCAGGAGATGTCTGCCGCGCCATGTGGTCACCTCTGGGGTCGAACTTATGCTGAAGTGGCTTTAGCTTCTTAATGCTGTGCTTTAACCTGCTGCACCACCAGGGAAGACCTGCTGTCCAGTTTTTTAAAACCTCTCCAAAATTTTTCAATGTCCCAGTAACACTTTTCACTGTGCACTGGAGTTATAGACCCTGATTGCAGTGTCTATCTATAATTTTATCTTCATATGACTGCTTTACAAACGGTGGCTTGAGCACAATTTGAAAGGGTGACTTAAATTTACATCCTTTTGGAAGCACACATTGAATGTTAGCAACAAATATTTGTGTTTTTAGTGATTCAAGTCATAATTTAGAAATAAGAATCTTATACTATTTTGAATTAGTACAATGCTTCACTCACATTTTTTTCTTTTATTTCACTATGGACTTGAATCAAAGTAATGACAATGTCTGCATTTATAATGAGACCACTAGGAAATTGAACCATTGCATGAAGTCTATACTTTCTAGATGGGTATGTTCAACTTAGACAAATTAGAACTGAAAATTAAGACTTAATATTTTGTAGCTCTTTATACTTGGCTGGGAGAAAAACAAAGTAAAAATTATTGTGGATAGCTCTCAGAAGTCGGTATGAATTTGGCCCTAACCTCCATATTTCATGCAGTTCTTCTCATGGAGTGACATTATTATGCATACAACATCTGGATGAATTTGAAGAGTTTAACTTTTATTCCAACAATGGAAAATTCACCTCTACATCAAGGTTTATTCTCCCCACATGTATGTCCCTCATTACTCTGGATGTTCCTCTGAAGTAGTATCAGGAGAGCTAGTCCTGGGTGTATAAATCATCTTGCTACAGAAAATCAGTTTTTAAAATAATTTCTTATATGCAAGAATAAAAAAAAAAGACTTTCTTTGAAAGTCACACTGAAATGATATTAGGGATGTAGAGCTTGTTAATATAAAATGCCAGGTTGAAGGCTGATCTTATTCCTTTTTTTCTCTGAATACAAACTTAATACCATAGTGTTTTAGGGAAGGGAGTTTATTTTACCTTCAATTTGTCTATCTAATCTCAGAGACATAGCTATTGTGCAACTAACTTAATGTCATATACTGATTAGAATAAAAATTAGGAGTTGTGGATATTGCCAGCCCTGTCATGTCCTGGAATATGCCTTTGCTTTTCTCATTTCCCTGTCAGACCCTCCTGTCTGACACACTTGTTTAGTCCACATGCATTTGTCTCCAAAATGGTTATGCCATTTTGGGGGTGTTTTAATAGCAGTGCTGAGGATAATGGTGAATGTGATGGGGATGATGGTGTTGGAAATGGTAACAGTTTTCAATTACTGGGTGCTGACAAAGGCCCATGTTTGTTTTACATCCATTATCTCATGAAATTCTCATAATTACCTTGTGAATTAGTTTTCATTTTTATCCCATTTCATGATGAGTTCACTATTATAGCAAGACATAGGCACAACTAGTAAAATTAAATCACAAAAATAACTCACAGCCTCTAGTGACCATGCATAGTTATTGAGTCAGGTATTTGAATTTCATGCAGTTCCTCATACATGCCTCACAATAATTCTGATGATACTATTCTTGCTCCTACTTGCAAGTAAGAAAATGAGTAGCCAAGGCTTAGTGACTTGAGAAGCTTTCTCCAAGCCAGGATTGTGCTACATGTATACTATTTGTTGTTTTCAGCATTCAATAATGAAATTGATGTTTGTCTGTGGATACTATAAACACACACATTTTTAAGGTCAAGTATTTTGTCTAGTGAGAAACTAGCCAAGTTTTTTTTTTTTTTTTCATAATTGAATAGGTAAATCTCAGCTGACCTGCTAATGAACGCTGGATGATTTGGCTTAGAACAGAATGTAGAATAGTTCATTCTACACATAAACATGGCCCAAAGACACTCTTGCACAGACATCCTTGAAAAGCCAAAATCCAGATGTAAAAGGAAACAAGAGGGGAAAGAGTCTCGGTTGTCATTTAGTAAAATGCAAGTAAAGCCTAGTCTCTGCAGAACAAAAATAAATCCCATTTTCTTTCACAGAATGTAAAAACATTACATTATCCATAATGCACTGGATCCTCTCAGAGAGTATTAAAATTCCTGTAGTCATTAGTGCTTAAGTACATTTATTCATTAAACAAGCATTTATTTTACAAGGTGCTATGATAATGTTCTTGAAGGGATATAAAATGCACGCTGTTAAATGAGAACAGGAGAAAACAGCATTCGGAGAACAAATCATTTTCCACAAATTAGTCTGAGGGTGCACAAAGGGTGTAGAATAAAGATATAAACAGTAAGGCAGGCTTGTTAGACTCAGAAAATATCTCAGCTAAGAGATTTATGTACTGGCCTTTGAAGTGGCTGGTGGTTATACAAGAGTGAGGAGAAGGGATTTTTCAGGTGGAGAGAATATCATGATGGCAGAATTAGGTTTCAGCTGGAACCAATTCGTTTAGGAAGATGTCATGATTTTCTTTGCCTCGGAAGCTTTATGAGAAAAATATCATGTAGATTCTAAAATGAATGCATATTTTGTTCTGCTGACTAGTTTAGTCACATTGCAGCATAACCACAGAAGTCTGAATATGAGTAACTGTAATTTTAGTCAAGCTTATTCTTGCTTTATCTGTCTGTCTGCCTATCTACACACACACACACACATATATGGAAAGTTTTCTGATTAAGTGAGGTACATGGGACAAGATGTACTACCAGTTTATATCACAGTTTGGGGAAATGACATTATTTTAAAAAATGGATAATAAAGAACCAACTTTGAAAATTCAACATTCATCCTCAGAAGTATCTGTACAAAACTTAAATGCAGGAATCCTCAAGAGTTTTGAAGTGAAAAGGATGGCTTTATTGTAATGGCTATTCCCCACCTGCATGAAGGTACTTCCTGTCTCTTCTTTTATTATTAGTCTGCTCCCCAGTAAGATGACGTATAAAATGAACCCATCATTTTTCTTGGCACCTATTAGAATGTACACATTTAATTAGGGGGTTGAATTTTCATGAGCTAATGGCCTTTAGTTGTGACCCCCCCACCTCCAGTGGGCATACACAAGCAAAGGACTCTGGGTGGGGGTTTGGGGGGAGAGGTGGCTATGAGGAGCATGCTAGTTTAAAAGAGAAACTGGACATGATTGAGTTGGGTTAGTGACTTGGCAGGTGGCCAGAAGATATCTTTTCTGCAAGAACATTAGGTGTATTTTGAGGGGTTGCAGAGAGAACAGTGAATATTGAGGCTATCATATAGGTGCTTTTCCCCCATGTACTAGTAGAAATCTTCTGCTAAGCAGTCTAGATGGAAATTGTGGATGCTAAGGCTCATTTAGAGAAATAAGTTTAGAGATAAGGAGTACAGTCTATCCTAAAATTGTTAGATAGGATTTAGGCACTCCTGAAAGAGTATCTTGACCTAGTTTCTTGATTTCCATGAAAATAGTTTTATCATTACAAAGTGCTCCAGAAATTTATTGAGGACACTTAAGTCTGCTTATTGTGAGATTTTAAAACTTGGGTTTGGTATCCTTACAACCACACTCTACTTTGTGGAGTAGAAAAAAGTGAGAAAGGATATATAAATAAAATCATGATTCATATTAATATTGGAATATTATTTTTGCTCCCCTTTCATTTTATCTGTTTTTAGATTTATACACATGATCAGAGGACTAAAATTCTCTTTGCTTTAAGAATGCAAAACTAAGCAGGGTCAAGGGTGATATTCTGGGTAGGTTTACTTCTATTTGCTTTTTTAAATTGTTATAGGTTATTTAAAATAAATGAATGCAATTCTTTCAGTAAGAAAACGATAACTGTCATTTTTTGAAAGTGGAAAACTGAATCCTAATTCTAGACTAATGATGAGTAAAAGTAAATATAATCCATGGCCAAGCTAAATTGCTAAATGTCATGACACAATCATTTTGTGAAAATCATTATAATTTGCTGAAATGACAACTGTGTATGATAAATATTATTTTATTTGGGCATGAAATGAACTGAATATAAAAAAAAGTACGGCTACTGAAGAATCCAGAGCAGTGTGTGAGAGGTAGCAAGACCTATATATATATATTTGGTTAATAAATAAATATTTGATTAAAAAATAAATACGTGCATAAACAAAATTCAGGTGATACTCTTGCTGTTTTTTTTTTCAGAGAGAGTTGGGAGGTTAGCTGAGAACTATGGACTTGAAGAAAAACTACATAAAATTCCATGGATAAATTACCTTTGGAATGGTTGCAATTTAAAAAATAAATAAATAAATAAAGGGGCCCTCCCTGATGGTACAGTGGGTTAAAGCACTGCACTGAGAAGCTAAAGCCACTTCAGCATGAGTTTTATCCTTGCCCCAGAGGTGATCCATATGGTGCAGCAGACCTCTCCTGACCTACCTGCTGCTCCCTTCAGCAGTGTACTTCTTGGTCTGCCTGTTCTGATTCCCACTCTGTCTCTGGTGCAGGCCCTGCACCTCTGGCCTGTACCCCAGTTCTGTATGTATAAATAATTTTTTTTTAAAAAGGGCAAGTAAGTAATTTGGCATTAAAGTATTAATGCTAGCACCTTTTGCATTCAGATAGGATAATGGCATTTGTAATTCTAATAAACTTCTAAGGACAAATGGTTCTTTAGTAATGGGATATTAGAATTTTATTAAAATTTCCCACTTGGACATATTTATTCATTTAATCTAGTTATCCATTTTTGTTAGTCTATAAATAGTACATTTCACTTTTGTAAATAAGTATCCAGAAACTTATTTTGTTTAGTTTTGAGGGGGTTTGTCCCCTCTATAATACTGATCTTCATATAAAGTTCTTGTGCTCGACAGCTTGTTCATTTCTGATATATTAGCTATAGACTGGAGTAAAATTGTAGAGCCAAAAAAGAAAGGGCATGCAATTAGATTAATTAAGCAGAAAAAGATGGGTTCAGGTTTAGGTTTTAAATTTTATAATACATAATCTACTTGATTTCAAAATTAGATTGTAGCCATAATACATGATAAAAAAAATACAGTAAATATTTAAAGTAATAAATAAGTGCTAATGTTTTACCTTGAACTATTAAATTGTTTTATACTAGCAAATCAATGTTAAATTTATGAGAACAGAAGGTTAATTTCCTTGGGCAAAATTTCTGATAGGAATCAGTGTATGATGATAATTTAAGAAGAGATTTCTAGTTAAACTAGCAAGAGTGTCAAGAAAGTAGAAAGAGTCAATCAACTAAGGCTTTCCCAAATCACTAAGTAGGTTGAGGGAGCCCACTGTGCACCAGGTATTATGGAAGAAAGTATTAATGTTAAGCAGACAGACCATGCTCCTATGTTTGTATTACTTAAAATGGGTGGGAAACAAGTTTCTCTCCACATATAAATACACACACCCAACCTATAATTCCAATAATCTATAGGCTAAAAAAGAAGAGCATATGGGACAAGTACAACAAGGAGGCCTCATTGAGACTGCAGTAGCAAAACCTTTCCTGGAGGAATCACATATAACTGATATGAAATATCAGAAAGAGAAAATCAAGTGAAAAGTTAGGAAGAGAGATTTTTAAGGGAGATATACGTGAAGGTCTAAGGTAGGAAGTCACTTAGTTTTTTTTCCAGAACTAAAAAAAAAAAAAATACCGTCATATGAACACAGTGAGAAAGAATTACAGGCAACAGGTCAAGAGTAGGCAGGGACCTCACTGCACTGTGTTTTTTAGTTCACAATGAGCAAGTGACTCACGAAAATTATGTCTTTTTCACAGGGACAGTGGAGTGAGGCATAAAGATGGCATCAACAGTATAGACAACTTCCCTTGATTCCAGGAGACTTAAATAGATTTCATTTTTGAGAATTATAGCTTAAAAATAGAATCATTGTAAGTTATTTAAAGAAACAGGCTTCTCGACATGTTTCCTTAGAGTCCTTTGAAGATAAGTACTAATGTGTAGCCACAAATATATCTGCAAAGAAAAGCAATTCAAAACTATTGAGCACATATATTTTTAGGCTCACGGCACACATTGTCCTAAAGAGAAAAAAAAAAAAACTACCCTAAAAATGATCCCACGAGGTGTATATTATTACTCCCATAAATACACTGAGATTCAGAGAAGATAGTGAAATTCTGATGATACATAAATGGAAGAGACAAGATTCAAAAGTTAAGACATATGTACATGTTAACAAGCAGATGCACCCTAGGACCTCTAACTTACACATTCTACATAGATTCTACCATCTGCTGCATAAATACAAAGCATACACTTAGTGTGTAAGATCTTGCTTGAATGGAATGAGAATGGATAAAGTTTCCCAATGTAGTACCCAAGGCTACCCCACCTCCCCATAGGTAAATGTTCAGTCACACAGGGTTGCCCAAAGTGGGGCTACTGAGGCTAAGAAGTCTGCCACAAGTCTAAGGAATCTTCTGGCAGGAAACCACAGGAAAGGGGCAATAGGGTCCAAGAGGTCTGGGACAAAAGATATAAAATTAAAGTGCAAATTAAGATAAAGGCTGCCATTGTCATTCTCCCCATATATCCCTCACCTACGTGTTTCTTCCAAGTGTTTCTAACCTGTTTCAACTCCTTTTGAATCCCCCAAGCCCCTGGTTTAAGCCTAACACCGAGATGCCAACACCAGCACAGCCCTTTCTCTCTGCTCCACCTGTCTCCTCTCCTATGTGACCTCCAAGTCTTCAACAGCCCTACCTGACTGCTTTGCTCTGCCCCTCAGTAGGTGGGGGAGGGAACATGGCTCCTCCCCTTCTGTAGAGATGCCTATGTTATGAGCACACAATTATAAGACATTGGAGTCACTGTGTGTTGGGCCACAAGAGAAATGTAATTTAAATGCCGTTGAAATTAAAATTAATCCTTGCCATGTCTTCGAAATAAAGATAGAATATTGAGCAGAGACATAAGAAGAGGACATTCCCAATCAGGCAGTCATGATTTGGAGGGACATTTGTACTACAGCCATTTCAGAACCTCTCCTTTCAATTAATCAAGAAGAAGGAGCATGGCACTCTTTGGTAACAAGGATGCACATACTACCTATGACAGAAATGTGTCCTTTTAGACAAAACTTGTTTATACATATTTTAATATCTACTTATATATGAGGTACTTTTATTTTCTCCATAAGTTCTAAAAAACAGACAAACAAACAAACAAAAATCAGTTGCATATGTACACAGCCTGGTAGTGGGAGTTAGAGATGAGAACAGAGATTTGCTAGTGAGACCCTGCCTGTATTATGTACTTCATCAATGACTCTACCTGAAAGCCTCTTGAAATTCTCCAATTCCGTTGGTGAGAATTTGAGAAATATGGAAAGAAGGCTATGGATTGAGGTGAATATGCCTAATTTGTGGGCCTTCAATGATATTCTTCGACTCCTGTCACTTAAGTCAAGTATGTCTAATGAAGGAAAATTGAAGCAAGAACTTTCCAAAATATTTTGTTTTAAGCACAAGCAGGATTAAACTACTGAATAGCTCAGTTTGAAGGATGTGGTAAAGGAAGAGGAAAGGGAAATGGAGACAAGACTAGATAAAGAAAGCTTTGAATATCACATTACAGAATTTAAATGTTCTTGAGTAGGCAAGAAAAAAATCTTGGATCATGAAGTGTTTCGTTTTTGGTTTTTTGACATAACCAATATTCCTAGTCAGAGGGAGCACATTGAAACAGGATAGCATATTTCCCAATTGTAGAAATAAATCTTATGCGTACAGGTAGTCCAAAGGTCCAAGGTTATTTGTCTTATTTTTAGCCTCTTTTGAGACTATTATATGTTCAGTCTATGGTTTCCCCAAACTATTATTATGACAGAATTATTAGGGGAATTAATCCTAAAATTAATCACAAGAAAGTCAACAAAAATACAGTCTAGTCAACATTTGAGGAATCCAAACATTTACATATTTCAGCCATCCTTCCAAGTAGAATTCATTTCCTATCCCAATTTCACAAGGGAAATATTCCCTCCCGATGTTTCCCTCGATAGGTAAGGTCAAAGAATTAATTGTTCTTCTTCTTTCTTAAAGCATGTTTAACAGGGGCTTTGATATCCCTCTGCAGTCCAGTTATCTTCCTAGTCAGGTTTTAATAATACCATGACCCATAACCTTTTGTCTTAAAATTGGTTTCTGCAGGAAATCAAAGGTGGGGATTGTCTATATTAAATATTGATTTATTTTTAAAACCTCTCTTTCTTTTGCCCTTTCTTCCTTCTCTCCACAAAAGTTAAAAGGATATACTAGTGAATGGGCTAATAACCTTTAAAATGTCCATTTTTAAATGTTCTCTTTAATTTAGATTCACACATTTTTTCTCTTCTGGATTAGAATAGCATGTTTTTAGTACCATTTCACCTCAAACAATTCTTTGTTGCACAAAAAACAATCACTCATTTTCAGTCCATTAAAACTATCGTTACGTGTCTACAAAAATATTTTACTAAGACTCTATCACTTTTTACTTTGATTTTGAGATGAACTATAAAGCAGAATCCAATATAAAACAAAATGCAATTTGAAAAAATAAATTTGAAAAGTAGTTTAGCTTTATTATCTTATTTCAAAATATTCAGAAACATTTTTCCGCAAACATGTGAGGACATGTTTTCATTACATTATGCCCCATAACAATCCAACAATGTCCACCTATTACTGAATGCTCTCCTGTGCCAGGTACTTGATAGAAGGGATCCTCAAAATCCCTGTGAGGTAAATGTGACCAATATGAACCAGTCCTCCCTCATCCCCCCAAAATTAATTGTTGATGCCTTAATCCCCATTATGGCTGTATTTGAAAATAGGACATTTTGGAAGTTATTAAGGTTAAATGAGAATATATAGATAGGTCAGTCCTAGTTCAATAAGATTGGTGACCTTATGGGACGAACAAGGAAATGTCCGCTGGTGACATGGTCAGAAGGCAGCCCTCTTCAAACCAGAAATAAAGTTCTTGTCAGACATCTACCATTGTTGTGCCGTCGTCTTAAGAGTTCAGTCTGTAGAACTTTGAGAAAATATATTTCTGTTGTTTAAACCATCCAGTCTGCGGTATTTTGTTATTACAGACTAAAATAGATCTTAGTGTTGAGAAATGAAATACTGTTAAAACATATACCTGCGGCAGCAACTTTGGAAGTGGATGATGGCTAGAGGTGGGAAGTGTATTGGGGCACATGCTAGAAATGTGGATGTTAAGAGTGATTTTGGTACGGTATCAGGTGGAAGAGAGGAACATGCTTTTGCAACTGGAACTCCCTTGCTATAAGTGGCAAAGAAAGTGCCACTTCCTGTTCTAATGATACGGAAGGTAGAACTTGCAAGTAATGATATTGGATGTTTAGCTGAGAAATTTTCAAAGAGGTGAGGGGATTTGTTTTCTCCTAACAGCATATAGTAAAGTTCAAAAAGAGAGAGGTGAGCTGAAGAAGACATTGCCAAAAAGAATTGGAAGATTTGGATAATTCTCAGTCAATCTACGTTGCAGATCATGCTCTTGGAACACCAAGCCTGTGGCTGCACTATTGCTCGGTAAAGAACTGAATGGGACTATACAATCAAAAATACGTCATTGAACAGATGAAGATGGAAATGAAAAAATAAAAGTTGTTTAGGACATCTTGTATGGGGTATCTGGGAAGGTGCACTATGCTTCCAAAAGAGGGGAAAATATCCCTGAGGGTGATTCAGTATTGAGGTGACTGCCTTGTTTTCAACAGGCAGGTATAACTTGCACTACCACAGAGGCAGTGTTTGTCTGAATCCCAGCCTGACAGAGCCTCAGGGATGAGACACCACCACCTCGCCCCCCCCCCAGCCTCAGGGGTGACATTATCTCCCCAGTGGGGTGGAGGACAGAGTCTCAAAGCTAAGAGAAACATTCCCAAACTTTAATATCAAGTAGAATTCTGTACACTAAACTGTGTTTGTCCCATATTGATATGTTTAAGTATTAAATTGCCAATGGGACTGTTGGGTGGTAGAAACTTTAAGAAGTTATTAAGTTTAAATGAGGGCATAACAGTGATACCCTAATCTAAAGCACAATTTTTCCTTGCACAATTTGTACAAATATTGTTCAGTCAGTCACCTTAAGGAAGAGGAACTCAAGGAAAGGTCATGTCAAGCCACAGTAAGAAGGTGCTCTTTACATGCCATGAAGACATTCCTCACCCAGCCTGAGTCTTACTGAAAGCCCGATCTTAAATTTATAGACTTCAGACTGTGAGAAAATAACTTTTTGTTGTTTAAGCCACCCAATGATACCTTGTTATGTCAACCCAAAGTGACGAATGCAAACACTGTCCCCATTTTGTGGATTAGGAACCAAACACAAGACCGTTGGCCAAACTAACATTTGAACTTCTGGGTCTGACTAAGTGTGCTCTCTTTGGATTGTCCTCTACATTTTGAGCCAGAACATAACGAACACAGACAGCCTTAAAAAATCCCAAACCTTTGGGCCCTCCCTGGTGGTGCAGCGGGCTAAACAACAGCACTAAGAAGCTAAAGCCACTTCAGTATGAGTTCAATCCCCAAACCTGGAGGTGACCCACATGGCATAGCAGACCTCTACTGACCCACCTGCTACTTCCCTCAGCAGTGTATTTCATTGATCTGCCTGTTCTGCTCCCCACTCTGTCTCTGGTGAATCTTCTCACTGTCCCTGCACCTCTGGTCTGTACCCCAGTTCTGTGTGCATAAATAAATAAATCATAAACAAAAACAAAAATAAAAACTTCAACTGCTATTGTTTTTTTTTTTTTTTACAGTTTGTGTGTTGTAGGCTTAAGTGGATACACACAGTCATGTCAGTTTTCTCATTCCCACTCATTTTCAATTGATTCTTATGTTCTAGCAGATATCATTATTTGAGCTCTCAGAATTCCAAGTTAATGTTGAAATTACATCTAAAGTTCTATGATCACAATGTGGAAAAATCTAAGATTCCTTACTGCTGTATTTGCTTTTTATGAAACATATTACAAAATATCCAGTTTGTGTCTGAAACTAATTGGCAGTGTCCTAGTAAACCATATTAAAATTAACTTCTATTAATTGGATTAGAAATTCAGTGAGAATGACAGCTGCTAGTGCCTTTTACAGTTACTTTATTTCTCTATAATCCATATGGCAGAAATCACAAAACGCTTTTTTTCTCTGTTGAAATAAACATTTCAGATAAAAAGGTTTGACTCAGTGTGGTCAAAATATATGCATTTGGTCTATTTTCTTTTAAAAAAATATGCAATCTGACTATCCTTTTTTTCTCTTTCTCACAGGTTTTCACCAGCCATATTTTTATATCTGATTAGCATTGTTCCATCACTATGGCTTCTTGAAATGCACCATGAGACCCAGGTACTTCTTTTCAAAAAATACAAATATGAAATATTCAGTAATAAACAACTTTCATAATGTAATATGACTTGTGCCAGAGATGTACTTTCCTAATGAACTGGATTTTTATAAAATAAAAGAATATCAGTGAAAGAAAGTCAATCCATGATCTGTTAAAACCAATAAAAATGATACATTCATTTAAGATTTAAAATTACATAATTAACCAGTAATTTGTGTGAGAGACTCATTCCTAAGACCCTACTATCAAAATCTGCTAGAGTTTATATGGAATCATAAAAAGTTGGTTTTAATCTTCATGGTCTCAATGAGTTTCTGCATTGTACTAAGATTAGTCAGGGCATAATCATCTAGCATCCTGTAAAAGTCATATTTTTAGGAAGAAAAAAACAATGAAGATACTCCCTCCTCTGTACTCTGATATGTAAACACAAGTAAACTTTAGTGGGATTATTTGAAGTAGTCCGTTGTAAAATACTGAATATGCAGACTTTAGAAGTTCCACTTTTGAGGATCCCATGAACTGTTTTAGTGAAATAAGAATTACACTTTAGAGCCCCCGTGAAGTACTAAGGAGTCATGGGACCCCCACAAAAGGTATGATAGGTTACATATATTAAAGTATTACCTAGAAAACAAATAGTGGTTTCCAATAGAGTTCTTTGTCTAGGGAAAGATACTAATTTTTAAGTGAGTTGTTTCTTACATGGGCAACCCAAGGAACAGGCTCTAGGGTAGACTCATTATTTATTATTACTAAGTGGGGAAGCCAATTAATAAAGTTCACCACATTCTATTCTGGACTTAACATCATTAGGGTTTAGGCTATAACTTCATTGATCAAAAAATGCTTTAGGCAAGATTTGTGAGAATTTGTCTACACAGATGTGTTTGCTACAGTTGGTCATTTTATAGCAAGGTTAAGCCTCCTGTAGATATTTCAGATATTTGAGACTTATCTGCAAAATTCTTGCTTCAAATTTCGGCACATGGAGGGGAATTTGGAGCTTTATATTATTTTTGAATAATTACACAGCACATACTAATAATGTAGGCATGAAGAAAATATTTGTCCTTAAATCTCCAAAAATCTTTAAAAATATTAAAGTTGGGCCCTCCCTGGTTGTGCAGTGGGTTAAGGCACAGCACTAAGAAGCTAAAGGCCACTTCAGCATGGCTTTACCATCCCCACCCCAGAGGTGGTCCACATGGCGCTGCAGACCTCTCCTCCCCTCTGTGCCCCCCTCAGCAGTGTACTTCATTGACCTGTTCTGCTCCCCACTTTGTCTCTGGTGAATCCTCTCATCGCCCCTGTACCTCTGACCTATACCCCAGCTCTGTATGCTTAAATAAATAAATCTTCTAAAAATAGTAAAGTTACAGGCTATCTCTATGAGATATATATATATATATATATATATATATATACACACACACACACACACACACACACACATATGTGTGTGTGTGTGTGTGTGTATCACGTCCTAGCAATCTGCTGAAAGATTGGTTAGTTCAAGTTACAGCTTTTAAAAACTGTACCATAAAGAATTTGGAAACAGTTTCAATTTCCTTCCTACTTACTAATTTCAAGGGCATGGCAATAAGCTCTGGTAATTCAAATTATTTTTTCCCCTTCACATCAAATTCTATGACATGGCTATCATCCACAGTAACAATTCATTTCCCCAAAAGCTTTTATAATATAAATGCATTGCACACTTAATTGATATACAGGTCAAGTCCCATTATAAAAGTAGCATGTAACCAAACATTCTCTTTTTAATAAAAAAAGATTTTTGAGCCCTGGGCAGTACCTTTCTAATTTTCATACTACAAAAGAAATTGGACCTTTAGTCATAATGGATTTGACTCACTTTGACACTGAGAATTAAAATGAATGCCCAGTATTGAATTGGACAGGGTGGCCAGAAATGGAAGTAGAAAAATAGGAGAGAGACAAAGTATTGGAATTACACTTAAGTAAATAAGAAATGGCAGAAAAAAAGAAGGTTTGGTCATTTTCAAAGTCTCATCATTTAAGAAATGTTGGTCATGATAATCATCACTTTTTTTTTTTTCAAAGAATTTCTTGATCTCAAAGCATTTTCTTGATTTCAAAGTCTTTTCCTCATGGGCCCAGCAACCTCATAAGTTAGCTGTTATATATTTATTTCTGTTTTTTAGACGAAGTTTCAGAAAGATTGAGTAATTTTTTCCTAAGGCCACAGAGGTAATCAACAGCTGTTCTGGAACTAGGATCCCAGATCTTGACCCATACTCCTGTAACGTGTTGCTTTTCTCCATTACATGTACAAGAATAGTTTGCATCAAAATAGTCTGAATTTTTCATGAGAGAAAAAAAATAATGTAATTTACTCTCACATTTTCCATTTACTCAACATTCTAAATGTCCTAACCTGTGACTTAACATTAGGAAAACATCTTGACCTACGTCATAAAGACATTTGTCCTAGATGATGTATTCTCTACCTCCATTCCTGAATCTGGCAGGTTCTACATGAATGGAAACAGAATAGTTATGACAAGGATTATGATCTTAACTCTTAGTGATCTATTTATGGAGTGGCACAGCTAAAGCAATGGAAATTTTGTGGTGTTCATGGTGTCACAGTCTGGTTTGACCCAAATTATTATTTGTTTTTAACCTAATGAGCATTTTTAAGATATAGCCCATGAAAAAGTGACTTGTTGGCATCCAGGTAATCTATATGAACTCATCTATAAAATGCTGAATGTAAACAATATTACTATTTTAAAAATACAAGTCAGGTTAGGTCATAGGAGTCAAATGAGTTACTTATTGCAGCTGCGACTTAAAGGAAAGTCTCATCAATTTATAACATCAGATTACAAGAATGGAGAGGAATTCAGGTCTTAATACTACATAATACGGAATACAAAGCAATTTGTTACCAAGTTATATTGAAGTACAGACAACTTTTATAATAACATGTCTATGGATTTTTAGAGATAAGTATATAAAAATCACATCAAGATCACTACTTTCTATGTACAATCTGCTTTTATGCCTACAAAGTGGTCAAATATGTTTCCTATTTGCCATTAGGTTCTTAGATTAACAAAACTTGCAGTGAGAATTTGTATCTTGGATCAGAGATTTGATTTCATATCTTCATTATCTTTTTTTTTTAATATTAACTATACAAAAACAAAGTGTACAAACAACTGCATTGTTGCTCTTAGTGATATGGCACATAGCCATTTTTCTTGTCATTTCACCCATAACACTAGTTGTTTTGAAGGACAGGAAAATTAGCTTCTTGACAGATGTTCTCCTCTACTTTTACAAGTAGTTCATACAATGATAAATGAAGTACCCAGCATAATTAAGGGGAAAAAATACACTTTTTACATCTTTATCATTAAAACAAATTTTCTCTCCAAATCCAAATGTGTGATCTTGGATGGGTGTTGTTGTTTGTGGTGATGGTGTTGTGAGTGGGTGTGCTTCAAATGCATGTTAGCACTACAGATGTTAAAAAAATCTCCAACCTTATCGATTTATTTTTACTCATTTATAAAATTCTTATTGGCTACCATTATATTTTCAAGTGTCGCTCCTTTTCTTTCAAATATTTTTTTCCCCTTCTTTTTCTCTATAACATATTCCCAGCATCTGGCTGAATAAAAATCATGCACACTTCACTTGCAGAAATTTATAGGCAAAAATGAAGAAACAAAAGGAGACAATGTTATTTATTTTAGTTATAGTTAAGAGTATTATAAATTGACCTAAAATACTACTTTACTGGATAAAAATGTTAACTGATTTTTGGTTGCCACAGTGCTTATTGGGAAAGATCGAACATAACTGAATTATTTACTTGAAGTAATATTTTAGATAAAGAGGCTCTGGGCAAGAAACACATCTTGATATGAATGATTTGAGCAGGATCACACATGTTTTAGTGCTGCCAATAATTACTGGTCTATTTTACAGTTGATTCAGGGTTGAGGAAAGGAATGCTGATTATCAATCCATAAATTCTTCATCTCACCACAATGAACTCAGAATGTCTACAGCCTCATAAAATTTGTGGAAAAAATAAGATATATAGCTGACTCTCTTCTCTTATTAGTAGAATATGGTTTTATATCTCAAGTGCATAACCTGATTTTTGGAAATATTTGTATATACAGTTTAAATTCCATTCATCTAGTGTCTTAGATACAATGAAGGCATCTAAAGTGTACTTATCATGGAATCTATTTTTTTCCCTTTAAAAAACATTCCTAGTATTGCAATAGCCAATCTGAAGAAATGTTACAGAATGTCAGCAGCAAAGCAGATTTCAATCAAACTCTGATGTCAAGTGAACAAACCAATGGAGCAGATGATCTCATTGAAACGGTAAGAGCTTTTTCCACTATATATAAAAGGATCTATCAAATCATTTTTTCTCTTGGTGAGGATAACATCTTCCATCCTTTTCAGCTCTTTCTTTCCTAAAGAGTTTTGCCAATTCTTTGTTTCACTCAGTAATTCAAAAAATAATCATATTTTTATATTTAGTAAACATTTAATATACATAGATATAGATACATAAGGCATCTATAGCTTATGAATATTAATAGATGTGCTTTGCAACATTAAAATGCCTTTAACACTTAAATTAGTCAAAATATGCACAGAGGGATATATATGCTTGTGAGGGATGGTATAAATGAAAGATTGGGAGCTGTCCTATTTACTTTTCAGGTGTTTATATAAATAAAAGTGGAATGCTTTCCAGCCAAAATAGAATCAGTTCTTTATTCTTCACATGCCTGAAATTTGGCAAATAATCATGATCTATTAGAAAATCATATAAGGGAGAGACATCAGGCCAAAGTGCCAACTACCAAACCATGGTTTCAGCAAAATAGGCTGTTGATTCTATCAGCATTGGCATGTCTAATCTGAAGTTCTAATGGGTGCCCCAGTGATATTTTGCTAATATCACTTTGAGAAAATCACTGGTTTTAAGTTTTTCATCTGATAGCTGTAAAAAATAATAGATACTCTGTTAATATTCTTCTTGTAAAAATTGAAATATGTGTGAAGTCTCATAGAAGAAATATAAGGTAGTGTTAAGTTTCATGCATGGTTTTAATCAGACTGCAACCTCCCTTGATTTTTGTTTTTTTAATCTTCCTTTGCACTTTTCATCAGCAAGTGATCAGAAAGGATAAATAGTTAAGTCACTCATATTTAGTTAGAATCACTATCCAATACTATGTCTTAGAATAATATGCTTTAAAATAAGGTTAGGTAACAAACATGATTTTAATTTTTTTCTCATTGGATATAGTAGTTTTTTAAAGAATATAAAATGAAAGAGAAGATTTATATCATGTTAAATTACTAGATAAGTAAATTCAGAGTTAAAATCTGTAGAAGAAAAATATAGAAAATTTTTGTGACTTTCCATGGAATTTTAAAATTTTTGCAATGTGTTATAATTTGTTATGGAATAAAATATAATGAGACGTGATCTATAAAACATTGTAAAATTGAGTTTTAAAATATCATCTAGTACAATCTAACTGGCAAATGGAAATTTTAAATTACTTCTAATTATAAGACTGCCCTATTTTAAGAACCATATTAAGTTTTTCTCAGATTGTTCAGCTAGTAGGAATTTTGCCTTCTTTAGTAGGTAAGGGAACATTTTCTGAATATGATCTTCCACAAAAGCTAATTTTTGATTAAAGCCATGGTAAAGAGGGCATTTCTTTTTATGGTGGTAGTTTGTAATTCTTCTGTCTGCCTGACATTTCTGTTAAACAGGCCAAAGTGTTTGTGAATAACTTATCTACAGTATGTGAAAAAGTTTGGACTCTGGGACTCCATCAAACATTCCTGCTAATGCTAATAATTGGAAGATGGCTTCTACCCATTGGAGGTGGGATCACTCGGGACCAACTCTCTCAACTTCTCCTTATGTTTGTGGGAACAGCTGCTGACATACTGGAATTCACAAGTGAGACCCTGGAAGAACAAAATGTGAGGTAAGAAGAACCTGTGATGTGAAGACCTTTTCAAGGTCAGATCCACACAGCTGTCTCTGCTCTATTATTTACATTCTGAATAAGTAAGAATTTTCAGCATATCATATCTGCAATAGTAGAATCATAGGATTTACTGCTGATCAAACAACATATCCGTTAAATCCAGATATATAAAGAGAGTTCTGGGGAAAAAAAAAAGCAAAAATAGTATTTTATGGGTGAGAAAGAAAAGTTCTGCACGTCTGAATTACCATAGGCTAGGTGGGACCACAGTAATTTGAAAACCTCCTGGAGGTAAAATGATGATCCCTAGTTTCCCTTTCCTATTCTCAACTGTCCAGGAATGTAACCAATAATGAGATTCTCTTCTAGAGCACACCACCGCTACAGTTCCCAGAAAGTACCTGGAGGAAACATGGAGAAATCACTCCACTCTCTAGTTGGGTGTGAATGGCAAGTGAGACAGATTAAGTTTTATTTTACTAAATTTTATTTTCAGTCAGTTTTGTTGTCCAAGTTAAGTGCCCAAAGCTTTCTGGTGTAGATGCCTATAAATTAAAACTTATTGAGTTGGTTCTTTTATTTTTGCCACAAGCAAATAAACTCAGAATCCATGATCACATCTGTTTATGGAACTACTTTCTTACCATTAGGGATTTAAGTCTCAGTGCCTGAATGTACTTTCAGCTTGGGTTGTTTTGCACTAAGCTATAAAAATAAATTGGAATGAGGCTGGCTTTTAATGCTACAGTTTACTTTATGCTGTGTTCCTTGAACAATGAAACATAAAGCTGAGCAAAATAAACTAGCTTAGTGAATAAACTTAATAGTCAAATTAAGGCACAAAGAATTTCTGTAACAATAGGTTACCTTTATATGATCATGTTGTTTCATTTATACTAATTTTTTATACCTTATTAAGCAGACATAGAATTTTAAAGAGAATCCCTTTCAACTTGATCTATTGTTCTCAAAATATTTGTTTTAGTTTTGTAGTATTAATATGCTGCATGTGATTGATCCCTTACAGACTTTCAGATACATTAGGACACAACATACTGTGTTACAAGAAAAAGAATTCATGACAGCACATAATATTAACAAAGGCACAGTGGTAGGAACATGATAATTTAAATACCATTAACTACATCTAGATAGAAAGCAGCACATACCTACTAAATATTGGGGGAGATGACAGAGACACAGGGTAAGAAATGGATATTCAGGAGGCGAATGTTTTGTAGGAATGGTAATAAAATTGCAAGACCTACCAAACCTGGCTATCTTAATCGTCAGTTGAGTAGACCCAACCACAAGTGACACCAAGGTGTACTTAATAATAGATCAATGTTTGCATATGAAATGTTAATAAATAAGATAAAAATTTCTCAGAAAAAAATTGAAAAATCATGAGATATTTATTCATTCACTAAGTAATGGCACATTAACTGGTATGTGCTAGGAAGCATGTGGGGAAAGATGGGGGATCAAATGGTGAGCTAGTGATGAGGGAAAAAACACACAGTTCTGCCCTAACCCAGGCAATTTCCATTCATCATTTTCTTCTGCTACCTACAAATTAATCTTAACCCTTTATAAATCTCTTTTTTTTTTAACTCTCATTTTGAATTTGATTCATGTCTCCATAATGTTGCTGAATGAACTGTGTCATGGTGTCATGGTTTTTGTTTTCAAATTTCTTTTCAGGCTTTGGTCTCAAATTGAAACACTTTTGTTTTTGATTAACTTAATTGTCTCAGTGACCTATGCTCTCAACTCTGCTCCCACATTTCTATTTCACTACTCAAATACTCCAAAATCAATATTGACAGAAAGACCTTAGAAATGTTCTTTCTTGAAAATCTGTCTCCCAATGTCTAATATCTGGCCTCAGGATCCATTCATACTTTTAAGCTTTGTCACTGCAATTGTCTGTCTCTTCAAACCAGGCATTAAAACTTCTCCCACGAGGGTGTAGTCTTCCCCACTGGCTTCAAAAGATAATCATCAAAATAAATATAATATACACTTAAAGGATGTTAATGAGTAGTAAGAAAGAGGGTTAATACATGAAAACCTACTGTGCATAACCTATTATTTTTGTTTTGGTTTATCTTGTCTTTTCATTTTTTTGAGGCCTTCCTGTTATGTTTTAAATTACATTTCCATTATCATATGTGCTACTTTTATTATTTTTTGTCTGAGGGAGGGTGAGATCTTTGTGTGACAGTTGTATAGGCTCTTTGTGTGACCCTCGAGTAATCGAGTAATCTGGTGCTGATGGCTTATGTTGATGCTCTCCTTCTCTCCCTGCTCCATATTGAGTTTAGTGTGTTGTCTAAATATTCATTGTTCTGTTGCTTTCTAACAAACCTTTTAACATTTGTTTGCCATGTGCAGTATGGTGTTAATGCATTTGTTTAGTTTTTGTTTTACACTGAGTTACCTCTTATTTCTGTCTTAACTGCTGATCTTGCTGGGTAGAGGATTCTGCACTGGAGGTCTTTTTCTTTAAGTATGTTAAATATCTCTTTCAAATCCCTTTGTGCTGTCTTGCTTATGCTGAAAGGTCTGCCGAACTTTGATGTCCTCATAAATTATTCTTTATTTTCTTGATATTTAAAATATTTTGTCCTGCTACTGATTCTCAACAGGTTATTATTATGTGCGTCTTGGTGCCCACAAATGTTATGTTTTCAAGTTCATTAATTTGCACAATTGTTTCTGTTTATGTTATTGAGGTACTTATACATACCTTTTTAAAATCAGCTACTGTATTTTTTAGTCTGTTGTTTCTAATTGTCACTGCCTCATATTTTTCTTACTCTCATTCCATTGTTTTATATCATTTTTTCTTTCTTTTTTTGTTCTATCAGTGTTGTCAAAACTGTTGCCCTGAATTTCCCTTCTGAAATGCTCCGCAACTCTGCTGAGTCAGAGCTCCTTCTGGGGGTTTTGTTTGTTTGTTTTTTTCCTCTGGCATTTATAATGTGTTCTGATAAGGATGGGTTTTCAATTACAGTGTGCAAACCTGGTTGGAGCTGTCAGGGGACTGGTGTGAGTAAGGGGCAGTAGTATGAAAAAGGACTGGGGCAGTGAATGCCAAAGGATCATCTTCATTAGGCTCAAGAATTTGAATTTCCTGCTATGCTGTGGGTTCCAGACTTATGTGTTAGGGATCCAGTGATGCTCCCTCCAGGTCAGCTTCTCAGCCTCGGTGTCTCTTATGGTCTTGTGTCCACATCCATGGTAGGCTACTTCTAAGTACGAGATGCAGCAGTGGGCATGAATTGCAGCTGATATATAGGGTCACAGGCTGAGAGTTGTTCTCTTTTCCTGTCCACTGCAGTCTTATCCTAGGGTATTACTCCCACTGTTGGTAGATACTGAAGTTTGTTCAAGTGTCCTTTGTGACAACTGTTAGGTATTTGGGATATCTCAGCCTCCTGCAGTGGCAGGTATTTCTTCAGATGTCTCAGTTTGACTTTCAGTTGCAACCTTTCCTACAGGGATGTCCAGGTCTCTCCAAGGGTGGAAGCTATTAGTTGAACTCTGGCAACCTAGTGTAAGAGCTCAAGCTTTACCACTGCTTTCTGCTGCTGCCTTGAAGATAAATTGCAAATAGGTATTTGGTAGAATTATTTCAGTAGTTCGGCATTATTAATAGTGACCATTTATTGAAAAATCTAGTTCACATCTGTTGCAAAATACTAAATTTTCTCAACAGTTTTTGTTTGGACTTTGAAAATTTTCATTATTAGAGAACATACTAACTCTAGAGGCATTCATTTAATTTTGACTTATTATTAGAAGGTACTATTATTAGAAGTTACTTAATAATACCTTCTACTACTAGACAGTATTATCCAAAATAATAATTTTGACTCATTATTAGAAGGTACTAAATTTTGATGAAATTTGGGTTTTTAAGATGCCACTAAAACCCTTTGAACTTGAATTGAACCTGTAACATCACAAGAAACCCTTTTCTTTTTCTTATGAAAACTCTGTAAGTATATGAAATAAACTTTAAAAGCACTCTTTTCTGGTTTTCTTTTTCTTGGACTATCCTCTATATAACATGACTGAGTTTTTATCACCCAAGTGATAAAAAGTTTTTGGACCAAAAATCTTTATAACTTTTCTTCCTAAAACATGAAGCACAACACATAATATCTCAAATATATTTCCAACATTATAGAATAGTGCCAAAACTTTCCATTTAATTCACAGAAATAATATAGTATAATGCTTTCTATCCCAAACACATAAAATTGCATTCTTGTGGTCAAATTTCTTTTTAAAGTATTGACCTTAGTTTCCTCACTGAGCAAACAGAGATAAAAATACACCTATTATGTTCAGTAGATATTAAATGTTAAACAGGAATCTGACAGGCACATAGAAGAACTGAGAAACTATGGGTAAAATATTTAAATTCTGGCCCTTATTGAAAGTATACTATATATAGACATCGGCATTACAAAGAAGGGAACATTACAGACTGCATTTCTGAGGCATTTCCATTTAAGATTCTTCTATACTTTATACTTCTTATGAAGCAGTCTGTGATTGTATTCGATTTTGGAAAATCATAAATCATGTCACACTGTAGACTCATAATTTGATAATAGTAAGGAAAAATCCTTGAGCTTATTTTTATGGCTGCTGCTGGGAAATGTTACTTATTTTGTCCTATTCTAGGTCATTTAGTTATATCCTGTCAAGATCTTTTGGGATCCTGATGGTTTCTTCCAGGGTTCTGGTTTTCCATCCAAGCTCCATGTCATATATGGCTTCCATCAATGTTGGCAGTTAAGTCACTGATGAAATACAGAGTAGGGCAGGATCAAAGCGAAGCCTGCAGCAAGCCCCTAGAGAACCCTTTGAGGAGTCATTTGCATAGGTAGGAATCCATTCAGCAGTACTCAAACCCAGAACATATCTTGATTTTTTTAGTAAGAGCACTATGTCAGGCTTAATACATTCAAATATTCATTAATTTGTAAATCATTACCTGCATGGAAATCCTGACTTCATCTTAAACAAAAGTTTAGTGTAATTGTTTTTGGGAAACTTAGCTGAGTTTAGTCAATACTGCCTTCAATAAGGAATCTCAGAAATCTTTAAAAATAATTACTTAAGTGATCTCACTAGGGATTATTAGTAAATGTGCCTTTGTAGTTTATGATGCATTTCTCTTTTATTTTAAATGTGAATACTTCATTTTTTCACTGCTAGCTTTATTTCCATTAACTGCCAAGACAGGTAATGATGGCCTAGAAATCTCATTTACAAATTCTTTCAGAGTCTTAAATCTAATTTTCAACACTCAACATTTAAAAACATCCCTTACAATCACCTCATTTGACTTGGTTTCAATTACTCTTCCCTGATGCTTTTCTCTCCATCTCCAATCTGTAAATACTTCTTTAGAGTGAAGTTGGCAACAAAATCTTTTATTATACTGCTAACTTCAAATTAATAACTTCCTTTGCATTTTTGCTATAAAAGTGATTCTAATATTCCTTTAATGTACTTGCATTTTTGTGACCTCATCTCTTTTTGATTTTAGTCTTTTAAGACCATTCTCTTAGAATATGATGTCTATAGATTTGTCAAATATTCTTTTGTACATCAACATGTTTTCCGCAATATATGTTGAGTGTTCAGTATTTACCAGTTATTCTTCTAGTCACTAGCAATATAGTGCTAAATAAAATACATATTCTTTGCCTTACATCTAATTTTAAAATTAGTTTTACAATCTTAGAATAATTTCACATTTTCTTCTTGAAATCAGTCCTGAGTTTCTGGGTCATGTCTAATTTTTCTCTTCCATAATGCTTCTTTAATTTTGAAAAATAAAGAAGACACTATGGAATTCACAGGCTTTGCCATGAATCACACATATGATGATACACTTTAAAGTTGGCTTTGAAGCCTTGGATGTTGTGTTTTTTAATTGTTTTCCATTATTCCATTTTAATCATGCATACATTATTTATTGATTTCTTAGATCACAAAGATACATTAGCAATTCTTAGTGGTTTTTAGATTATAATCAAGTATAAGGGAAAGAGTTAAAGAATTTTCTTTTCTGAATGTAATACAATATTTATTACTAATTTAAAGCTTAATCTGCGTTCTAGGAATAGTTCTGTCTTAGTCTACGCCATCCTTGTCATATGGACCTGGAGTATGCTGCAGTTCCCACTGGACCTGGCAGGTGGGCATGCTGAGATTTGCTTAAAGAAATAGAAGCTGTCTTAACTTGCGACTGTAGACTGTAGTAAACCTAAGGAGGTCTTTGAGAAGTTTATTATTATTTTTAAAGGTTTATTTTATTTATACATACAGAACTGGGGTACATGTCAGACACGAAGGGGTGGTGAGAGGCCTCACTAGAGACAGAGTGAGGAGCAGAATAGGCAGATTGACAAGTACATTGCTGAGGGGAGTAGCTGGTAAGTCAGAAGAGGTCTGCCGTGCCATGTGGGTCACCTCTGGGGCCAGGGATCAAACTTGCACTGAAGTGGCAGTGGCTAGCTTGCAGTGCTGTGTCCTAACCCGCTGCACCACCAGGGACGGCCGAGCAGTTTATTATTTTTTAAGGTTTTGAGATCTATGAGCTCCAATTCAGCTTAGATGATAAGTGAACTGAAACTGTGGAAAGCTACAAGTAGGTCTAGTGTGGACCACAGTGGGCCTGAGATTAGTGGGTGAATAAGATTTTACAGTTTTGCATTCACTTCAGATAGTGGTCTATCACTTAATGATGTGTAAAATCTTCTGCAGATTATTTACTACATTCTGTACCTCAGTTTTTCATTCATGAAATGGGATCAATAATCATAGTTACTAGAAGGGGAGAATTCTTGTGATTAGATAAGATATTGTTTGTGAAGGGCTTAACATATTGTTTCCAGGCATGTAAATGTTATCTTTTCATATTTTTGAAGAGGTCATTTTCAGTCCTTTGTCAGACTTATGAATTAAAAATATCGGAGAGAGTAAGAATAGCTTCAGGCTACATGGAAAACTGAAATTTTCCTTAGAAGTGGTCATTGGCATCCTCTTGGTCTTTCTTTTAAAAAGACATAAACTTTAACAGGTTGCACAGAGCAAATTGTTTCCAGGCCTTTCGTACTAACCACATGTGGCTATATAACGTTAAATTAAATTTAAAAAAATTCAGTTCCTCAGTCACACTATCCACATTTTAAATGTTCAATTGCCACATGTGGCTGCTGGATTATATAGCATAGATACAGAATGTTTTGCCATCTCATAATTTCAAGAAACACTGTATTCTTGATTTGAACATTCTCCTGAATGCCACTGTAAAGAAGTTCTAAGACTTAATAGTTTTCATTTCCTTAAATCCGACTTTGGTCTGTGATACTATATCTATTGGCCTCAAGATTAGAATTAATCATTGGACAGATATTGAGTCTTTTTTCACTTATTTTAAGAGGCTCAGAGATTCAAAGCTATTTGTCACTTTAGCAACTACTTTCTGAAACAAAAGTGTCATCAGAATAAATGGAGAGACTCTAACTTTTTGGAAATACCAAAACCTAATTACTAGCTAATAATGTGTGCTTATGAAATACACACACACCCATACCCCTCATAATTTGGCATAGTAGGTCCTTTATACAAAGTGCTCAATTAATGTCCTGTGATAGAATTCTAGGTACCATATTTTAGATGTTGAGTAAGTCAAAGGAGTTCTTCTGGGAATCATTCCTGACCCTAAATTCTTAGAAAATGTTATTATTGATTCTGTACTAGATTATTTATTTATTTATTTATTGCCATTTATACTGTTGATCCTTACCCTCCTGTATCATACCCTGTGGTTTATAGGCTTGCTAAGAAAAATTTTATTTAAGAAAGAAGTTTTGTAAACTTTTAGGGGTGATAATGTTATACAGCTGTTTGCAAAACAAAGACCAAATGTTACTTCTGACTAAATCACTATTGTATTTTCCAACAAACAGAGCACTGTGTTCACTGTATCAAAGCAGCTTCATAATATTTGCAGGCTCCAGTAGATGAAGGCATTCTTTGTTTGAAAACTCCAAATGGAAGACTTCATTATTCTAAAAGGATTATTTTTTTTGCCCTTGACCTTGAATTAAATTTACATTTTAGAAATTAAAACAAAAAGGTTCATCTGTTGATTGGACTGCCTTTGTTCAACTGGAAAATCAGTAATTATACTCAGTCCTTTTTGTAAACTGTGAGATGAAACCATAAGGAATTAGACAAAATAAAATTATCAATGGCATTTATTTGGGCTTTTTTCTCCTACCATTAGAAAAAAAAATGTGTTTAACAGAATTATGCTTGAATTTGAATACAAATACTTGCATTTTTACAACACAGTTTACACCTGTGGCTATGTCAATCCACCAGTAAATAGGTAGGCCCCTGAGTAGAAAGAGAAAGATCTGGGCCAAATGCTTAGCAGACAGGTAGACCTCATACTGCAAGTGAAATAGTGTACGAAAGAAAAAGAACCCACTGATGTTATTGTAGTGGAAAAAGAGTCAGTGAGGGGGGACCCCTATCCTCATATATATCACTTGCTACCACTTTCTAAAGTAGAAAACTAAGATCCAGCCAGGTTAAGTAATTTGGCTACCATCTCCCTGCCAGGACATTACTGAGCCAGAAGAGGTAGTCTGGCTTCCTGACTAGAAGCCTGGAACAACCAGCTATGCATTCTCTCTAGACTGTGCATCCTAAAGACAGGCATGATTTCCTTTATTCTCTGTAGCCTGGTTAATTTTCCTTTTCCCAAGTGTGGGAACTATAAGGTAAGCTGAATTGTTTTTACATGCCATGAAGAAGAGAGTAGGCTTTCTTCCCTTTTACTGGAATTATAACAGATGATCGATTTTAAATGGCAAATGATCAAAGCTGTTCAATGGCAGCAGGTTTCCCCTGTTCTACCCAAAATCAAATTACATATTAAATTAAGTCATTAACTATAACACCCGTTCTGGCTGACTTGTCCCCATTTCATTCCCTCTTATGTTTCTACACTTCAGAGGTACATTAACTGATCTGTCTCGTGTTTTCAGTACAGCATGTCGTGTGCCCCTCATCAGTGACATCAAGGAGCTTCCCCAGTCTGTTCTTTTGCCAATACGGTGCCGATCTATGGAACATCGGAATCAGCGTCTTCATACAAGACGGCCCTTTCCTTGTCGTGCGTCTGATATTGATGACTTATTTCAAAGTTATAAACCAGATGCTGGTGTTCTTTGCTGCAAAGAATTTCCTTGTGGTGGTGTTACAGCTCTACCGCTTAATAGTGCTGGCGCTGAATGTCCGTGCTTCCTTGCAAAGTCAACCGGAAGGCATGAAAGGGGGCAACGGTCCAGATCAACTAGCTGAGAGCAGGGTCCCTTCTGAGGCCTGGGAGGGTGGTTCTAAGGAAGGCTTGGACATTCCTTTGCAGGTCTCACCAGAGACCTCTGAGGACTCTCACTCCACACCTCAGTTATTTATAGACAACAACATGTGATGCAACTGGAGCATTTCATTTTCTGTTCTCCTTAAAGACAGAATCTTCCTCTCTCTTTTTAGCCTGTTTTATATAATAATTTTCAAAGGACCAACATAAAAATTGATCTTAAACCAAAGCCAAGGAAAACCTTTTTTTTTTTTTTTTCTTCAGGTGAATGGAAGGAACTTTGCTTAGTGACTGTAGCTAGAACTTCTGTGTGATGGTATCAGATGCTATAGTTGTTCAACGATGAAGTGATTTGTTTTTCTTGAACTGTTTAAAAAGCTATGGACAGGGTTACGGTGACATGCCCTCAAAAGATTTAGTGCAGACAAACTGTCGCGGCTGTTACCTGAAAATAGAGAAGCTTTGAACTTCGACTCCATTGTCAGAATATCTCTTCTGATCTTTTCTGCAATGTCCCTTTGACATTAAAAAAATAAATAAATAAATTGTACATTCAGTGAATGCAGAACAAATGAAGAGAAAAATGCCTTTAAAATTACCTCACTGTGGGCTGGAAGCAGTGAAAATCTCAGCCTAGCTTCCATAGCATTGACAGCCCTCTTCACTGCAGCACAGACTTCCCAGGAACATCATTTTTCTGGGCTGATGTAGTATTCTGTCATGGCCCACTTTTACAGAAATTTTATTGCTTTTGGCTCGGACGCTGCAGAATTCACAGCAAGCCACTTCGATTACATATCTACTGGTTGCGTGGCAGGAAATACTGGTAAAATGCTAGCAAAGTCACAATTTCCACGCTGAACATGGTTTGTGGGACTTGTCAGTATTTTTCTTAACTCTGTTTTACCGTTTTCTATATTACCAAGTCGAATTACGTGGACTGAGTCCAGGGAGCACTGAAATCGTGAATAAAGGTATTTCAGTTACCATAGTTTCTGATGCCTTTCTGCCAGGAGTAGCTGTAGTCTCCATGAACTGCCACTACTGAAGATGGTCTTTGCTCCTGGGAAGATGTTGGTTATAGAGATTCACATCGGCCTTACATGCACTCATTGTCCTTGATTAGTTGATAGAGTCAGAAGAGGCCGTAGATTTATGAACAAGAGGATCCCTTTTACTACTATAAAGTCAAACTTCATTTTCCCAGTATTAAAATAACCATTCTGCCCCTTTATAAACCTTTGTATTTTCTAGATGGAGGTGTTTCAGAACCTTTAAAAATGATTTTTGCTTTTTAACAGGTTGTATGAAAATCACCTGACTATGTAGCAGTAATGATGAAACAAACAGTTTAAAAATCTTATTTTAAGGTTCAAGGCATTCCTTCCTGTTGTTATGCTTAGGAATTCACAGGAAAATTAAAGACAAAGGGTATGACTTTAACTCCCATGTGACTTATGACAACCAGTTGGGACAACCTCATTTTTCTATAAATCTCTGTGCCACATGATATTTGCTTAAACATTTGATAGAAACATTCTGTTTTTATACAAACAAATGACGTCTTTGGTGCCATTCTCATGTTTCTTTGTTTTCTTCCCTGTGTTTTAACAATATGATGATTGCAAAATTATTCATGAAGCTAATGGAATAAGTTTCCAATTTCCCACAATCATTTTTGAAAGTTTAAATCAGGAAATTATATTTATATAAAGAACTTGACAACTTTTAAGGGCATGTTATTTAAAATGCTTAGCAATTGAAAGCAAAATAATAACTGCTATTTATAAAAATGTCTCAGCAGAATCTGTTTTTATGTTGACTGTTTTATGTTGAGTGTTTTCCTCCACAACATGTATGTGCTGCTTATTATTGCAGATTTGCTCATGGCATACTTTTCATATTTCAACTTTTTTCTTGCAGCAAAACAAACATTGGGCCTCTAAAAATAGATAAAGTATAAAGTAGTACGGCTGTAGCAAGGATATTTTTAAATACTTTCAAATCTGAGACTTGGCTTGGCTTCATGAATGAGTTTCTAGCATTTGAGTAAAGAATTTTGTAATTAGCACTCCTCCAAAAGCCTGGGAAGTGGAAAGCTCGTCCAGAGTCTAGCTTTACTGCATGTGCCAGGAAGGCAAAAAAGCATGAGGACCAAGTCAGCTATTAATGGTGGCAAAAATAGACACTGGCTCTGCAAGATTTTCCAGGAAAGTCTGCTAAGGGCAGCATTTGTTACCCTAACTGCCAGTACTTTCAGTCTCACTGACTGTTTTCATGGCGGGGGGGGGGGGGGGCCTGTATTCATTTAGTTTATTTAAAACTAAACCTAAGTCTGGGTTTTATCCTTAGGATCCTTGATGAAAAGTTTAAAATATATTTAATTTTTTGTTCTTATGTAGATTGCTAAGCATTGCAATGTTTGAAAACATCCAAGTGTTTGTCACAAAGTGGCTAGAACAGCAGTTACCACCCGTATGTTAACATCCTGGGACTTGCTTCCATCTGAGTTGTAATAACTGACTCAGCTCATTTGCATAATGCATTGCAGGCCACACCTCTCTACCATCCTCCACAGACTGAAGGCTCCAGCCCCCAGCCAGGAAGATAGTGACTGGCTGTTGCTGTTGTGATTGCTGTTGTTCTTCCTGTGACTGTTGTTATTGAACTGTTTGCTTAAAACTCAGTCAAATGTCCGTCCTAAAAATATTTCATTCCACTGGTAAGAAAGTACTGTAGACTGTGCGGATGCTGTGTAGAAACACACCTCATAACTATCTTAAGGGTTTTCTTTACTCTTACTGAATGAGTTTCGGAGGACATGATTGAACAGTGCAAGATGATTGTGTTAATATTTATTTAAAATGGAACTGAAAACATAGTGAATCAAAATTTGTACGGGCCCGTAACTTACTTTCTCAGTCTTCCATAGTGAAGTTTCTTACACAAGTTTATGGTAAGCTCTGTTGTGGCGTCATTAGTGTATAGCAGCCCTTCGAGCTTTGTAAGACCAGAAGGGTATGGCCAAAGATATCAGATTCACTATTGCACTACTGTAATATGAATTGTTGAATCGTTATTTATAGAAAATTTTCAAAGCCCTGGGAAGGCATGCATGGTAGTGCACATGCTTAGGGCTTCTACCTGGGTTACAGAGTTCAGCATGACTCTTATTATCTTTAGCCTTTAATCTCAATGACTTCATCAATGCTCCTGTTAAAAGACAGAAAAAAAATGGCAAAAATCTAACCTTTCTCTATATACACTTTGCTCCAGTGAGATGTTGAAACATTGCAGAAGCTCAGAGACATCAGTAAAAAAAAATAATCAAAGTCTTGAATTATCAGAAGAGACTGTTATTTTTGTTCTAATTTCAAACTTTGCTTTCTACCTACTGGACATTCTGATCTACTCTCCAAAACATCTGATGGGTTAAACTAGGCAGCTGGGGGATGTTTATAGCTTGGACGCTTCAAATAACTTTCCATGTGATGGGAGTAACTCTAAACAGTGTTTGAATAATCAACTGTTGTAATCTTATATTTTATGGTGTTCATCCTCTTTCTAATTAGAAGATTTTATAAAAATATTTTCTCAGAACTATTTATATTTATACTATTTTGCTATGAATGACCTTTGTATTTTACTAAGTACATTAAATAGTTTGTATACAACTTTATCTTAATGTCTATTTGTTTGCTTGCATTTTTGGTCTTAACTATAATTCATGTCATCGATTTTTAAGCTTTTCTTTAAAAAAAAAACTTGATCTATTTAAAATATGACTAAAGTGGCATTTCAAAACAGTGAGGAAAGATTGACCAATTTTATAAATGGTTGAAAAATTTTGCAGACCATCTGGAAAAAATAAAGATACATTTTTATCTCATGCAATATATAGAAATAAATTCCAGATGGATTAAAGATCTAAATGGAAAAGTGAAAAATATAAAATATTAGAAGAAAGCATGGAATGATATCTAGAGAAATCATGTCTTTAGCAATTGGTACAAGGAAGTACCTCCCAAAGAAAGAAATGATAAACTTTTCTATGTAAGGATTTACAATATCTGCATGGAACAAGATATCATGAATACATGACAATTATTTTCTTTTCTGGAAAAAGATGTGAATACACTCAGACAAGAGGAGAGAAAGTCATAGAAATGAGAAAGGGAGATACAAAACTATCATTTATTTGTGGAAGACTGAGTCTTGAATATCTAAGAAAACACAAAAAACCTATAGAAGCATCTGAAATCAGTCAAAATTGTTATAAACAAACATCACATAGAATATACACTTGAAGAAATTTCCTCTATAGTATAAACTAGAACCACAAAATATATAGAAATAAGTTTAATAAGAAATGTGCAAAATGTACGTGAAGAAAACTTCAAAATTATTTTGTGGATCATCAATGAAAAATTTAACTAAGAGATATGTTTAGTGAGGGAGTGATAAGAAATGCTGGCATTTTTAAAAGGTATCACTTTTTTTCTAAATTGATCTATAAATTTAAAAATCTACCGATAGAAAATTTTGATTTTTGGTGACACACAAGTTGCTTTTAAAGATTTCATTATAAAATGAGCATGACAATACTAAAAGGAAAAAGAAAAATGAGAACACTTTCAACATATTTAATGCATTATAGAACCATAATTATCAAGAAAAAATTTGATTTTGTCAGGCAGATAAAATGGAACAGAATAAGAGCAATAAATAGACTAAACTATATAAGGGTTTTGAATTATTACAGATTATGGGAGGGTGGAAGATAGAATATTGTAAGTGGTTTTGGGTTTGGAAAAGTAATATTAAACTGAATTTGCACTTCATTCCCTATGTCTAAGGCATTTTCAAAGTGGTCCAATAGTCACAACATTCAAAACAAAACAAAATCAGAATTTTGCTTTTATAATTGCAATGGTAAAGAATGTTTTTTAAAGAGAAATCAAAAGATTCATAAATTACAGCTTGTAAAATAAAAAAAAAATAAACTGTAGCAGAAAATGAAATAAGTCAGAAATGAAAGTAAGATACAGGATGGTTTCATTTATCTGTGGAATGGAAATAACCAAAGAAAACAAAATGGCAAACCTCAGCAATTATAATTCCTAGACTCTGTATAAAATATACTGGTTACCAGAGGGAAAGGGGGGAGGGAGAAGAGAAAGAAGAGAAAATGAGGACAGGACATTGGTATAGAGAACACCATGTGCACATATGGCATTTTGTGAATATATCACCAAAATGTAATTTACGTAGTGATAGAGTTATGGAAATGACTGACACATTAATAAAATTTGAGGGAAAAAATGAGACACTTTATATATAAAAAAGTGCATGCTAAAACTACTATAAGCAAATTGAAAAATTGAATAACTACTGGGTAAATATTTTTGTAACAAATGTTACAAAGCTTTGGTTTTCTTAATGAGCAAACTGCTCTTAGAAATAAGAAAATAAATACACACCCCCTGGAAAAAATGAGCAAAAGGTATGTGCATGATTTGCTGCAAAAGAAATAGTTAAATGCAAATCAAACCACAATTAAATACCACTTGTCAAATGCAGACTAAACCACAAAGTACTATTTTTCAATTATCAGGTTGGCACATATTCAAAATTTGAGACTGCTGTATTAGAGGGGATTGCAGGAAATGGATATCCCTATACATTGCTAGTGTGTAAAGTGCTACAACTAATTTGAAAGCAACTTGGCAGTATCAGTCTGCATTAAAAAGACATTCACTATCTGACCCAGCAACTCAACTTTGTAGAAGGTACTCTACAAATAGATGTGTACAAAAAAGTAAGTATAAGAAGTATAAGGCCATTTTCATAGGGGTAACAAGATAGTATTCATCAGTAGGGTCATTATGAAATTATGGACAAGTTATGGTATATAATAGGATGTGGCTTTTTTTAATAAAAAATATATATTTATTTGTGCATACAGATCTGGGGTACAGGCCAGAGTAGCAGGGGCAGTAAGAGGATTCACCAGAGACAGAGTGGGGAACAGAACAGGCAGATCAATGAAGTACACTGCTGAGGGGAGCAGCAGGTGGGTCAGGAGAGGTCTGCAGCGCCATGTGGATCACCCCAGGGGCAGGCGGGGATCGAACTCATGCTGAAGTGGCTTTAGCTTCTTAGTGCTGTGCTTTAACCGCCTGTGTCACCAGGGAGGGCCCATAACATGTAGCATTTACAAAAAAATAAAATTAACCCATGTAGCTGACAAGGAACTGTAGAGGGTCGTTCCTTTCAGGTTCTGTGCCCCTCTCTAGAAAGGGTGGAACTGAACAAGGAGGGGAAGCTAAAGAAGACGTGGCTGTGGACAAGTAGGGAGAGATGGGCAGCAAGAAAGAGACCTGGAGGAGGCCTGAGGAGCAAAGAGATCTGAGTATGCTGTGCTTGCTTCTCAGCCTTGGACTTGTACCAGGACTTAGGGGACATGAAAAAAAAAAAAAAAATGAAACAGATGTGAGTGGGGAGGTTAACATTGCCAGTGTTCATCGCATTTCGATTTTGCTCTTTTCTTTCCAAATGTGTCTGGCCCCTTCTGCCCCTTTCCTATGGGTCCCTACCGGAAGGTACCTTAGACCTGTGGCAGGCTTTTGGGCCTCAGCAGTCTTTCTTTGGGCCAACCCTGTTTAGCTGGATATTTATCCACTAAGGGATGGGTAACTTTGGGTGTTTTTGTAAAAACGATTCCCTCTTCTCTTTATTGCACACTAAGTGTATTAAAGTGCCTTTCCATTAACATTCTTATGCACTAGAGTATATTTTGTCTTGAGGTGGCAGATGTCAGAACCTATTTAAAGCAGGAAGATTTAGGGGTTCTGGGTTGCCCATCAACACTGCTCAGTATCAGATTAATCATTTAGAAATTGTGTTGGGTAAAAATAAGGGAGTGAATCATGGAATTCATATGTCACTCTTCTGGGAAATGTTACCCATAACCTGATGGGTGGCCAGTGAACATGAACTCATGTTTCCAATGATCAGGACCATTCCCACTTGTTATTCTTCCTTAATACTTTTTTATAGTTTGGAAGTTTTAAGTATGTATTATTTTTGTTACTTTAAACACAACTATAACAACAAAGCACCAGCTTCCAAAGTCTGTTCTCCTTCACAGATAATCAGATATCATTTGGCAAATAAAGCCACAGTAGTTATTTCCACCCAAGAAAATAAAGATTTTGAAACTAAGGATGACCTTTGAAAAAATTAGATAAATTTCACTTTAAACTATCTCAAATTCTTCTTGGGAATGAGATAATAGATCTGGAAGACTACAGAAAAATAAAATGACCAAAATTATTTTTTTGGGTCTCAATGAGTCCTGTGGAGACAGTTTTGCTACTGCCATCTCAAAATTTCATACTTTCTGAACTGCAGGAGATACCAAAACAATGATAGATGAATTTTCCCATTGAAAGATATAGTCAAACTGATTTCCCCAGAAGAGAGAGAAATGGGGGGGGGGGGGACTCTGAAAGAGAAAACTTCAGAAAGAATTTGTGCTTCTGTTTCCTGATCTGTAATCATAGCTCATCTATCTTGTGAATGTTTTAATTTTTTTTGTTTTTAATTATTTTCATCAAGCATTTACTAACTTTACAATTGATTGTGTAGTGATCAAATGGATCATATGCAAATCTAATCAAACTATTGAGAAAAAAAAATTCTGAAACCAACCATATGTCAGATAACATATATAGTCATTGTATCCAAACTAAAAATTTTGGGCAAGGAACATTGGACTTACAAGACAAAAATATGTTTTCTCTGTGGATGCTGTTGTTTAGTTTCTGCCAAGTACATAGCTGGAGAATTCAGATGGCTGTGGTTCTGGGATCTTGGGGGTTGTTTTTACCTTCTGGCAAAGAACATTCTTCCCTATTATTCAAGAGTTCCCATATGACCTGAGTGACAGCTAACAGCTGGGTCAATGCTATAATTATTTCATCAGCTCTCTTGGTTTTAACTCATATAACTAGTGGTTTTTATTGGTATTAATTCTCAACCTCTTTCCTTGATTTCATGGCCAAATTTGCATCTGCTCTTAGGTATTCTGAAAGCATCACACTCAATATAACTAGAATACTTCTCTTACCATATTAGCCCCATTCTACTGCTTACCCTGCTTTCCATATGCTGGAGTAATCACTCATGAATCCATACTAAAACTAGAAATATCCTTGACTCTTTCTCTTCTTTACAAATCCCTGCTACCTAAATATCCCTCCAAAGCCTTCAGTTATGCTGCTTTTAATTCCAAGCAATCTTTACCCTACCTCATCTTTTCCAACTACTACTATTGTAATTTAGCAATACCCTTTTTTGTTAAATCATGAGTGATTGTGATTTAACCCCTATAATATTTCAAATTGTATTCATAGCTATTAGATAACATACATCTGACCATATTTCTCTTTTTAAAAAACTACTTTGGTACTGCCTAGCTGCCAACAAGATCAAACCTAAAGTCTCAAGGAAATAATTTAAGCTCTTTTGAACATTGTTTCCCATCACTGCCCAGCACACACACACACACACACACACACACACACACTGATGTTATCCTAACAAAGTATGCTTGTTCCCCTAAATATGTCATTATCCTTTATATCACTTTGTGCACTAGTTATTTTTACAGTGATTTTCCACGTTGCTGACTCCTCCTTGCCTCACCTCTCACCTATCATAGGTGATCCATTTATCTAGTGTAATGGCTGGTGGAGGAAAAACAATCCCATCAGACAAGATTATTTTGCACTCAAAGAGAAGCCCTGAATATAAACAGAGACACCTGTGAAAGCAGTTAACATCCTCTATTAATGGATCCTTGATTTCTAAGGTTTTCTTTGATTCAGCAAAACTGATGCGGACTCCTGGTAAACTGGAGGTGGAGTTATAGAATTTATCACTTATCATGGTCCTGAACTAAAGTCTGCAAGAGAAGCAATCAGGCAGTGGGCCCCAGAAGTATCCCGCTCTTTTTCTCAGTGTGGCAGACCTCTGCAGCTTCTCCTATATTTACTAATCTAAAAATTTCCTATTTATATTGCCTTGTGGTACCTTTCCCTGCTCCTTACAAAAACTTCCCTTCTACAATATTTCCCACTCAGTGCTTACTAGTTTCTTGGCAAAAAAATCTCTACAAAAGCCAAGAGGACTTAGCTCAAATATCACATGTAGCTGCTTCTAAACTCCTCCTTTCTTGTATCTTCATAGCACAAGGTATTCACAGTCTCGGTCCGGAGAATTATCAGAAAATCTGCAAAGATTTTTTCCTATGTCGTCCCGCTTCATCAGCCTGTGTGCTGTCTGAGGTCGTGAGCCATGTTAATTTTTCTTTAAAATTATTTAAAAACACAATGCCTATCTTCAAACTTATTTCACTTAGTACAATCATACTTTATTATAATAACAACAGCGTTCCAGATACAGTAGCACTTTGTCTGTTTCCAGAATTTATCACGCATTTTTTGTTTGTTTGTTTGGGGAGCTTAGCTTTTGCTGGGTCAACACACGCCTTCCTCCCTCCTTTTCTCCACTGATTTCTTCCCATTTGGATTCTAGATAAATGCCAGGTCTTCAGAGAGCCTATCACATTTTAGCTTCTCCAATAATCTCTCTCACTGCTATTTTTATTCTATTGCTAGCACTAATCACTACTTGAAATTTGTCTTTATGTGTTTATTTACTTATTATTTATCTTATTCACAATAAAATGCAAAGATCAAGTGTATTGTCTGGTTCATCTCTGGGCCCCCCGAGACTAGCTCATAGCAGCTATAATAGGACTACTCTTGAATATAACAAATTTTCTGTGGTTATGTATATCTATAACTCTTTTATGACACTAAAATCAAGCTATATATGTAAATATATATCTTGCTTTATTCAGTTACCATCATTTCTTGAGCATTTTAATGTCAATTTTTATTTAAAATTATTTAAAAGTCCTCCCTGTTGGCGCAGCGGGTTAAAGCACAGCACTGAGAAGCTAAAGCCACTTCCGCATGAGTTCGATTCCCGCCTGCCCCGGAGGTGACCACATGGCGTGGCAGACCTCTCCTGACCCGCCCGCTGCTCCCCTCAGCAGTGTACTTCGTCGATCTGCCTGTTCTGCTCCCCACTCTGTCTCTGGTGATGCCTCTCGCTGCCCCTGAGCCTCTAGCCTGTACCCCAGTTCTGTATGCACAAATAAATAAATCTTTAAAAAAATTATTTAAAAACACAATGCCTATCTTTTTTTTCCCCTGACTTATTATTCGCTTAGTATAATCCCATCCAGTTTCAAAAATAAAATTTATATTAAAACAAAATTGCTATCAGCTTCTCTGAACAGAGACCTAACACTGAGGCACAGCCATTGTGCTCCTGAATTTTTGCTGTTGTTACTATCAAATACCTTTTCTTTTTAGCCTACTATACTCCCCAGGCAATGCCAAAACCCTCCCCTCTTGGTTCTCCTATTTCTTTGTTATCAGTTCCTTCTAGAGCGATACTTCTGTTTACTTCTTCATTCTACATATGTACATACTTTTTTTTTGTCCATCTGATGTAATCTCTCTGTAATTTCACTTCTGTCAGTGACCCTTAAGTCTATATCAATAAATTTTCCTGATATTTCTTTCCCACAATTCCATGTAATTCAACAACTTAACATGTCCACAACTAGATTCAAAACTTGTCTTCTCCCAAATCATATCCTCTTGTTCAATCCTCAGTTTCTGTTATTAAAACCAGAAACTCTCCTTCCAGTCATTATATCTCAAACCTCACTATCATCTTTGACTCTCCTCATTCACATATTTGCAAATTAATTTCTTATTTTGCATAATAAATATAGTTTAATTACTTATCTTTGACTAAGTGGCATATGTTTAGTGTAATATTTAGGGTAATAATTTCAAATAGAAAGTACAAGGAAGAGGAGAAAATCACATCAAATAATAATCATTAATAATTTGGAGGCTATTATTTTGTGAACTTTTAATTACAGATAGAATGATATATATATATGTATGTATGTATATATATGCATAAGATAGAAGGATGTTTACATAATTTGGGTAATATGCTGATTAAATTTTAAAGATAAAGGAGTGGCAAACATTTGGCTTACTTTAAAGTTGTGTGATGAATAACTTAATTCTCAATCTTGTCTCTATGAAAGCAGCTATCTATACTCTATAAAAGCATATATAACATCATGTGAATAAATGAAAATGTCTAAGTTTTAGACCTTTTATGAGTTTAAAGTCTGGGCCTAATGGTGCACAGGTAGTAAACTCTGGAATCAAGATCTTTTTTTAATTCATCTCTATTCCCCATGGAGTCTCTCATGAGATACATGAAACTTTTTTTTCTTTATGAATGATCAGTGGCATCAACAAATATCTTTTAATGCTTATTACATATGTGCTAATTACAAGGAATATACAAGGGAACAAGACATCACTCTTGCTTTTGAGAAAATTTATATCTATGGTCTTAAAAAAATCCCTACCATAACCTTCCAAAACTGTTCCCCACCACCTATCTTCATGCCTGTAAAGGGACTCATTTTGGTCCTCTATGGATTTTATGTAGAACCTGAAGTTCCCACCCTGCTTCCAACTTGCACTTTGAAATATGAGAGGAGATGCAAAAAGGAAAGGAATCTGAGAATACCTATTGAAAAGAAATAAAAGTTGTTTGTTTTTTGAAAACATGTTTTGGAGGTTGATGGCTCTTGATCACTGTGGGGTGGCCACCATAGGGTCCCTCAAACACGGCAAGAGCCCATCTTGGCCTATAATGATTTGGGCTATAATCTGCTGCCTTCTTTTCAAAGGATGCAGCTATTCTGGAGAGGCTTTCCGTCTGAACTCAGCCATGGTTTTATGCTCAAAGTGGTGAGATGCTATTCATGTGAGAGCACTATGGAAGACTTGAAAGTATTGTGTGGACCTTCAGAATAATCTAAAGTATATTCCTGGTAGATATCCAGGGCAGAAGATGCTCATTTGTCACCTGTGAGCGAATAGTGAGATTTATTTTTACACAATTACTGAGCTGAAATGAAGGATAGTTGGAGTCATTGAATTCTAGCAAAACCAATTCTAGCTAAACAGTCTCAAGAGGAAGACATTCTTGGTCTTACAATCTCTTTCATTAACCCTTTGCATGTACTTTTTTAACAAGTTTAAAATTCTGCTTAAGAGATATAAGGTACTTAGAGAAATGCTAGTTGGGATAATGTGTCTGTCATTTTCAAAAGCTGAGACTTCTCTCTCTGGAAAATAGCTCTTTAAGCTGCTGAGTCACAAGTTCATTCAATCTGGTTTTCTTTTGGCTTTGGAGTCAGCAGGATGAGTGGCAATGGGTAGTGTTTCTGGACCTGCTATTGCTTCTACTTTGGAGACCACTGAGTCAGACCAGACTGAACTTGCAGATACCTCCAGTTGTGTTACGAAGAGGTACATGTGCTGTGATGCCCTGATGTATTCCTGTGCACTCTGAGGGGTGGGGTGGTGATTACTGGCATACTGGTAACTTGCATTTTAAAATTATACATCTTATGGCATTTATGTAAAAATCAGCACCAAACAAAATTAGCTTACCCTCAAATCTTTATGTTCTGTATTCTGTCATAAAAGACTAAACATTAAGGTACCGGTTCATTTATTACACTGTACATGGCAGCTCTGGGGGTGACAGCCACATTCATCAAGGCTCCAGTCTCTCGAAAGGGATAACATTCAGGAAATATTTGAGCAGCTATCAGAGAATGCATCCTTGCCTATGGCCTTTCATAACTTAATCAAAATCATCTTTCCAATCAGGGTCTTATGCAGAATAAAGACATTTCTCCAACTTCTTGGAGTAATCACAGTAAACATCAACTATTATAATTCCTATTTTTTAGGTTCAAGTACTTCAAAAGTGCTCTTTTACTTAATATCATGCTGTTGACTTTTTTTTAGATCTTGCTCACACAAAAATTTTACTCAAGGTAAATTCTGTTCTTTGCTTATACTTTCATTCACATACCCTTAGTCTTTGAGGCTGAAAGGACGCTGGGCTTCCTTACCTCTTTGAAAGTGAAGAAATGGAAACGGAGAGAAAAAAGAAGGGTTGCTTGAGCTGAACACCGGTGAAGGGCAAATCTGCACAGAAAAGCAAAATATAAACAAAAACATACAAAAAAACACAAAGTTAAACATGTTTAGCTTTCTACTAATATAATAATATCCTTAGAATAATCTCATGTGTCAAATGTAGGATTGATACAACCCTCTCACATCTTTATCTCAAATCTCGTGACAGCTCTGGAGACTGGTAATTTTTCTTTAAACAAATGAGGACATAAGCAAACAGAATGGTAAAAAGTCTTGCAAAACTCCTTTCTTTGGGTCTGAAATGGAGCCCTACCAAATGTCCAGTTCCCCAGACAGGAAATGATTGTATTCCATCAGCAAGCATCAGTAAATACAAATCAACTTGAAAACCTAAATAGAGTTGCCATTTTCTTCAGTTTGAAATTTTCCAAACTTAGCTTTGACCTACAAAAATGGCCTTATTGTTTCTGGAAGTGAGTCCAAAGCCACATCCATAAAATGACAGCTCCATTTATCAACATAATCAGAAAGGGATTAAATTACCATTCTATTTCAATGGGCTCTGAAGTGGTTTATTCCCAACAACTTCCATCCTCAGAAATATTAGAGTAATTTGACAGCCTCTTCCCAAAGAGAGGTCTGTATTGTGTACATTTGTTCAAAGAAGATGGTTTGTTACCATTGTTTCTGCGGTTCTGGGAATAATTATCTCAGAGCATTTTCTTCTGATTGCCTCCTTTTCTACATTTAATGGAGCTGGGAAAAATAAAGTTCATTTTTCCAACTTCCCACACTGTAACCCTTACCACATTTTCTAAGACAATTAAGATAATAAAAGAAAGACATAATGACAGGGAATATGTGGGGTTCCTCTACAGAAGACATTTGAATTTCCCAGACACAGACTTCTCCTTCCAATTCTTTCCTAGCTCTTCCCTTTTCATAGAAGCTCTTTAGGTAACAGGGACAAGAGTCAGCAGCAAGTAAAATTGAAGCGAAAGAAGTAAGTCTTCCTTTTTCTTCTTTCTTTGACTTCTTCATTTGCATAAATTAAAACCTGTCCTAAGTAGGCTTCTTCCTTTTGGCATGAAAAGAAGTTCTTCAAGTGCTCATTAAATTGCCAGGCATCTCACCCCATCTTCTGCTCCCTTAACTTTTTGTCCCTTAACTTCTTATGGATATCTCTTGTCAGATTGGTATGATTTTTCTTCTGTAAAACCTGAATTGGTAACCTTGGAAAGTCTGAATGGCATCCAAAAGGAATTCATTACTGAAGGGGGTGACTTTGACTCATGAAAATGAATGCTCTGAAACTATCAGCTTTGGAAAATAATTCATTACACTTTTTTTTTTTTGGTCGTGGTGGGGTGGATAAAATGCTTTTTATAAAAGCACCTCTTGTATGAGTATCCTGCATGACCTACCGCTTATGAAAGAAAATGTTAGGACAGTCAGCTATTTGGAAGCATCGTACGTGCAAGCTTTTATGCTGACTTTCAGTGAGAACAAGATGAATCATGAATACTTAAAATTTTTTCCCCGTGGTTCTGCTTAAATTCTAGTTTAATTGTTTCAGAGTATACACTGAGAGACCCTGTGTACAATATGGATAAGGGAATTGGAGCTTCCAAGAATTGTCCTGCTCAGTGTCCAGAGGGAATGCAATTCCCTGGAATTTTCATCTCGGTCCTCTCTTGTCTTATTATTTGAGACTTTCAAGCATCTCTCTTAGCAAAAGAATATTTATCACTAGGCCTGGTATTGTGAAGGTCAGCAAAACTTTTAAGATCTTTCCTTAGAGACAGAGTATAAAATCCAGGCATTTAATACTCAGATTAAAAAAAAAAAGTATTATGTCACATTTGTTTCAGGGATTTTTTCCAAATTAAATACATAAATAAAATAGAAATTAAATCAGTATTCTCCTTGTAATTCTTATCGATTGTATTGTTCAGTCTCCTATCCTAGCAGCACACCCTGTCATAAATTTGGCATATATTCTCCCAGCCCACATTTTTACATCTATACTATTTTAAAACAGTATGCAATATTTGAGACAGACAATGCTAACTGCCCACCTAATCCTCCCAGTTGCACTCTTCTACTGTGTCAGTCAGTACCCTGCTCTTGTCTGCCTGCAGTGCTTCAGCAAACCTGGGTTCTCCTAGGTTTGGGGAAAGCTAAATTATGGAGAGATGGTAGGGAAGGCTGTGACCTTGTCTTGGTCAAGGAACTATAGGAAGAAGCTGAAAGGTGCAAAGTTTATGAAAAACAATGTGTTCTTGCTAAGAGGAGTAAATTCCGGTTCATTTTTACCCTCTTGTTCCTTGGATCTGAATCTTTTATATAATGTGTGATGCATAAATTATCTATTTTGTAAACTTGAGAATGAAAGGAAGGTAAAATAAACCAGGAACCTTGAGGAAGGAACTCTGGTGGCTGGTTTGAGACACCCTAAAAATCATTTTTTGAGTTGTTTAGGCAATGTATTTAATTAAACAAACTATATGTTTTACCCTGTTCCTCTTCTGAACCGATCTATTTCCTCTGACTTGCTTTGTGGCATATGACTGATGGAATCTTCAAACCATCTTCAACTGGATCACTTTCAGCTGATCTCTAACAGGACAAAATTGTAAACTCTTGTTTGGTTAAGCCACTGTCATTACATTTATTCAAAGTCAACCAAATGCAAGCCCATCAAGTAATGTATTATTCTGCATTTAAGATTTTATCGAAGTGGTGTTACCCTAATATGTTGTTTTACAACTTGCATTTCTCATGCAGTATTATGGTTGACCTCTCTACTAAGTCATCTACTTTAAAATTTATATTTTACATTTATTTCTCTTTTATGGGTAATGAGATTGAGTCTAACTTTTCACCATAATCAATAATCTTGTTCTATATAGTTGTTTATATTTACAATGCAAGAGTTTCTCAAGGATATATGCAAGATATGGACTCTGAATATTCTGAGATCCTTAATTTGGGTCCAAGTTGTAGAAAAAAATGTGTACATGCAGAGTTTTTGTCTTTTTTAAACTATACCATGACACATTATTATTATTATTATTATTATTAATCTGTAATTGTGAAGCCTGCAACAAGATGGAAACCAAACCTGAAAGAAGACGTTGGAACCAGTAATAACTGAGCAAGAAAGATTTTTATTTCTGTCAGCTTCATGATATTTCCTTCTGTTACTGCACTTTTGGAAATGAAACCCTACACAAAGGTTTTTAAGCCTGGACTACTAACATTTGGAGTCATGTCATTCTTTGTGGAGAGATCTGTCCTGTGCTTTGCATCTATCGTATGTGTAGTAACCTATCTGGCCTTTGCCCTTTAAGTCATTAGCATACTCCTGCAATTTTGTGACAACCAAAAATAGTTTCACACACCCCAGGGAGCAAAATCAACCCCAGCTGAGAACTACGGTGTTATGCTACCTAACCGGAGAGTATTTGGGACTGATGTGAGCAAAGATACTTATGGAAACAATAGCAGACAGGATATTACTTTTAACTATTTTATTTTTAGTGTTATTTTTATTACATTATTTTAAGAGTTATTTATTTTCACATACAGAAGTGGGGTACAAGCCAGAGATGCAGGGGCGGTGAGAGGATTCACCAGAGACAGAGTGGGGGGCAGAGCAGGCAGATCTACGAAGTACACTGCTGAGGGGAGCAGCGGGCGGGTCAGGAGAGGCCTGCCACGCCATGTGAGTCACTTGCAGGATCAGGGATGCAACTCGCACTGAAGCGGCTGGACTAGCTTGCAGTGCTGCGTCCTTACCTGTTGTGCCACCAGAGGGGACCTTTATTGCATTTGTGGTGATGGTGGTAATACAGGTTTACAACACTGTACATGGTTTACAGGTACTGGGAAAAGGATCTTCAGGTGTATGTTACTGTATTAACTACCAAAGAACCCGTAGCATTTTACCTGAACCCACTGGGCTCCGCCAAACCTGTGTTTTCCACATTCTCCTTCCTACTTTATAGTCGATTCTGCAGTCAGATTTCTAGTGGTTGTTTCAATTTAATTTTTACTATTTTTTTTGTACGGTTTCTGTATATGCCACATGTGAGTGACATCATCTGCTGTTTGTCTTTCTCCCTGATTCATTTTGTTTACCATGATCCTTTCCAGTTCCATCCATGCCACCACAATGGCAAGATTTCATCTTTAAAAAAAAAAAAAGTTGAGTATTATTCCATGATGTGTATATACCACATGCCTATAATCTGCTGTTGTTAAGTACCTAGTTTCCATTACTTGGTTATTGTAAATAGTGTTGTGATGAACATAGGAGTGTAAAATCCCTTTATATTAGTGTTTTTTTGCATTCCTTGGGTTGATATCTAAGAATGGAACTGTTGGATCATATGGTAGATCTATGTTTAATATTCTGAGACACCTCAATATTGCATACCATAGAGACTGACCAGTACAGACTGTCTTCAGTTGGGAACAATGACTTCTTTTTCTCCACTTTCTTACCATTACTTGTTGTTTGTGGTCTTTTGATATAGGCCATTCTCACAGATATGAGGTGGTATTTTATTTTATTTTATTTTATTTTACGTGCATTTCCCTAATATGCCACCTGTGTATCCTGTCTAGTTAGCACTTCTGTCCATTTTTGATAGGGCTTTTGCTTGTTGATGAGTTGGATGATTTTTTTGTAGATCTTGGGTATTAGTCCCATGTCAGATATGCTAACATTTTCTCCTATTCAGTAGGGTGTTTCTTCATTTTAGTGATAGCTATTTTCATTGTTTAGAACCTTTTCAGTTTCATAAAATCCTATTTGTGTATATATTCTTTTGTTTTTCTTGCCATTGCAGTAGGGTCCCATGAGACATCTCTGAAGCCAAAATCCTTTCTGTGTTTTCTATGTATTTTATTGTTTTAGATTTTACATTCCAGTCTTTACTTTGAGTTAATTTTTGTGTATGGTGTGTGAAGCTAGTCTAGTTTCACTTTGTAATGTGGCTGTCTAGTTTTGCCAACATCATTTGTTGAAGAGATTTTCTTTATTCCATTGTACACTCTTGACTCTTTAAGTTGTAGACTAATTGTTGGCTTATTTCTGGGCTCTCAATTCTATTCCTTGATCTTTTTTTTGTTCCAATATCATTCTTCTGTGATTAGTATACCTATGCAGTATTATTAAAAATATTGGGGTGGCCCTCCCTGGTGGCACAGC
>NW_004567112.1:45062799-45083326 GCF_000260355.1 Condylura cristata
CTGGTGAGCCTCTCATGGCCCCTGCACCTCTGGCCTGCACCCCAGTTCTGTATGCACAAATAAATAAATCTTTAAAAAATATATATATATATATATATATATATTGGAGGGACAACCCTGGTGGCACAGGGGTTAAAGTCTCAGCGCTATTAAGCTATCACCAGCCAGTGACATTAATTAGACCCCTGATTAGGGAGCTGATCCACATGGTATAGCAGACCTCCACTATCTCACTCACTGTCCCCTCAACAGTGTATTTCAGTGTATGTCAATAGATCTGCCTGTTCTGCTCCTCTCTCTGTCTCTGGTGAATCTTCTCATTCCCCAGACTTCTTGTGTAAACCCCAATTCTTGAATGCATAAATAAATAAAATAAATATTTAATAACAATTATAATAATAGTAAAAATCTGGGCGTGGAATGCCACCATTCTTTTTTGTCACAATAGTTTTGGCTACATTTCAGTAATGTTCTTTTTCTTTGAAGAATGCCACTGAAACTGTGATTGAGATTGGATCTGTATTTTGCTTTGGATAAGATGTACATTTTACAACAGTAATTCTTCTGATCTGGAACAGGGAATATCTTTACATTTCTTTATGTCTTCTATTTCTTTCAATAATGTTTTATGTTTTATAGTTTCTTAATGGGCAGGTCATTTACCTTCTTTGGTAAGTTTATTCCTAGATATTTTTTAAAATGTAATTGTAAATGGTAATGATTTCTTGATTTCTTTCTCTTGTATCTCTTGTAGCTTTTTTTTTTTTTGCACACAAGAATGCAACAGATTCCTATATACTGATTTCATAGCTGGATACTTTACCAATTTATTGTTTCTAATACTTGTAGTAGAGACTTTAGGGTTTTCTTTTTTTTAATTTATTAATTTATGCATACAGAACTGGGGTACAGGCCAGAGGTGCCGGGGCAGTGAGAGGATTCACCAGAGACAGAGCGGGGAGCAGAACAGGCCAATGAATGGAGCACACTGCTGAGAGGAGCAGCAGGCAGGCCAGGAAAGGTCTGCCTCCGGGATGGGTCACCTCCGAGCTGGGGATCAAACTCATGCTAAAGTGGCTTCAGCTGCTCAGTGTCTTGCTTCAACCTGTTGTGCCATCAGGGAGGGCCTGAGACTTAGGGTTTTCTATGTATATTATTGTATCACCTGCAAATGGTGATAACTTTTACTATGTCTTTCCCCATCTGGATTCCTTTATCATCTTTCTCTTCCCTATATTCTAGTTAGGTCTTCTAATGCTATGTTGAATGGTGTGATGAAGGTGTACATCTTTGACTTGTTCCTGATCTCAGAGTAAAAGCATTATTCAGTTTATTACCATTGAGAATGATGTTATCTGGTAAGTAAGTCACATGTGGTCCTTATTATGTTGAGGCATGCTTCATCTATCCCCATTTTTTTGTTAAAGTATCATGAGAGGGTGTTGAATCTTGTTAAATTCTTTATTTGAAGCTATTTATGTTATCATGATTTTTATCTTTCCTTTCAGTGGTGTGATAAAATACATTGATCAATTTGCCAATGTTGAACCATCTATACAGCCCTAGAATATATCTCACTTGGTCATGATACATGATTCTTTTAATAAATTGTTTAATTTGTTTTGTTAAGATTTCATTATGAACTTCATCTATATGCCTCATGGATATTGGTGTGCAATTATTTATTTATTTATTTATTTATTTATTTTTGTGATGTCAGTGCCGTTCCTTCTCCTTCAATTCTTTGAATCAATTTGGTCTTTGGCTTTTGATTAGTGTTGATTAATGTTTCAAAAATACTTGCTTATGGACCTCCCTGGTTAAAGCACAGCACTAAGAAGCTAAAGCCACTGAACATGAGTTCAATCCCCACCCTGGAGGTGATACATATAGTGAGGGAGACCTCTCCTGACCCATCTCTGCTCCCCCAAGCAGTGTACTTCATCAGTTGACCTCTTCTGCTCCCCATTCTGTCTCTGTTGAATCCTCTCACCACCCTTACACCTCTGGCCTGTACTCCAGTTCTATATGCATAAATAAATAAATCTTTTTTAAAAATCCTTGCCTATAATTAGAAGCTATACAATATTTTAAAAGGGTGATTTTTAAATCAATTTAAGGACATTAATATAGTTCTCAGTTTGAGTAATCCCAAGTTTCCAATCCTTTTATGCTAAGGAAATTAATTGAAAATATTTTGAAAACCACCAAAAAATAAAAGCATATGAAATAATGATAATAACAAGTATAGTATTTATCCTGTGCTGGAAACATTACTAATATGTTAATATACCAATTTTTTAAATCCTTTCTACCTGCCTATCCATATCTTTTACATTAATTCCTTTTTTATAAATGACAAAACTAAAGTACAAGGGTAGCATTTGCTTTTCATGTATTCTCTTTAATTTTCATAGTAAACCTTCAGTATATATGCAATCACTAACACTTTATAATGAATAAACTGAAGCAAAGATGAAGAAACGACAGTAATTCTGTAGCATTAAACTGTGATGATAGTCAATGTGCATTACTATGGTTTCACCAACTAACAGGATCCAAATACTTACACCTGATACCTGCATTCAAAGCTACTTAGCATTAGGTAAATGTGCTCCTTAAAAAGAGTTTGTTGCCCTTTTAGAAACAAAAAATAATTAGATTTTATAATTTACTGTTGATGATTACCTTCTTGTTTATTTAAAAGTTTTAACTTTCTTCCTATTTCTTTTCCCACTAAGAATTCAGGTAAGACAGCTAAGAAAATGTATAGAGCTAATTAAACATAACTATATGTGGTATATGAACATAAAATACATTCTGAAGTAATGAGAAAACACAATACATACTTAAACACTGTTTTAGATAAGGTATAAATTAGATTTTGCTTTCTCACAGTCAGTATGAGAAGGGAAATGGGCCAATTACAAAGTACCTTGGGCTCATTAAATAAAACAAACCCATATTCAAAAGAAGCATACATGTTTTGGGTACTAAGGTCAGAAAGAAATTTATCCCATTGTGTCTGATACTGTTCATAGTTTAGTGAACAGCATTGAATACTGTTTCAATATTCAAAAAATAAACCCAAGAATGAATTTCATAGTCTATAGAATGTAAGATTATCAATTGTGAAATCTTTTTATCATAGTTGCATTTTGATTCTCTCATGAATACTTCTAAAGTCATCACAATATCAGATTTTACAGGAATTGTATATGTTATCCTGATGTTATTTTTTAAAATATTATTTGGGCTCTCCATTAATCTCTATTTGACAGCAAGTTTTTAGTATTACTTATTTATATTACTTAATATAAATTTACTTAAATATACTTTCTTTTTTAAGTTTTTGAAATTACTTCTCAGGTTTTTCTCCTAAAACTACCATATTGAGCCATTTTAGGGTCACTTGTGTTTTGTACTAGTAACTTAATAGCGATTTATGTAACTTTATTTCACCAGCCTGCTCAGTTGCTTATATGCTGTAGGCTCAGGGCACTTTATAAATTAATAATTTTTAAAAAGCCTACAATAATGCTTGCAAACCAGCAAAACCCAGTGGGCAGGTTTCACTTTCTGTTCAAATTGCTAGCACAGGTCTATTAGCAACTAGAACAATGGTGAGGATTATAGTGTTTTTTCTTGCATTAGATCCTTAAAATAAGATTCAGCAAGGTAGGTCCAGGTAAAAATAGCAAAAACTTCCAAATCCTTTGTAATTTAGATAGTACTGGTATTTATTATTATTAAGTTATTATTATCATTATTACAAATAGTGAATGCATAAATAGCGATGCATAAATAAAGTCTGCCCAAGGGGCAGCCTGAAGCAATATTCCAGCAAGTAACTATGCTACAGTATTATGAGAATTTTTATCCATCATCAATAAAAAATGAGCATAGCAGTTATTATGGCAGTTTCCACAGTCAAGACGGCTTCTGCTATTACATTTCTTAGTAAAAGGGTGATACACTCTCCATTATATGATGTCAACCCATCCACCTTTCCAACATTAAAGCATAATGTACAATCTTTACAAGGATTCATCCCAAGTAAAGTCGCATTGCCATGAACTTGGGGTAAGGACAAAATAGGGGTAAATTAACTGTGGACAGAAAGTAAAGTAAATTACATTAAAAAAATAATAATGAAGAGCAGTACTAAATGGTCCCCATTCCTTTTGCAGAATGGAGTGGAGTTGAAATAAATTTGATAATATAAATATATATATTTTTTAAAGATTTATTTATTTATTCATACAGAACTGGGGTACAGGCTAGAGATGCAGGGTGAGAGAATTCACCAGGGACAGAGTGGGGTAAAGAACAGGCAGATCGATGAAGTACACTGCTGAGGGGAGCAGCGGGCGGGTCAGGAGAGGTCTGCCACGCCATGTGGTCACCTCCGGGGCAGGCGAGGATGGAACTCATGCAGAAGTGGCTTAAACTTCCTAATGCAGTGCTTTACCCCGCTGCGCCACCAGGGAGGGCCGATAATATAAATATTTTATGGAGCAAGCTAAGGCTTGTGGGTAGTGGAATTATGCTAGACCAATGTTCTGGATGCTCCAATGGGCCCACACTCTGGAACCACAAATGCTGCACATATTTTTCTAGCCCCCAACTGTCTAGTACCAAGGATATGAATAAGCACTTGAGCAACGTCTCTGTTGCAACCATCTTTCCAACAACATGGTACATCTCTGGGTCTGAGAGTTCAGAATATCAAAGTCCCTTCCTTATATCCTAATTTTATTCTTCATCTCTTTGTTTTATTTTGTTCTTAAATATATATATATATACTTGCTTATATTTGTCAGAGAAGTAAAAGAATTGCATGGGTAACTCAAAGAGAGTGTGTGGCCAAGTTCAATAAACCTAGATGACTCCAGGGCCAGTTCAGCCTCTGCCATGTCTCACACATGTTACTTCAGAAAAAATATTTTTCCCTGTCTCTAGTAAACAGTTTTAAGGGTATCTGACCAACTCAGTCATTCCCACTACTCTACAAAGTCTTGTCTGCCTTGTCTGTTTACTCTTTACCCTGATCTAATTGGAATTTACAATTACATTTTCTTCTCCAGCAGGAGTGATGTAGGATAAACTATGAAGTGTTTCAGTCTGCTACACAAAGGAGAAGAAGAAACTAATATCTAGGAGAAATCAGTATGATAGAAGAGAAAAGGAAATGCAAGGAAAAGAACTAGAGCCAAAGTATTATGATAATCCAGGGAGATGTAATTCACCTCAACTGCCTTCATTCATTCATTTATAATATGAACACAAAGGTAGGCAAGTACCAGGGTATGAATAGCTGTAGTAATTAAAATAATTGCCTTAGGTGGTCCTTGTCCATGGTTTGTCAAAATTTCATGTGGGTTTTACATATTTCTAGCTGGAGACATTAGTGTTCATATTTTAGTCATAAGTAGAAAACATTTGATACTAACCAAATGTGTCATATATGCATGTGCATGTGTGTATGTATATGTATACACTATAGGGAAATACATATCAAAACCACAATGAAATACCACCTCACACATAGAAGGAGAAAGTTCCAATATCTAAAAGACCAAAGACTACATATTTTGGTGAGGATGTGGAGAAAACAACACTTCTACAGTTTTCTCTTTGTTGAGTTGTTGGAGTTCTCTGTAGATCTTTGAAATTAGCCCCTTGTCAGATACATTGTAGGTGAATATATTTTTCCATTCAGTTGGTTGTCTTTTTGCTTTAGTTACTGTTTCTTTAGCTGTGCAGAAGCTTTTTAGTTTGATGTAGTCCCAGTTGTTTATGTTCTCTTTTGGTTTCCTTGCTGTTGGAAATGTATCTGCAAAGACATCTCTGAAGTTTATGTTGTGAAGTGGTTTTTTTTTCCATGTTTTCTTCTATGAATTTTATCACTTCAGGTCTTATATCAAAGTCTTTTATCCACTCTGGGTTGATTTGTGTGTGTATTGTGAGCTACTGATCTAAGTCCATGCCTTTGCATGCCACTATCCAGTTTTTCCAATACCACTTGTTGAAAAGGCTTTCTTACTCCAATGTATGCCCTTGCTATTTGGTCATATATTAACTATCCTTATAAATGCAGGTACATATCTGGTGTCTTAATATTATGCTGTTAGCCTGTTTGTCTGTTTATCTTCCAATATGATCACAGATCCATTCACTTAGATTCCTCATATATTTGCCTACATACTTCTACCCTCTGACTATGTAAGACACCCTATGTCTTATTGTTGGCCTCTTCCTGCTTGTTTATTCTTTTGGATTTGTATAGGGTTTTGTTATCTGCAGATACAAGAGGGTTGTAACACTCTCAGGAAACTGTTTTTCTTGCCATAGATCTAAGAATTCCTGACCTCTTACCATCACGTGCATAATTATAAAGACAATATGCTAAGCACTGATGTCCTTACTGTTAACCATTTACGAGCTCATTCTTTTGAACAACACATATTAATTGGGCATGTACTATTGACCTAACACTACTCTGAAAAAGAGGACAGAGAGCTGAGCAAAAATAAATAAATAAATAAAGAAGTTTTTGCAAAATGAAGCCTATGTTCTCAGGAAAGAAAATAGAAGGTAAAAAAAAAATCAAGTAAATATAAAGTATGACAAGTAACAAAAGGAGGTGAAAGGAGTGTGGGGATAAACAAATCACCATTTTAAGGGAAGGCATGATGAAAATTAGGGAGATAGGTAATAATTTGAAGAACAACATCCCAGAAGAGGGAAGGGAAATGCACCAGTTCTGAGGAAGGACTAGACAAGTTGTGTTTTCATAACAGAAAGAAGAGCAGAGTGAAATGGTAGAAAATGAGATTCTGCAGAGACTGGTATGCTATAGTAAAACTTTAAATTTTAGTGAATGAGGTTAAAAGCCTCTTGGAGGCTTTTTAACAGAGACATGACATAATTTGCTTTTATTTTGAATAATTATGATGTGCTGTGATAAGAATAGACAGTAGAGAAAAATGGTGAAGCAAATAATATTGTTTGGAAGCCCTTGCTATGGTCCAGGTGAGAGATTAGTGGCCTGGATAAGGATGTTGCCTATTAGTGGCCTGGATAAGGATGTTGCGTGCTTGATTCTGATTTCAGTTGAAGAAGAAGCTGTCTTGATGATACATTTGTAAGTAACATAGAATAAAGAAAAATATTGGTCAAACAGAAAGTTGGAGGTGATGAGGTAGATTACAGAATTAGAAGTTACTTGACTACGGGAAATTAAGGAATTAATTTTGTAGATGGCAAGTTTCAAGTAACTATTGGATACCCAATGAGTAAAGCCAAGTAAGAACTGGAATGCGAGTCTGGAGGTTGGAGTTCTACACTCAAAATTCTGGTTTATATTTTTTCTTCCTCCACCTTATAACCACCTTTTACCTCCAGCAGAGATCCCACCTGGAACTGTTAAAAGCTTCCCTGATGGCACAAGGGGCAAGTGTCAGGACTATCAAGCTGTCACCAGTCACTGCAGCAGGAGTTCAATCCCTGGCCAGGGAGGTGACCCACATGGCACAGTGGACCTCTCCTGTCAGCCTGCTGCAGCCCTCAGCAGTGTAGTTCAGTCAATCCACCTATTGTGTACCCCTCTCCGTCTCTGGTGAATCCTTTCACTGCCCCTGCCCTGGTCTGTACCCCAGTAATGTATGATTAATTAAATAAATATTTTTTAAAAAAAGAATTAAAGAGGCTATGGATGGCATATTTTAAGATCAAAGTGTTTGGAAGGGTGCAAGAGAATTTTTTTTAAAGATTTATTTATTTATTCATACAGAACTGGGGTACAGGACAGAGATGTGGAGGGTGAGAGGATTTACCAAAGACAGAGTGGGGTACAGAACAGGCAGATCGATGAAGTACACTGCTGAGGGGAGCAGTGGGCGGGTCAGGAGAGGTCTGCCACACCATGTGGATCTCCTCTGGGGCAGGTGGGGATCGAACTCATGCGCAAGTGGCTTAAGCTTCTTAGTGCTGTGCTGTAACCCGCTGCGCCACTAGGGAGGGCCCAGCAAGAGAATTTTTTAATACCCTGGTAGACTTTTCTTTCCGTTAGCTTTCTATAATCAATTTAGGTTAACATATTGTTTTCCTTTGAACAAAATATAAACAGCAAAACAGCAAAACAACATATATCTATATCTATATCTATCTATCTATCTATATATATATGTGTGTGTGTGTGTGTGTGTGCATGTGTGTATGTGTATACACACACACACACACACATAGCTATATCTATAGATATTTATCTACCTAGAAGGGGAGAGAGAATGAAAAAGAGATTAATTGGAATCACTTGGGACTTCTGAATCTGAAAATAAACGGAGATCACTGTTACTTGCTTGTAACAGTGTTTGATGTATGAATTGCTGGATGAGCATATCATCATTGAACATTTATTAAGCACTGATTTTGTGCTACTGATGACAGCCAAGCATGGCTAAGACTAATAAAACTTCTTCTCTGTCTTCTTTGGGCTTACTGCAAAAAACTTGAAATCTGGCATGTTCCCAAGGTCAGCTCTCAGCAAATGGTAAATTTGAAAAATCTGTCTCTGGTTCTTTTCCACTACCATATTTAGAAATTAGCTTATCCATAGCACATCCATTTTGCAAAATGACCTGTGAACAAGAGAAATTACATAGCAGGACCTATCCTGAAAAGATATGCAAATAAAAAGAATCTATATGGGGGTGTGTAATATAGTTGAGTACTATCAAGCTAACACAGTTTGGTGTTCACAAAAGTTAAGAAGTTGACCAAAGGAGAGCAAACGTCTTAATCCTACTTAACATGTCACTTTTCAACTGTGTCATATATGACAAATTCATTTATATGAACTACTTCAATATTTAATTGATGCACGAGAGCAAATACCCCATGCCAAAATCATCAGAAATTTCTATCTACATTCTATTTCTTACCTTCTTTGTCATCTTACATACCTTTGTCCTTTAGTCTTTATTGTAACAGGGTTTGCATACTCAATTCCAAAATATATATTTTTTAAAGATTTATTTATTCATACAGAACTGGGGTACAGGCCAGAGGCTGAGGGGCGGTGAGAGGCTTCACCAGAGACAGAGCGGGGAGCAGAACAGTCAGATCGACGAAGTACACTGCTGAGGGGAGCAGCGGGCGGGTCAGGAGAGGTCTGCCACGCCATGTGGTCACCTCCGGGGCAGGCGGGGATCGAACTCATGCGGAAGTGGCTTTTAGCTTCTCAGTGCTGCGCTTTAACCCGCTGCGCCACCAAAATATTTTTTAAGTAAATAATATGTTTACTTTTACATCATTTTGTGCATTTTTCCATCTCAGTTGTAGTCCCTATCACCAAATCACCCATGTACCATCACCATCGTACAGTGCATTTCCCTCCCCCCGACTCTTTCTGATCCCATTCCCAACTCTACCTCCATAATGTCTCTGATATATAACTGTTCATTATTATTGTTACTTCCTCACCTGGTCTGTTATATTCCTGCTATGAGTGAAGCCATCCAGTATTTTTCCTTTTCTGGCTTATTTCACTAAGCATGATCTTTTCTAGTTCCATCCACGTTGCTGCAAAAGGCATGTGTTTATTTTTTTTGGTTGCTGAGTAATATTCCATTATGTATATGTACCACATCTTTTTAATCTAGTCATTTACTTTTTGGGGATTTGGTTTGTTTCCATGTCTTTCCAATTGTAAATAAAGCAGCAATAAACATGGGGGTGCAGCTTTCTTTTTGAATCAGTGTTTTTTTTTGTTTGTTTGTTTTTTGTTTTTTTGTCTTTTGGTTCCAGTTCCAAAATATTTTAGCACGTAATTATCACAGGTGATACTCATGAGTTCAGTGAACATTACTTGGATACTTTCTTTGTAACACAAAAAAATGAGTTGCAGCCCTCCTCTTCAATCAAAAAAGAGAAAATACAATAATATAATATATTATGGATATCACAAAGGTGCTTCCTTGTAAGAATTATTGTGAGAGACCAGAAAAAGTACTATGGGCCCAAGAAAGTCAGTGAAGAGTTGCTTAGGGAATCTTAAAGAACAGATAGGAATTCACCAGGACAAGAAGCAAGAACATAATATGTAAGAAGGATGATCATTCCTATTAGAGGAGAAAGTATCAACAGTAAGTCAGCTGCATAAGATCAAGTGTTGTTGGAATATAAATTTCAAAGCTGGAAGTCATGAGAGTTGCAACCATTGGGATAAGTTAAAGTCAGATAAGTTAAAGGGAGATCTGATGTCTGAACTTAATTCTGCTCTTTCTAGGGAGCCAGTCTTCCCTAAAAGAACTTAAATCCTTTTTGTGGGGAGTGGGCAAAAATTATTTAAACAGCTAAGAACTAAATAAATGAGTTTATATAACTGTAGAGGTTTCATCCTCTATATTTCCCAGATGCCTGTGGAGAAATGATTCAAAAGGCAGGAAAGTAAATATCATGAAAATTAGTTAGTTAAGATATTGCTTATATTTAAAAGTCATTAGAAATAATAGTGCATGCCATTAGCATCTTTTAAATGATTATTAGGTATTACAATCAGAAAATAAAAGTATTAAGTCAATGACCACTTGGGTTCCTTATAACAGTTGCAAAATTCCATAATTATGGCCTTGCTTTGTTTCTTGTGTTTGAAGAATTAATAGAGGGGAAGTGTGACTAAAGATGAAATTAAGAACTCAGTCTCAGTTTATGTTGCAAGCTCTCTCTGTTCTTACATCTCACTTTATAGCAAACAATGAAAATATTACTAATAGTTTCTCAGAAATGCTTTTAAATTTTAGGACTGTAAATAAAAGGAGCTAAGAATGATAGCCACAGGAAATTTATGAGAAGGATGTGAAAAATGTGAAAATATTAATTTGAGTAATACTATAACAAACTAAACTTACTGTAGGTATATGTATCAATGTATCTACCTCATCAATCTTTTTTAAGATATGTGTCTGATTCTATGACTAAAACTATATCCACTGAAAAACATGTTTTTGATCTGGTACATTACCATTTTAAAAATCATACTCCAAATCACCTAATTATAGATTGCTGACCAGTACAATTTGAAAACTCTTTGTAGTCCAGGTTACTTATCATCATGTTGGATAAAAATAGGGAAATGACATCTGCTCCCTTTTAAGAAATAGATCTCCTGGCTTCATCTAACCTAATTAACTGGTTAAAGTAGCCATCTATGAAAACAGAAGCTAGCACTTCAAGGTCCATTAGCATTGCTTCATGAAGTTGCTCTCCTTGGCTGGTTGATTTCTTTTTTTCTAAGCCTAAGGATCCTGACCCTTAATATGCGGTAGGTCCCACTCAAATTTCCTTTTGCCTAAATTCTGTAAGTTGTTAGAGTAGGTGCCTAATAAGGTTAAATAATGGGCTGAAGTTCTAGTGAGATTTTTTGTTATTGTTATTGCTGACCACATTCATTCAATGAAAATTGAGATGGAAAGCAATCAGTTGTAGGTTACATGCAAAATACACTGGAAAATACACTGTACCATTTTAAAGTTAATTTTAAATATTTGTTACAACACACCAAAAATAATTAAATATCTGATGATAAATTCAGGGGGTGAAGGAACTTTACAAGGAAATTTATAAAATGTTATTAAAAGAAATAGAAGACTCAAAGAAATGGAAGGACATAAACTGCTCATGGACTAGAAGAATCAACAAGTGGACAAAAAGGCCACTCTACCCAAACAATTTATAGACTTAATGCAATCCTTAAAAAAATCCTAATGGGAGGCCCTCGCTGGTGGCACAGTGGGTTAAAGCGCAGCATTGAGAATCAAAAGCCACTTCCACATGAGTTCAATCCCTGCCTACTCCAGAGGTGACCACATGGCGTGGCAGACCTCTCTTGACCCGCCAGCTGCTCCCCTCAGCAGTGTACTTCGTCGATCTGCCTGTTTCGCTCCCTGTTCTGTCTCTGGTGAATCCTCTCACTGCCCCTGTACCTCTGGCCTGTACCCCAGCTCTGTATGCACAAAAATAAATAAATAAATAAATCTTAAAAAAAATCCTAATGGAATTTGTCAAAAATTACTGAAATTCATATGGAACCACAAAAGATTCCAAATAGCCAAAACTCTCCTGACAAAAAGGGGAAAGATGGAGGTGTCATATTTACAGGCTTTAAACTACATGATAAAGCCATAATAATTAAAACAGCATGATACTGTAACAAAAAACAGAAACAGAGACCGATGGAACAGATTTGAGAGCCCATAAATAAAACCACTCATTTATGTACAACTAATATATGGAAAATGAGCAAAGTATATACAGTATATACACTGAACAAAGAAAGCCTCTTCAATACTGGGAAAATTGGACTACTAAATGCAGAAGAATGAAACTAGAACATTATTTTATATTACACATAAAAATCAACTTAAAATGGGTAAAAGACTTGGATGTAAGAACTGAAACCATAAAATACATTGAAGAAAGCATAGGCAAATCATTCCACATCATAAGCCTCTTAAGCACCTTTGTGGATTCATCTTTAATAGCAAGGAAAATAAAGGATAAAATAACTAAACTACAGCCCTCCCTGGTGACACAATGACTTGGGATGCAGCATTGCAAACTAGCTGCAGCCACTTCAGTGCAAGTTGATCCCCTGCTCTGAAGGTGATCCACATGGCACAGAAGACCTCTCCTGACCCTCCCACTGTTCCCCGAAGCAGTGTACTTCATCAATCCGCCTGTTCTGCTCCCCACTCTGGTGGATTCTCTCATCACCTCTGTGCCTCCTGTCTGTAACCCAGTTCTGCATGCATAAATAAATAAATCTAAAAAAAAAAACTAAACTATATCTGTACAACAAAAGAAACAGTGGCAAAACAAAGAGATCCCCTACTGAATGGCAAAAAAAAAAAAAAAATTACACAGCATATATTTCATAAGGGATTGAAATCAAAGATTCTACAAGATGCTTATATAACTAAATAAAAGCAACAACAATAAATCCACCCCAAAAATTGGCAGAAGAGACATGCATCTGGCTATAGATATATGGAAAATTCTAGTCATCATTTATTATCAGGATAATGCAAGTCAAAACTACAATGATATACCACCTCACACCTGTCAGAAAACCACAAGTAACAAGTGCTAGGGAGGATATGGAAGAAGGAAACACACACACACACACACACACACATTATTATACTGTTGGCGGGCATATAGAATGGTCCAGTCCCTATGGAAAAAGGTGTGGAGCTTCCTCAAAAGATTTAAAATGGATGTGCCATATGGCCTTGCAATTCCATTCCTAGGTATCTACTGAAGAGTCCCAAAACACCAATTTAAAAGGAAACTGTACTCCTATGTTTATAGCAGCCCTATTTATAATAGCTGAGATATGGAAACAGCCTAAATGCTACAGGATAGATGAGCAAAGTGAGCCAGAGAAGAAAGCTAAACACAGGATGGTTTCGCTTATATGTGAATATAGAAAATCCAAAGGATCACACAAAAACAAACTCTAAAACTGATCCTTGAAAGCAGCCTCTAGATCTGAGACACTTTGGAGAGGAGGAAGAGGGAGAAAGGGACAGTGTAGTATGGAGTGGGGTGTAGGGAAGAGAGAGGACTGTGGGCATGTTGGTTGTGGGAAAACTATGGTGCCCAAACTTGAGGGGAGAATTCCTATATTGAGAAAAAATAAACATGTTTAATAAATGAAAGTAATAAAATTAGCAAATTAAAAGGAAACAGAACACCTTAAAGATTTGGCTCATTCCAAAGTTCTTATAGTAAAAGAAGTGTCTAGAACACCTTGTTATATAAAGCACACCTCTCCTGACCGACCTACTGTTCCCCTAAGCAGTATATTTCAGTCAGTCTGCCTGTTTCCTACTCTGTCTCTGGTGAATTCCCTCACCCACTCACCTCTGGCCTGTATCCCAGTTCTTGTGTGCATAAATAAATAAATCTTAAAAAAAATAAAGAAGTATTCAAAAAATGAAGAGAACATATTAAAACTATACAGAACCAACTTGAAAGATTTCCCATATGTTTATACTAAAGGAAAATGAATTATGACAGTTTTTACCATTGGATAAAGTGAATCAGGAGGTAGGTTTGGGTAGGTGACTTCTGGGGAAATAATAAAATTGTATTTTCTGGTCTGAATAGTGTTTTCATGAGTCTACTCATGAAAATTAATGGAGTTGTATACTTAATATTCATTAACTTTTAAAACATGTATTTAAAATTCAAGTAACAAGTAAAATATTTTAAATACATGGAAATAACAAATATCAAATTCATAACAGAGTGTCTCCCAGATTGCACGGGGGTTAAAGTCTCAGCGCCATCAAACTATTGACAGCCACTGAGGCTTGAGTTTGATGTCAGCCTGGGATTACAGGGCACAGCAGACTTTGCCTGTCTTGCCCGCTGCTCCCCTCAGCAGTGTATTTCAGTAGATCTGCCTATTCGGCTCCCCACTCTGTCTCTGGTGAATCCTCTCACACACACACATCCCCCCCCCCACACACACACACTTCTGGCCTGCACCTCAGGTCTGGAATGCATAAATAAATAAAAATAAATCTTAAAAATATTCATAACAGGGTCCTCCCTGGTGGCGCAGCAGGTTAAAGCACAGCACAGAGAAGCTTAAGCCACTTCCGCATGAGTTCAATCCCCGCTTGCCCTGGAGGAGATCCACATGGCGCGCAGATCTCTCCTGACCCGCCCACTGCTCCCCTCAGCAGTGTACTTCGTGGATCTGCCTGTTCTATACCCCACTCTGTCTCTGGTGAATCCTCTCACCCTCTGCATCTCTGGCCTGTACCCTAGTTCTGTACGAATAAAAACAAAAAAGTAAAAAATAAATAAAAAATATAACAGGTTATTTCTGGAGAAACAGGATAACTATACTTTGGAGCAGTTGGTCATTGGGGAGAGCTTAACTTTTCAATTAATTTTAAAATAATGTAGAGCAAATAGAGTAAAATATTAAGATGTGATTAATGGGTTTGTTACATAGGTGTTTGTTATATTTTTCTTAATCTGTTAATGGGAATCTATTAATCTATTACTACATTTTAATTAACCTACATGCCTGTAAATTCCGGATTTGTCCCATCATCAATGCAAACACCTCCAGATTCATGCTAGTATGTCCTCCAAATTGCTCTAGAGTTGGAATTATAGCATCTGAAGTTGTTGAAGACTGTGGTCATTACATTTCATAGAATGTACTTTATTAAGCCTTGGAGAAAAACTGCTCTCTGGCCTAGTACTATGAATATTCCTGGAACAGAAGTGGACATTATGAATTATTATAGATGTGGCCTTATTTATACTGTTTTATTATTAATTATAAACCTCAGAAACTGGACCTCCCTGGTGATTCAAGGGGTTATGTCTCAGTGCCATCATGCTCTCCTCAGCAGTGTATTTCAATCAATCTGCCTGTTCTTTTGGCCTGTACTCCAGCTCTTACATGCATAAATGAATAAAACTAAAAAAAAAAAAAAAGAAAGAAAGAAGCTTTTAGTTCTAATCTAAACCTTAGCTGAATCTTACCTATTTTACACTATTAACTCTTCCATCTATATTTTATTCAATCCTGGAATCATTTTCCAAAGACTTCCTAGAATATGGTTAAAATTATTAAGATCTCGATGAATTTGACATAATGATTTTTAAATATCATGTTAATTATTTGTTTTCTGTGTTTGTATAAATGAAGTGATTTGTATGAGATGACTGGTTGAAGAGCACATGGCAGTGAATTCCTTCCAGTTACAATGATGTGGTATTCAATAGGCTGAGACATTATTCTGTTCTCTGTAAGGAAAAATGAAACCTTGGTGACTCTTACTAGAAGAAGCAGTTTTATGAACTCTTCCTAGAGCACACAAATCTTCCTGGAGAAAATTTACACATCTACATATAGTTGCTTCAGAAAACAAAACTACTTTTCTGACACACTTTTCTAAATAGCTTGTATTCAAGTAGTGTTTGCAGTTTTATTACATCTGTTTTACTATATTTTATTGAAATAATTTTTATTTTATGACTTCATTACTCTGACTATTGCAATTAAATTATAATTAATGGCCACTTTAGTCTCTTCTGATCTGATTTTCCTGTTTCCATTTCATCTGCAAACACACACACACACACACACACACACAATTTTTAATAACCATGAATGATTTGTAAACTACTTCTCACTTCATTTGCCATTTCATTCTTATTAAAAATTTCAAAACCTAGTTCAGGGTTCCAGTTTTCTCAAAGAGCAATGCAGACCCTCACTAGCCATAGGGTTATGTTGATCCATTCTTAAAGCAGCTTATTTAAATTTCTCCCCTCTAAGTAATATGGTAGGTCACTACTCTGTGTCAATATTTGTTTTAAATTCTTTTCCACTTGATGGAGTTCATAAATTATATAAAGCATTTTCTTGGCTCTTCAAGAACGTCTTATATATGTATGTAAAAATAAAAAGGAAATGAGTATAAAGTTTTCCAAAATCCCTCTCTGAAATGATCATTTCATTATTTTCTCAGATAAAATTAACTTAGTCATTTGAAAGAAATACAACACTCATATTTAATGCAAAGTATTGAGATGAGAGAATGAAATATAGCTATATTTATAATTCATCATAACATTTCATATTCAATTTTCAGTTTGTTAAAATATATCTATCACTGTATTTTAGAAAAATAGAAGAATTCTCAATATATCATGAATAGTCTGGTGGAAACATTCCCTATTTCATATCAATATAATTTGCATCTCAATTTCTTTGATGCAGACAAAAATGCCAAAGAAAAAGTTTTATGTTACAACCGCCTTTAACTATTTAAAATATAATAGAAGTAACTCCCTAGACCTAGAAACATAGCCACAACAGCACCCTCCTACTTCTCAGCTCATCAACTTTAGGTTCTACTATAGAATGACAGGAGCTGGCCAGTGAAAGAATAACAATTCTTGGAGTTCATTTTACTCTTGAGTTGCTTTTACATGAAATGATAGCATCCCTTTTGGGGATTGACCTCAATGCATTTCTCTGTAAATTACTTACCATATATCAGTCTTGATTCAATAGACTATAAAATATAGGTGCTTTTTATTGGCAAGAACTTAGATCATTTTTACAATGGAAAATAATGCTACCCAGAAGAAAAACTTGAAAGAATTAAGAGTTATGGTACTACAAGGGGAAAATGACCACTTCTACCCATGAAAAAGCTCTTTTCTTCAGATCTCTCATATCTCCTGTCAGAGAAAAACAGACTGAGTATACAAAAATAATTTAAACTCCAACATCTTATATTTGATTCACATAACTAAAAGTAACTCAATGTTTCTTTTTCCTTTAGCCACTCTTTTTTCCTAGTTGCCTAATTTTTGACTAGGAATTGGAACCTTCCATTTGAATCCTCTCAGAACCTGTTTTCACCTATGTTGTAATATTGGAGACTAGAATACTGGATTGCATATTAATTTGTTCTATTTTAAAACTTCTTGAAATTGGTTTCTATTGGATATTAGATTTCTTTTAATAGTTATGAAACCATGGAGAAGATATACAGAATACTTTGTGATAATCAAGAAGGACTTGTGTCTCCATCCTTAACCATTATTAGGTATTTTTCTCTGAAATAAAACTATGTATCTGGAGCACAATTCTGTTTCTTACATTTTATCGCTGTGTTTAGTTTAGATGCTGTTTAAAGGGCTCAAATGAAAATCAGGCTTACTCTTTTAGGAAACTGTGGCATAAATCCAGGTTCACACATACATGGGCAAATCCAAACAGAGGTTCAACAAAGAGCCATTTAGTGCAAATAAGCTCTTAATAAGGCATAATATGAATTTAGTTTGGAAATAAAAATGGTAGTGTAGTTCCCAGAGGAAAATCTTCATTATTGGAAAAAGAGCATCATAAGAGTCATACTGCTAACCAAAGTATTTACCTTGCTGCTATTTACCTTCTTTGTTTTTTCACTTGGGAGGAAGGGAGGGGGAGGGGAGGCTGAAAGCATGTGAGAAATAAAGCTGGGGAACCTAAATTTGAGAAAGAGCTGAAAGAAGTTTGAATTCCTGAGCCAGATAATGAGAAAAATGTCCAGGGAAATGTAGTATTTATGAAAATCTTCATTCTGGTAAACTAAACCTTGGGCAATATATTGCCTGGAATTATAGCATAAAATGTGTGGTTATGAAAAAAGTAAAATTTTTCATTTATATAGAAAAAAAAGGCCTATATTACTAAAAAAAAAAAAGATACCAAAGATCTTTGGGAAGTTTAATCACCCTGTAAGGTGAGAGAACTGGAAATCAGAGGAATTCAATGTCTTGTCCAGGTTGATGCTATTTATTACTGATAGGCTGTTTATTACTGATAGGCTAAAACCAGCAACTCCTGGGATTTCCACTGGCACCGTCAATACCTAAAAAGTTGTGTCTTTAAATTTTTCATTAAGTTGCATTCATTCCACCATTATATAGTCGCATTTTCTGTTTTTTAATATTATTAGTATTGAAGTAACATTACATTCCAACATGATATATTTCAAGTATGGAACATTATAATCAATATGCTGCATTAAGTTCACTACTAAAAATACAATTCTGTCCTTCACCGTACACAAGGAACCCCCTTTAATCTAATTTACCTATGTTGCTTCCCTTTTCCCTTTGAGTATATTCGGCATTTTCTGTTTGCCAGGAATTATGTTCTGTCCTGAGATTTAGGATACAGCAGCTGTAATTAAAGACAAGATCTATGTACTCCAATAACTAATAGCCTTTGAAGAACAACAACAACAACATCAAAACATTATCACAACCGCTGAGTGCCACAATGAAGGACATGGCAAAATACAAATATTTTGGAAGTATCAATTATCTTATGTAAGACTTATAACTCTACTGCTCTGCGGAAATTTCTCTCATGAAGGTCACTAAGATAGATTTCTTGCCTAATTTTAACTGAACTCTCTTCAACTTTTGACATTGTTAATAGTTTCTTCCTTCTGAAAGCTCCCTCTCCCTTGACACAACTCTTTTATGGGTAGTGTTCGGGCTGCCTTCCAAACAAAGTAACAAAAGAGGTTTGCAGTGGCAAACCTTGGACAAGATGAGTTAAAAAAACAGCTTTGGGGATGAAGTTTTAATGGAAGCAGAGGATGATTGCAGTAAAAAGAAGTTACTGACCACACAGTGAAGAAGTTATTGAGAATAAAATCATGGGAAGAATGAACTTGAAGAACATAAATATGAGATATGTGGACCTGGTTGAAATTTTCTGAAAAATAGTCATTTTGCCAGAGATGTTAAAAATGCATATAATTTTTCTTACAGTCTAAGCACTCCTAAAGCAGAAGTGAATAGTGAACAACCAATTAATTAAAGAATATATTTGCATGGCATAGATGGAACTAAACAGAAAAAAAAGAGATGACTTGACATTGAAATATTAACCATGTTTTCTTTTCTTCCTAAGTCATAATGCCTTGTAGCCCTATGCCATGATGGTTCCAAGAAATAAGGTCAAACAATACTTCATGAAGCATAAAATATGAGTAAGTCTCTTTCAGGGGAGAATCGGAAGTGTTTTCATTTATGAAAGGAGAAAAAGATATAGAAAAGAGAGGATAACAAGTCCGAAGGGAATTACCCTATGCTCTTCGGATTGAAACAATTTACCAGGAAGAAGAGTAGATGCCCAGAAAGGTTAGAATTTACCACCATATAAATTTTTCATGTTATGTTATTAAAGTTTTGGCTTGTTCCTCTGGTAAACTGAGTGAATTTGTTCATCAGAAGAACCCAGAGTGGTAGGGGAATGATTATCATGTCCTGACAGGAATTTCAGTCTCTAACTTACAGCATGTCAAAGTAATAATGGTTGTTATCACCATAGTATAGAGCCACAGAAGTACAGAACTATAATATCAAAACATGATGGAGTGTTCATTTTGTAAGAATGATGGGTGGGAAGTTGGAAGATAAGAAGAAATAAATCTATGTTAGAATCCTCAGCAAAATAGAGACAATGTATGAGAGCATTTAAGTAGACTTGCCCAATGTTGATCTAACAAGGGTCAGGTATAGCACAATGGCATAGGAGAGAAGTGAGAGATAAACTTCAGAATGTACTGCTGATTTCACATGCCTCCAGGCATTACACAAGAGAATCAAAAATTTCTGAGTGCTTCTCAGAACTAGTCATCCAGCCTAACAATCCAGAATGCAAGTGGGCAGTTCTGCCATGGAACATTTATAATGAAAGGTCAAGTATAATCAAAATGGAAACTATGGAGTGAACATCATTAACTAGGACTAAGTTGAAGGACATGAGAGGATTTGTATGATAGCAAAAGTTTAAATCAATAAATACAGAATTACCACATGACTCAGCAATTCCACTCCTAGGAATAGACCCAAAAGAATTTAAATGTATTCAAATAAAGACTTGCACAAATGTGCAAGTCTTTATTTGAATACATTT
>NW_004567112.1:45083426-45148880 GCF_000260355.1 Condylura cristata
TATATATATATATATATATATATATATATATTCACAATAGCCAAAAGGAGCCAAATTTCCATTAGAAGATGAGTGATATAAAGTGGTATATGGTGATATACTATAAAATGGAATATCATTCAGCCATAAAAAATGCTGATACAGGCAAAACATGGATGAACTTTTGTTGGATCCTCAGCCATCCTTATTCTTGTGGATATTGTCTTTCTGCTCATAACTCTTGCTTGTCAGCTAGGCATTGGATCATGCAGGAAGTCTCTCATCCTCATAAGGCAAGGCATGTCCTGGTATGAGAAAGTACTAGGAAACCAGTATCTGTTGAAAACAGCAAGCAGATAATAGAATGGAGTTAATATGCTTTGACTAGCAGGATCAGTGGAGCTCCCCAAGGCCTTTGCCCTGTCACCCCCACCTAGCTTACATACCCAAACCCATCCCTCACACATACACACACTCCCTATGTACTTGTCCCACCTTGGTACTTAATGTCAATAAATACAAACTTCATTTGAATGAGGGTTACACATTACTTCCTAGTGTAGTCTCTCTAGGCTTCTCATTGCTCCACATGGACATCGAGTAATCTCTCCCAGAGTAATCTCTCTGTGCTGCTTCCATACTGCCACCCTACAAAGTGACAAACTTTGAGAACATTTTGTCAGGTGAAATAAGCCTGACACAAAAGGCCACATAGTGTGTTTTAGTGTTCAGATGAAATATCCAGAATAGACTAATTCATGGTGACGAAACTATATTGGTAGATGTCAGGGACTGGAGGAGTGGGAGAAGGAATGGGCAAAACTATTTATTATGTATGGCTTCTACTTGGGGTGACAAAATGATTCTGAGAATAGCAATGATTGCACAGCTTTGTGAATATACTTAATATCACTAATATATACACATTAAATTGTTATATTATTTAAGTTTTTATTATACTTGTATTCTATATGATGATGATGAAAATAATAATAGCAGATGGAAAAGTAGGGCCTTATCATTAGGAAGCAACAGTTAACTCCCCAATGGGGAGCTAAAAATAATTATAATAATTATAGAAAACAAAGAGACTGTAATTTTTTGGTGGATATCTGAATACAGTGTATCTATTACAGGTCTAATGAGATGAAAATTTGATACAACCACTGTATAATTGGTTGCATTTATAATTCATCCCTTGTTTGAATGACTTTGTGAATTTGCTTCTTTAGCAGTGATGATGAAAATGGTAGAGGTATAAGAAGTAGTAAATCAGTGATACTGCTTGTAGTGATAGATGTGGTTCTTGAACAAATGTCTACATAAAGTCAACACTCCATGGTTTTGCAATATTATAGTTCTATACTTCTATAGTGATAATGTCGACCATTATTTCTGAAATGCTAGAGGATAGAGACTAACACTCCTATCATGGCACAAGAGAATCACTCCCCCACCTCTCTGGGTTCATCTGAAGTTACATGAACAAACTAACATTAGTTTAGTAATAGAAAAAGTCAAAATTTTAATAACATAAACATGAAGGGTTTATATGGTGGTAAATTCCAGGCAAATAGGATAAATATAGGACCTGGAGCATCAAGGAGAGGGGAAGGGAATTCACATTAAGAGGAGGAGATGACTTCATCTATACCATGAGAGTGAAAGGTGAGTTTTTCAGCTAGAGAAGACATGTTCACCTACACCTAGATGATAAACCCCAAACTTCATTCTTCTGGGTCATTACAAGAAGCAGAATCTCCTCTTCATTAGGACTGGAGCAAAGGCTTTAATAAAGGACCAAAGTTTCTCCTTAGCCTTCAGGGGTCTCAACTCTAATATTTATTCTTTAATGTTGATAACTATGTCTTCTTGAGGCTCTATAGTAAGATAACAAATATTAGAAAATATCTGCCCTGGGAAGTCTATTTTCACCATTTTGGAAAGTTTGATCATTCCCAAGCATTTAATCTCCGCTTTCCCACTGAAAGTTCATTTTCATAATGAACTTTTTGATAATATGAAACTTTTAGAAGCTCAATTATCATGTCATAGCACAGAGTCTTCTGTCAGAGTTTTCAAATAGTTTCATTGACTAATTTTTCAAAAGTGGGATATTTATATAAAGTACCAATGTCATGCTTTTCTTAAACATTAAGCTCTTCAGCTTAATTTGCCTCCTGGAAACAATCAGAATTGAACCTACAGCTTGACAGTCCTTAGTCTTCCTATCGTCTCAACAATACCACCTGCTTTACTTCATTCATTTCAGATACCTTTACTATGAGCATTGACACACCCTGCCATGGAAAATGTGCATTATATGCAGTGAAGATGAATACTTGTGGACACATATTGTGGACATATATCGTTTGACTTAAGTAGCAAAATTCCTGGAATTTTCCATCTCTGGATGGCAAACTCCACTGACTTCCTTGCTCAGAAGGTCTGAAGTCATAGCAAATGTACCACTGTCCCTAAAGCGAAATCATTTAATAACTAAGGGTATTTTTAAGTTAGATTGTAAAGCGCAAGGTGGTATGCATTATAATGGGCAAGGTGGTAAGGCACTATAAAAGATTGTCATTAACAGATTTTCTGGAGATTAGCCAAATATCTAGAAGATGATGATAACTTTGATACTGCTAGTATAGCACACAAGACCCTAGGTTAGCTGAAAACCTAGCTGAGAAAATTGAAAAGGTTATAAGACACTTCTAAAGAAAAAACAGCATTTGAAATGTCTATTTTTGCATCAGAGAGCAAGGAGCTTCTCTAGCATGTAGATACGTAAAGAGATTAACTCTAAAATATATATTTTTAATTTTGGTGCACGGGTCTGTATTTTTCAGAAACTTGGTATTTTTAAGAAAATGGTGTCTATAATCCTTCTAGCACCTTTGCTTATTTAGTGGTTTAAATGAACCAAAGTAAAATTTCACACAAGGTAAAAATGAAACAGATTAAGCAGCTAATTAAAGTCACATACTGACTCAATGCAGAGAACAAAATGAAGTAGATCTCTTGATTCCAACATAAGCTTTATACTGTGACCTAATTCTTCCCAAGTACCAAGACCAGTTAAATAAGTTTTTCATTTTTTATTTTAAATACATTGATTAAATAATGGCTCAAGATTGCCATTGCACTTCTATTATTTTAATTGCCTACCATCAGTAATTATGTAGAGATTCATAAAAAGATTGTTCTTGATGTGATGTAAGAATTGATTTTCTTTCAGACAACTGATCACTCAGAATTTTGAGTGTGGAATTCCTTTAGAACTGTACTTTGATTTCTTAATAGGATTATAGTTAATCTCTTGATGAATGGTAATGCAGACTCCTTTATTCTTGCTTTTATGTTTTTTAATAGTTCAATTTGTTACACTCTCTTATTACGTTTTCTTCAGCTCTGTCAATAAGTACAAATATCATACAGTTTAAAGATCTCTTTTATTGACTTGCTCTCTGAAAAGTATTAGTATAAATAAAATGAAAAGAAAAAAAATATTTGCTATTTGATGTAAAATAAACACATTCTGGGAGGTAAAGAGAAACTACAGAATTTACTTGGAAAAGCTACTTTCCTGAAAATTGGTTGGGAACAGGTTATATTTGTTTATCATCCTTGTCTCCTGTAGATTTTTACAAATTTCTGTTAAGAAAAAAAAATGGGAAAGTGGAAAATAGTCACTGAGACAATGATAAAGAGTGAAATTTGGGGCTGTGGCTTGCCTTTGTTTCAGCTGAGACACAGATGAGGTTTTCTGCTAAGTCTAGTGGAAAATAAGGGGGAAAGAATTACGGCCAAAAAAGTAAATAAAGTGATGTTTGAATATATATATTAAATTATTTTTCAAGGAGCTTTTGTGTGGGAACCTGTCTGATAGTGCACTTCAATACATTTACATCTTGGAATTTTAAAGGGTCTATCAGTGTGCTTTCTGAATGGGTTTTCAATTGCACAAATGGTCTCTATCACATGAAAAGCAATACTGTTTTTTGAAAGGCAATGTACTTATTGTGCTACCCACATGGGACTATCAGTGCCTATTGGCTACCAACAATTACCTTTGAAATGAAAAATATTGTTTGTATCAAAGAACTGTTTGAGTCTAAAGAAAAAGCTTTGCAGCCTGCCAATCATCCCCATATCCTGAGGATTATATTGTTGGGAGATTTATACAATTTACATGCAGAACCTGAAAATGACTCCAGTGAGTTATATAACCCCATGGGGTGTTTCACTCTGGTAAGGTTGCATTTCCTGACACTTCTGACATCAGATTCTTTTTGAGGAAGTAAGAACCAATATCCTATTTTTAGATATCTGAAGTCTGTCCAGCAATTGCTACCATCAGTGATTACTCGGAATGCTCTTTTCCCCTGATTTCAGAAAATCACCTTTATCAGTTCAGCTGGGGATTAAGGAAAATAGTTATTATAAACATAGCCCCCAGATTTCTGGTTTGGAAAAACAGCGAATAGAATAGTGAGTATCACCTAGATTAACAGCATACATTACTAGGGCTACTAAATTGCCAGGAACCTAAACAAGGTCAGGAATCTTTTGTAAATCAGTATTTTAGAATTATATTTTAAAGCCAGGGTTTTTTGGAAAAGCTTTATCATTCCTTTTTAGATCATGGAGCATAGCCAGGTTGTCATTCCAAAATTCATTCCTTGCTCACAAAATACATTTATAATATATTTATAGTGTGTGGATGCATGGCAGGAAACTGCTGTGGAGACAGAAGACATGCCAATGTTATTAAACAACCCATATGTCTGCCTAAAGCATGAGAGTGACTTATTGTAAAGCTTGATATAAACATATATGTTATTTGATAAATTTATAATAGGGTATTTAGTGAAGGTTTAAGTGTTACCAGACACACAAGGGGTCTCCTAGGCATATTTCCAAAGGAACTCCAATCTTAGCCTTCTCTGAAATTAATTCTAATTATTAACAGAGACTTTTCATTTTAATCAAAAACATACAGACTTTATATTTCAAAAACTAAAAAGCAAAAAAGGTAAAGGGAGAAAATATTAGAGAGATGTAGAGAACATTATTACTTTCATTTAAAAAGTAGAATATATTAGAGTTGTAAATGTCATAGCAGAAATCCTCATATAATGAGTAATATTTGTGTGTGTGTAGTGTGTGTGAATGTATTTATATTTTATATGCATTTATGACCACTAATATATAAATATATAGAGTTGATATACATATTATATTGACACATAAAGTAGATTTATATAGTAGGTAGCTATTTCATGCTTTATATTTTTATTATATTATATCCCCAAATTGAGACTAGATAGGATCATAAAATTTCCAAAACTCTTCAGTCTTTGAGAAACTGCTGCTAATTTCATATAAATCCCAAAACACATTGATCAAATCAGATCAATGAATATCTACTTAGGGAATCTCGAGTACTTACCTAGGCTTTTGCTGTATGCCATGAGTAACAGAAGAGCATTCAAATAAGGAAATCTAATTCATTTACTTACTTTTACTGTATAACAGAAATGTATTCTTATTATTTATAGTTTGCAGTGGAACAATACCTGAGTACCAGTGAGAGATAAATGTAATTTGAGAGACAATGTGTTAGCAGTTGAATACTGTGAATTCTTCAGTGGAAAGGAGATTAAATGATGAAGAGAGATCTTTATGGCAGCAAGCAGATGTGGCTACTTGCAGATCATGAGATAACTGGAGAAAAGACAAGGTCAAGTTCAAGCGTGGGTCAGAGTCTGAAGCAGCCCTGAGAATAGGAGTCAGGAAAAGTAGGTTGACTCTGACCAAGCATGCCCACACAGGAACTGAGTGGATTCCATTCTCTTTCTTTATCACCTTCTATTTATTTTATTTTATATCTACATATGACCTTGCTTCCTGAAAGAAACTGTAATTTACAAAAGCAATGGGGAAAGACAATTCCTGGAGCAGAGATAAATGAAAAAAGATGAGGAAATTTGAGTTCTGTGCTAACGGTGAAGAATATTAGCCAAGGATATTAGACAGTTGGTCAGGATATTTGTAAACAGGGAAAGGGAAAGGTGGGAGGAACATATATGGACACAAAACCACAGGTGATATGAAAGACTTGACTGCAGGAGTGTAACAGTCTGAAGCTGAAGCAATACAATAATTCACTGCACAATGCTTGGTATGTCTCCTTTTATGTCATGGACAAATCTCCAAACCAACTGAAACTTACCAGGGAGACAAAAAGACATAGCTGAATGAGGTGGGTGAAAAGAGACATTAATAAGAGTATTTTCAACAAGAAGATAAATGGGAATGGAAAGCAACTGAAGGCAAAGATATAGGCAGGAAATGATGAGTATATAAAGCAATATTGGGACATTGAAAATATGATGAAAAGGAAAAGGAAATCTAATTAGGAACATGATATTGCTACTGAAATATCATTCTATGTATCTAGAAAAGGTCAAAATTCAGGCTTATCTCTATACCATCTTCTGTACTTTTAATGCCTTTGACTTTTGGACTTGCTACGGTTGACTGAGAAGTAAGTGTTCTGCTCCTTTGTTTTCTACTACTTTGTCCTATTGTCTGTTGTTCTTTAGGGACATTTGTAACAATCTTAGAGTGGCTGACATTTTAACATCAGAGTACTCAAATTGCAATATCTATATTTTACAATTGCTAAGATTGTAATAAAAATAATATTTTCAAGATCTTAAACATGAACTTGTGACTTATAATTCCTCACATGGTTGACATTAAAAAAAAAAAAAAGCTTATTTCCATTAGTAGGAAGGAAATATTTCATGCAAGTACCTTTGTCCATTTTCCATTGAATGTTTTTTTTTTTTTTCCCATGGCAGCTTGTAGGCTCAAAAAATAGAATTTCCTTTCATGAACTAATTTAAATGAAACCAAGTAATATTGAAGAAAATTTAAAGAAATACAAGCTTTTCATATTCTTTCTTTTATTGATTTCTTAACAGTGTTCTAGGCCCTACATGGATACAGGAAAATTTTAGTATTTTTTCTGCTATGGAATATTTTTAGGAAGAAAGTAAATTAAGCAGAAAATTACAACTTAATATAAATGCTTTCAAAGGACAGGTAGAGAATGCTATGGTGATGACTGAAGGGGGTGAAAAGATAAGACAGACTTGCCCTTTAAAAAGTGTTGTTCAAGCTAAGGATAATAGACAATAATTAACAAAGTTGGTGTCTTGAAGAGAAACCAATGTAGTCATATCATTCCAAGGAGAAGAAACATATATTAGGTGGAAAAATAAATGCAGCCAAATAATTGAAAGTTCAAATAGGACCAGAAATGTTGATTGTGACCTTTCCAGAAACTGACAAGAAGTAAAATTGAAGGAACAGAACAAACCATCAGATCTATCAGGATGGTTTGATCTCCAAAAATATATCAATGCAATATACAATAGTAACAACAACAACAAAAACCCATACTGTATATATCAATAGATGCAGAATAGAGCATTAGATAAAAACACACTCAAGAAAATTTCTTAGCAAATTGGGATCAGAAGGTCTCTTCCTTAACTTCATAGTTAACTCTCAATAAATCTAAAAAATATCTTATTTCATACTAAAACACATAAGGTGTCTCTTTTAAAGACAGAAACAATGTGTTTTCTTGTACAACTTTTTTCATAGAATAATAGCAGTTGTAGACAAAAACAAAGTAACTAGATAAAAGAATTAGAAATATAGAAAAGTCCATATCGTGGTTAGAAAATTTCTTTTCTAATTAATTACTAAATGATTGTATTATCAAGGGCTAATCCAACTTTTTTATCAACTCAGACACTGATTAAAGCAAATACTTCAAGCCAACAAGCACTCCAGTTAATAACATACTTAATGTAACAAAATCTTATATCAGTGAATTACTAACCAAAGTAAATGGTCCATGTTTGTTTTCCTTCAGTATTTTTTACTATCAATCTGTCTTCAATTTCCTTGCCAGTTACAATTCAGTAGTCACTTGAAGTATATAAGCAAACTGTAAATGACTGAAAAAAGCCTCCTAAGAGTCATTTTTTTAATAGTGTGTCCAATATCTAGTTAGAAACTAAGATGACCATAAAATTTATTTTAATAGTCTCTTAGGAGCTGCACAAGTAATTTAGAACAATGGCCTCCCTTGGATGAAAATAATAAAGTGATCCTAAACAACAGTTTTAAATATTAATAACTCATTTAAATATGTAAATTCCACAAGATATGATTCTGTAGGCATCACTAGCTCTTTGACCTTTAATGAGTTTTCTTCACCTTGTTAATTCTGCTGGCTTCTGTCACAATGAGGCCAAACTTCGCAGGAAACATTGTAAATCTAAATGTCACTTGTGCTCTATGTTTTATATAAACAATGCTAGATTTTTGATTACATTATGGGAGCAAATGTAGCCTTATATGAAATTTCAACTCCTTGTGATATTGCTTATAAAATATATCTTTTAGTAAGATTTATCTGATTTAAGTCTTAGTTTATCTGTAAAATATGTTTGATAACCTCTATTTTACATTAATCTGGTGAGAATTCAATGAGATAAGCAGTGACAACTACTTAGGGCTGAATAAATGGTAGGGCCTTCCCTTTGCTTTTTTACTTTACAGATTTATTTATTTATGCATACAAGAACCAGGGTACAGCCCAGAGATGTGGGGATTGAGAGTAGTCAGTAGAGACAGAGTGGGGAGCAGAACAGGAGGATGTACTGAAATACACCGCTGGGGACAGTCCAGGAGAGGTCTACCACATCATTTGGGTGACCTCCCTGGCCAGGATCGAACTCGTGCTGGGATAGAACTCATGCTGAAGTAGCTTCAGGCAGCTTTATAGTGCTGCTTTTTAACACCTTGTACCACCAAGGAGGTCACCCAAAAATGGAGATTCCATGAAGTTAAGATCTGTATCTTCTTTTGCTCATTATTGTGTCCCCCTAGTTGAACACATTGCCTTTTTCAAAGTGGAAAGTTAATAGAAAATTACTGAAGGAAGGAATGAAAGAATAATAATAATTATAAAAACTATGAAAGCTCTTGAATATCATCTAGTACAACAATTGTACATTTTATACTGTGGTAAAATTTATGTGACATAAAATTAATCATTTTATAAAAAAAAATTTAAAAGATTTATTTATTTGTGCATACAGAACTGGGATACAGGCCAGAGGCTCAGGGGCGGCGAGAGGCTTCACCAGAGACAGAGTGGGGAGCAGAACAGGCAGATCAACGAAGTTCACTGCTGAGGGGAGCAGTGGGTGGGTCAGGAGAGGTCTGCCACGCCATGTGGATCTCCTTCCTGACAGGCGGGCATCAAACTCATGTAGAAGTGGCTTTATCGTCTTAGTGCTATGCTTTAACCTGCTGCACCACCAGGGAGGGCCCATTTTATAAATTTTAAAGTGTATTTTTAAAAGTTATTATTACATTCACCATCACCACTATCTAATCCTAGACCATTTTCATCACTCTCTGAATACCCTGTACTTGTTGAATCAACATATACCCCTACTTCCCAGTGCCTATAATGGCAATCCCTAACCTGTTTTCTTTCTCTGTCAATTACATTATTTTTAAATGAAGGGAAACTGTGACCTAGAGACAACATATGAATTTCCAGTTTACAATCAGTTAACCTCAATACTGGGGTATCAACCTAAGTTTGATTTCCTCTAGAACATTGCTTCACATAAAGATCTTTTGTGCATCTTCTTCCTTACAGAAGTGTAATTGAAGGCCCTCCCTAGTGGCACAATAGGTTAGGACACAGCACTGAAAGCTAGCCACAGCCGCTTCAGTGTGAGTTCAATCCCAGGCCCCAGATGTGACCCACGTGACGCGGCAGACCTCTTTTGAACTTCCCACTGCTCCCCTCAGCAGTGTACTTAGTCAGTCTGCCTGTTCTGCTCCCCACTCTGTCTCTGGTGGATCCTCTCAATGCCCCTGCACCTCTGACCTGTACCCCAGTTTTGTATGTATAAATAAATCTTTAAAAGTTTAATTCTATTTTTCTTTTTTTCAGGGATGTGTAAAATAATAACATTCACACTGACTCTGTCTTTGCTTAAGTAGATGAATGAAAGGTTTCCCAAAATGTGTTTCAAGGATAACTGAATCCTCTCCTTTTGGGGGGAACTGTTCTAAGTGCATTAAAAACATAGACTTATTTTACCATGATTCCTATGAAATGGGAACTAATACCCCATTTTTTTTTTTCAGGGGAGAAAATTTAAACACAAAAATGTAAGCAACTGCAGCCCTTCTTGGTAGCACCAAGGGTTAGGGGCAGCGCTATGAGGGTATCTGCAGCCACTGCAGCAAAGTTTGACCCACATGGCATGGAAGATCTCTCCTGGTATACCCTCAGCAGTGTATTTCAGTACATTTTCCTGTTCTGCTTCCTACTTTGTCTCTGGTGAATCCTCTCATCCCCTCCCTGTACCCCAGTTCTTGTATGCATAAATAAATAGATCTTAAAAAAATGAGCAACTCACTCACAGCTATTAAATTAATAATTCATTGTTGTTAATAGTATCTAATTTTAAATGGGAAGGATTGGAATTAAACAACTCAGGGAATGTGGATACCAACAATTAATTAGCATTTTATACCAAAGGACTACTCAGTTCTTTTAATGATTCTTAATCTGCTCAATAAGTTAAGAATACTTAATTGGGTAACTTTAGATCTCTGAGAAGAAAACATAAGATACAATTTTTCTCAAACATCTTTGAGCAAATAAATTTTAAAAACCAATTTATTGAAGAGTTCAATGAGTTTTAACAAATGCAGACATCACACTAGTCAATGTAGAGAAACATTTCATCATCTTCCCCAAGAAGCTCCTCAAGCAATTACTGTCCTGTTTTCAATCACTAAAGATTAGACTTTTCTTTCCTGAAATTTCATCAATGAATTTATATGTCATATACTCTTTGGGCCTGTCTTCCTTCACTAGAATAGTGATTTTTAGGCCATCCATGTTGCTATATGTTATATTAATAGTCTTTTCCTTTTATGGCTTTCTTTTAAAGTTAAATTTTATTTATTTATTTTATTTTTTATACAATAAGTGGGATGTAGGCCAGATGTGTAGGGGTGAGAGGAATCATCAGAGACAGAGTAGGGAGCAGAATAGGCGGATGTACTGAAATACACTACTGAGGGGAGCAGCAGGAGACACAGGAGAGGTCTGCTGCACTATTTTAGGATTAGCTTCCTGACTGGGGATTGAGCTCAGGTCTTCAAAATGATCGCTCTGAGATTTAACTCCTAGGCCACCAGGGAGGCTCCTTTCCTTTCATTGTTAAATAATATAATATTGTATGGGGACCACAATGTACTACCTATCCATTCACCAGTTATTGAATACTTCCATTTCATTTTATTTTAATGAAGCTTCCACCTTAGAAATCACTGATATGGATCCTAGCTAATGTTAGAGTTTCAGATACATATGGCTTTTTTGGAGAAGTAGAAGCCAGAGATAACATGAAAAGAAAAGGAAAAAAATAAAAGGCACAGTCAGGAATCGCCTTCTTATGTTGGACATTTTGATGAGCATTAAACATATGTATGTTACCTTGCCTAATCTTGGAATAGATAAGAGGCACTGTGAACCACAATCAGAAAGTACATTGGGGAAAGAATGGTGTGTGTGTGCATGTGTGTGTGTGAATGTGTATTTAATCACAGAAAAGTAATTCTCTCTGGGTGAATTGTGCAGGGTTTTGTGACAGAATGTTAATCTAGCTTCTGTCTATAGATTGATAGTGAGTGCTTTGTTGAATGTAATTAACAAATATGAAGGCTTCAATGTTAAATTTGGTATCGGTTGACCTTGTAATTTTACATATCTTATAGGCAATAAAATGTCCTGTATGTTGTACTGAATCTGTGTCTTATTTTCACAATTATTCTTGTAACCATGCTTACTCAGTTACCATTCCAGAGAGCTCCTCTTCCCTATTACAGCACTAATAAATTAGGGGTTCCATAAGTGCCTTTGTTCAGATTCATTTTCTTCTTTCAGTTAATGAACAGCCATCTGCAGCTGCTCCTCGATCTTAATCCATCTGCATGGAGATGCCATTGTTATATACAGAATTCTATAAATATTGCTATGTTGACAAGCTGACTGCAGTTGGGAGGGGGGATATTTTTATTATTATTGTCCCTGATTAAGAGAGAGGCCAGATTGACAACACAAGGGCTCTGAGGTCCCTTCTCTTCTGTAAATTGTCTGTTCACATAATTATATTTCTAGTAACAATATTACAGTATGCATTACGATCATCATTGTGGTTGTTAGTTGTTATTCACCGAGTACCACTTCTGTATTCTGCAGTGTATGAGGCGCAGCATGTAGGAAGATGGAGTTCAGACTTTAAAGGATTAAATATTCTCATTGTAGAAAGGAATCTTATCAGCCTCACTGAACAGAGCTGTTAAAGTAGATATGGTGTCTTGTGCTGCATTTGCATGCCATGGACACAATAGCAAAGGAGTTGAGTTTCATGATCTATATGTCAACCCGCCTCTTACACAATGAGATCGGTCTGAAGTTCTTTAGGTAAAGCAGTGATTAGAAAAGAAATGTCTTCATTTAGATTCACAGTATAAAATGCTTTTTTAACGAGACAGCTTGAGAGATGACAAGTTCACAATTAGTGGGAAGAAATTTCATTATCAATTACTTAGCAAAGTGGAAAAGAAAGCCATAGGTACTATTAGTTTGGGGAGAGAGGATCCATTTTTTGTATGCCTAATATATATTGAGTGCTGGGAACACAGTTGTGAACAAGACAGACAAGTTTCCTAATTATGAGGGGATTGTAGTCCAGTGGACTAAGGCAGATAAAGAACAAGTAATCACAATTGTTTTCATGTAGAAGTTTAGGGTGCTATGGAGCAAGCATTGGTTAAGACTTGAGGCGGGGGACCTGCAATAGGTAATGGCAGTTCCCAAATGCTGTCCTAGTCTTTATCCTTAGAATGTGTGAATACTACCTAAATTAGAAAATTTTGAAAGTTACATTTTGAAATGCAACAGGAATCTTGAGATAAGGAGATGATTCTGGATTATTTGGTGAGGCCCAAATCCCATAACAAGTGTCCTCATAGGAGAAAGCAGAGGAAATCTGGAGATAGACAAAAGAGGAAATTTGAGACAGGAAAAAAAAAAAAGACAGAAAAGAAGAAGAGGCCATGTGTGGCCATGGAGACAGACCAGAGTGGCGTGGCCACAGTTAAGGAATGCTTTCAGTTACCAGGAGCTCAAAGAAAAGACTCTCAAAAACCTCCAGAGAGCCTGTAGCCCTGCTGATACCTGCTGATACCCTGATTTTGGACTTCTAGCCTCCAAAAACTGTGAAAGAATAAATTTCTATTTTTTAAGACTTCTATTTTGTGATGATTTCTTACAATAGCTCCAGGACACTAACATATGATCTGTGATCTATTTCTCCTCCATCTATCTGCAGGAATTTTAAAGGAGGAAAAAAATATAATAAATAAAACCCAAAAACCAACAAAACAAAACAAAACAAAAACCTAGGTGACTCTTCTGATCTCTTTTAAACACGATAACTAGACACCCAGGCCAATAGACCTACATTCACTAGTAAGAGAGCCATTATCTATGGAAATTCTAAGTTGGTTGTCTCTGGTTTAGAATTTCTATGGCTGCAATATATGGCTCTAAGAAACATAGTTCTAAAGGTGACTATATGCCTTTCCAAGGATAGAAAATGAATAGTTCATAACTGATATAAATAGCTCATCTGTTGAGCACATTTAACAGTTGCGATTAAAGGGTCTACACTGATTGAGAAAGAAAGGAAGGGAGGATCTGGGAGGTATTTAAAAAAATCATTGGCCCCTTAGTTGTCTGTGGTTTTTGAGAGTTTGCATTCTAGAAACTATTGGCAAATATTGACATTTTGTACAATCTTTGACTTGTGTGAGACTGATTTGATCAGCTGAAACTTAATAAACCTCCAACAGAGGCTTTATAATAATTTTCCCTGCAAAAGCTAGGTATAAGCTGAGATCTACAGATTGTGTAGTTATTAACCGTTGTGGTAGGCAGGTTCTAAAATGACCCCCCAGATATTACTAGCCCCTTGCCATATGTGGGACCCTCTTAACTTTGGCTATGATAAACAATCTTTCCCTAGTCTGGTTATGTTAAATGGCAAAGGAGAGCGGATGAGTATCATTCCTGCAATTGTACCACATTGTATGAGACAGTTTTCAAACAATCTTGCTGACCTGGTTGTGAGAGGTCGTATGAAATAACCATGTCACAAGGGCTGGAGTTGTTGAGAAATGCCCTCAGTCAAAAGCTAGCAAGAAAACAGGGACCTCTGATACATAACTGCCAGGAATTGAATTGTACCTCTATGGTGAGCATAGAAGAATATATTCTTCCCTGTCCTTCAGAGAGACTGCTGCTTACCTGACACCTCATTGCAGCCTGCTGAGCTAAGGAAAAGGTCTAAAGAAATCATGCCTGGAGTCCTGGCCCACAGAAACTGGAAAACTACTTTGCACTAAGTTATGGTAACTTGGTAAGAGATATAATAATAATAATTAATACATCCATTGAAAGAGTAAAGGAATTGAATAGACTGATTCAGACAAAAAGGAGCTATGAATGCAAGAAACTAACACTAAAAAAGGATTAACATGGTGCACTGATTGCTGGAGGAAAGGAAAGGGTCTATAATGAAGTTGGAGAGGGAGACACAGGCAAGGCTATAGGCACTGGAATTCAGGTAAAGGATATTATATTCTGTCAGGGTAATGGAAAACACCTAAGGGTTTTAAAGCAATAGAGTGATATGAGATTTTTACAAGATCATTGTATTAGTTTGTTACTGTTGCTGTAACAAATCATTACAAATAGTCCTTTAAAGCAGCACACATTAAATTTCTTATTATATAATTCTGAGGTTAAAATCTGATATGGGGCCCTGCCTGGTGGCACAACAGGTTAAAGGGTAGCACTGCAAAGCTAGCAGCAGCTGCTTCCACAAGGTTTGATCCCTGGGCAGAGGAGATGACCTACATGGTAAAGCAGACCCCTCCTGACCTGGCCACTGTTCCCCTCAGCAGTGTATTTCATTCAATTTCCTGTTCTGCTCATATACTCCGCCTCTGATGAATCCTTTCACAGCCCCTGCACTGCCGGCCTGTACCCCAGTTCTGTATGCATAAATGAAAAATAAATCTTAAAAAAAAATATCTATATGGCACACAGTGACTAACATCAGTGTGATGGTGAAGTTACATTCCTTTCTGGAGATTACATGGAACAATTTACTTCTGTGCCATTTCGAGCTATGGAGGCTACCTCATTCCTGGGCTCACGACAATTTCCTCCACTTGTAAAGTGACTATGGTGAGAAAAGCCTAACCATTTGAAGGATTTGTGATTATATTGGTCCATCCATATAATCCAGCATAGTCTCCCATTGACAAGCTCTTCATTTAATTTACATCTGCAAAGTCCTTTTGCAGTATAGTTCACATATTCACAGGTTCCAGAAACTGGCACATGCACTTTTTAAAAGGCCATTTTCTGCTTGTCCATAACCACATTGGCTGTCTGTGAAGAACAGATGATGAGGACAACATAAAAGGCTCTCCCAGTGGTTTATGAGAGTCGTACTGGGTATTCAAGCCAGAGGGGGATGGAGAAGCCCTAACACATTAGTAAGTTCTATGAGTTGTGTTTGTACTTGATGTGGATGTAGAAATTGAAATTAGGGGAATCAAGAATGGCTGTCGGAATATCAACATCAAAATCTGTGTGGATGGTGATTACATTTACTGAGTTAGAAAATATTGAAGATGAAGTTGGCTTATGCTTCACATATCTGCACTGAATAGCATCCTTTTACATTTCTAGATATAATTCTCTTCTTTTACCACCCTAAAATAGGTAAATTGGTAAATTTGTCTTCATGCTTCCAAATGATATTAGTGAATGGGTCAGGAAAAATAAATCAAAAGGAGAGAAGAAGGAGAAGATTGGATATTTATTTCAGTGGCTCTCTTTCTGCAGGTTTTTCTTGGGTTGGTTTTGCCCCACCATTACACATTCCTCTCCATAAAACACTCTGTCTGTCTTATAGTATGTGTGTTTGTGTCTTATTGTATGTCATCTCTCTCTCTCTCTCTCTCTCTCTCTCTCTCTCTCTGTTGTGATACTGACTTCCTTTCCTTGCACTATAGATCCTGGAGTGTTAATAGCTTCCTGCTGTTACTAGGCCCACAGTAAAGCTTACAATTTTTTTCTACATCTTGTCCACAATTTTGCTAATATTTCCTTTATTTCAGTTTCTTCTATTTCCTTCCAGAATAATTTTAGACATACTGATGATGAAAAGACTCCCAGAGGAAATTCAAATATATAGATATGGAGGTTAGGAGCAAAGTGTAAATTGGAGATGTGAATGTGGATGTCACCAACTTAAGGATAATAACTGAAAGTTTAGCAACTGATCAGATCATTTGAAAAGAAATCATAGTGTCAAAAGAGAATAAAAATTTAGCAGAAAGTATAGAGTTTTCTAAAAGTTAAAGAGGTGAATAAATGAAATTATTGAAATAAGAGAGAAAGCAAGAAAAGAATGCCAGAAGAAAGGTCAAAAGGGATTTTATTAGTCTGCTGACTGAGGGCTGCCATAACAAAAATTCCATAGACTAAGCTAAATGCTATTTTTCATAGTTTTGAGGCACAGAAGTCCAAAGCTAGGTGCTCATATGGTCAGCTTCTAGGGAGATCTCTTTCCCTGGCTTTTATATAGGTAGGCTGCCTTCTTCCAGTTTCCTTATATATATTAGAAAGAGAAGGAAAGAAAGTTCTTGTATCTCCACTAAGTGAGGCATTAATCCCATAGAGCCCCACCCACATGACCTCATTTAAACCTAATTATCTGACTTGAAAACATCCCTATTGATAAATATCATCACCTTGACATTAGGGCTTCAACATATGAATTTGGGGATAACAACTTGGTCCATAGCAAGATTTAAAATGATGAGGTGATCATTTATGTCAAAAAACTACTGAGAATTAAGTTAGAGGGGATACTGAAAAGTCACCATTAGGTAGGATGGTACACATGATGCTTTTGATAACTATGCTGCATTAAGAGCTTTATATAGTCATTTGCTAGTTGCTAACAGCATCTGAAGTATAATTGTCATTGAACTCATGAAATTTCCCACCTAGCTGCAGTCAAGCCATAGATAAATAAATATAAGTATATGTGGATTTTAAAATAATAGTGAAATAAATTATTACAAAGCTCTATAATGGTCTAGGGTAAAAAGAAAAAAATTTCAACTCTCATTTATTGGAGTTTATTTAGATGTCTGACACTATGCCAAGAGCAATCTACATAGTATCTCCTTTTAATTTCTGAAAAAAAACATAATACAAAAAGGGTAGTCATTAATACCACTCCCATGATTTTAAGTGTAAAGGGAATTGTGACTTGGAGAAAACATATTATTTTCTATGAACTTTAGCTAATAGAAAAGAGGTGAAACTCAAACCTAATTGACACCAAAATTCAGGCTCTGTGTACTGTGCATTTTAGGTTAGAAATTTATTTTAAAAATCATGTTTTATACCTTGTTAAGAATAGCTAAGATATCATCTATGGATTCTATATAACTTATGGAGATTTTTTAAAATATTGTTTGTATTTATAGATTCAATGGGAGTTGCCAAAGTGTAGAAGATTCTTGGGTAGCCAACCAGTAGGTTCATTTTACATAGAAATAATACAATAACAAAACCAGAAAGCTGACACTAAGATGTATTGTGTAAACTCTCTATCATTTTATCTCATCTGAAGAACTGTAACCACCACAACTGCCCATCACTACAGAGACTTCACTCATGCTGCTCCTTTATAATCACATCCACACTCCATTCTTCTATCACTCTTAATCCCTAGCAACTATTACTCCATTATATCCATAGCTATAATTTCATCATTTTGAAAGAGTTATATAAACAGAATCATATAGTATAGTACATTTTGGCACTGTCTTTTTTTTTTTTCTCATTAAGCATAATTCCCTTGAGTGCCATTCCAATTGTTTCCATATGTCAAAAGCACATTCCCTTTTAAAGATTAGTGGTATTCTATGCTAAAACATACCAGTTTAACATCCCACCTATTAAAAGTTTTTTTTTGTTGTTGTTGTTGTTGTTGTTGTTGCTTCTCATTTTGAGCTAATTCAGCTATGAACATACATGTACAGTTTTTTGTGTGGAAATAAATGCCCAGAAGAGCAATGATAAGGCATGTTTAGTGGTGCAACAGGTGAAAGCGCATCTCTATGAAGCTCTCCAAAGCCACTGCAGCACGAATTCGATCCCCAGCCAGGAAGCTGACCCACATGGTGTGGCAGACCTCTCCTAATGCTTCCAGCTGCTCCCCTCAGCAGTGTACTTCATCCATCTGCCTGTTCTGTCCCCCACTCTGTCTCTAGTGAATCCTCTCACCTCCCATAACCCTGGCCTGTACCCCATATGTAAGGATAAATAAATAAATATTAAAAAAAAAAAAAGAAGAATCTGGCAAGATGGCAGCAGAGTGAAGACGCTGGCAGACTGAAGATGCCAGAATCACTACATCCAAGCTCACACAGCAATACAAGACTAAAAACACACTGTAGACTTACATACTATGAGTTTCAACCCAAACAAGAACACCCTGGATGTGTTCTTCCAGGAACACGTTTGTTGAGAAACAAAACAAAACAACAAAAGCACATTTGCTGAGAAACAACAAAAACATGTTTGTCCTTCACTAGAAGGAAGATATCTGAGGGAGAATTGGTGAATGGGAGCTCTGATAGGGGAGCACCAATCTGGGAGGGCCCAGACGCCCAAGTGCTAGTAAGTGCCTCAGTCGGAGGCAGGCTTACTGCTTTTCACCTGGCCCCTAAAATCCTGGAAATAGAGACAACACAACTTGGTGAGTGGAACCCAAGCTGTGGGGGAAGACTGCAGCCCTGATCTGGGAGTGCCCAGGTGACCAGGGCCAGCTAAAGCCCTGGAGATAGAGACAAAACAGCTAGGTGAATGGAACCCAAGCTGCAGCCCCAATCCAGGAGCACCCAGGTGCTAAGAAGTGTCTCAGAGGGCAGGCTTGCTGCCCTTTGGCCCCATCTTGGAGATAAGGAGAGACAACTCAGCTTGATGAGTGGAACCCAAACTGTGAGGAAAGACTGCTCAAAGTGGGACATAAAGCCCAGAAGGTGGGGAGGAGGAACTGGTGACTGGGGCAACTACTTCCAGAATCCCCTACATCTCCCACCCCCACAGCATAGGCCTGGAGATTATTCCCACCATTAGTCATTAAGGCAGGGTCTGCAAGTTCACAAAGCCCTAGAGGTAAAAGGGGGGGAAAAAAAAGGAACCGTTAGACCAAATCAAAAACAGGCCCAAACCTGGGAAGCTACGACACTTTTAAGATTCCCCCAATGGGCACATTCTAGCATAGAAAGGCCCTAGAAAGTGCCTCAGACAGGAGTCAGACAGGAGATTGTACTGCTATACCTGCTTACTTCATCTACCCACAAAACCTGAGGTAAAGCCATGGAGCTAAAGAGAGATAACTCTGCTCTGTGAGTGGACCCCAAGCAGTGGGGAAAGACTGCTCAGGAAGAGACTGCTCAGAGTGGGTACAAAGAGCCCTGGAGGCACTAAGGGAAGACTTGCAGGCTGTACAGCTTGGAGGCTTGCAGCCCTTCTAGTCCTCTCTGCATCCCCCCACCCCTATATCCCCATTACCCCACCCCGCTGTGGCCTGAAAGAAAAAAAGGTGGATAGATTAATTCAACCACAGGCCCACCCTGGGAAACTGCAACATTTTAACACACCCCCAATCCTCCACAGCACATCCTAGCATAGAGAGGCCCTAGGAAGTGCCTCAGATGAGAGACTTATTACAGGTCTACCTGCTTACCGCATGTACCCACAAAACCCACAGTAAAGCCCTGGAGTTAAAGAGAGACAACTCAGCTCTGTGAGTAGACCCCAAGCGGTAGGGAAAAACTGCTCAGGGAGAGATTGCTTAGAGTGGATACAAAGAGCCCTGGAGGTGCTGAGGAAGGACTGGCAGCCTGCACAGCTGGGAGACTTGCAGCCCTTCTGGCACTCCATGCACCCCTACATCCCACATCCCCACAGCAGAAGCTAGGACTAAAGGTGTTACTGGACAACAGTGGCTTGAAGACTTGTGAGCCAGTAAGGCATTGCCTTGCAAGGCACACAGTGCTCAGAAAGTAAACAAAACCAGTGACTGGTTCAACCATAGGCTCAGCTGCAGGGAGAACTACCTACCACGTGGACACTGAAGCCCACACTACTGGAGGACCATTGGATCAATGAGGAGATCAAAGAAGAAATTAAAAAATACCTGAAGAAGAACAACAATGACGACACAATTCTCCAAAACTTATGGGGCACATTAAAAGCAGTTATAAAAGGAAAATATATAGCAATACAGTCTCACATAAAGACACAAGAAATAACTCAAAGAAACAACCTAATGTCCCACCTTAAAGAACTGGAAAAAGAACAACAAAATAACCCAAACACCAGTAGAAAACAGGAAATAAAGTCAAATCAGAAATAAATAAAATGGAAGTTAGGAAAACAGTCCAAAAAATTTGTGAAAACAAAAGTTGGTTCTTTGAAAAATTAAACAAAATAAACAGGCCACTAGTCACGCTCACAAAGAAAAAAAAAAGAGAGAGAGAGAAAGCACAATAAACAGAATCATATATGAAAGAAGAGAAATCACAACAGATCCAGCAGAAATCAAAAGAATAATCAGAGAATATTATGAACAACTATATGCAAACAAGTTTGGCAATTTAGCAGAAATGGACAAATTCTTACAACTCTACAACCACTCAAAGCTAGATAAAGAAGAAATGAAACAACTAAACTGACCATTACAAACAAGGAAATTGAAGAAGAAATCAAAAACCTCCCCCAAAATAAAAGCCAAATACTAGATGATTTACAAATGAATTTTACCAAATGTTCAGAAAAGAACTAGTGCCTATTCTACACAGACTCATCCAAAAAATAAAAAAAGAAGGAAAACTACCACATACTTTATGTGAAGTCAACATCACACTAATATCAAAACCTAACAAAGAAAACACAAAAAAAGAAAACTTCAGACCAATTTATAATGAACACCAATGCAAAAATCCTCAATAAATTTTTAGCCAACAGATTCCAACAATCCATTAAAAGAATAATACACCACAACCAAGTGGGCTTTATCCCAGGAACAGAAGGTTGATTCAACATCAGAAAATCAAGTAATGTAATCCATCACATCAACTGACAGAAAAATAAAAATCACATAATCATATCAACAGATTTGGAGAAGGCATTCAAAAAAGTTCAACACCCATTTATGTTTAAGGCCCTCAAAATCCTTGGAATAGAAGGAACATACCTCAACATGATAAAAGCCATTTATGACAAACCCACAGCCAATATTAACCTCAAAGGAGAAAAACTAAAAGCTTTTCCTTTGAGATCAGGAACAAGACAAGGGTGTCCACTATTGCCACTGCTCTTCTACATTATATTGGAAGTTCTAGCCAAAGCAATAAGAGAGGAAAAAGACATACAAGGAATCCAAAGAGGGAAAGAAGAAGTAAAACTGTCCTTGTTTGCAGATGATATGTTAATTTACATGGAAAACCCTAAAACCTCCACAGAGAAACTAATCAAAATTATCAACCAGTTCAGAAAGGTAGCAGGATATAAAATCAACAGAAAAAAGTTAGAGCCCTTCCTATACACAATCAATCAGAAAAAGCAGAAATAAAAAAAAATCCCCTTTTCAATTAAAACAAAAAGAATCAAATACCTGGGAATCAACCTAACAATAGAGGTAAAAGATCTATACAAAAAAAAATTACATAACATTGTTAAAAGAAATACAAGAAGACACCATGAAATGGAAAAACATTCCCTGCTCATGGACTGGGAGAACTAACATCATCAAAATGGCCATCCTACCAAAAGTGATATACACATTTAATGCCATTCCAATAAAAGTCTCAATAACATTCTTCAAAGAAATAGAAAAAATATTGATGAGATTCCTGTGGAACAATAAAAGACCTTAACTAGCCCAAACTATCATGACTAAAAAGAAAGAGAATGGAGGCATTACAAGCTATACTACAAAGCAATAATAATAAAAACTGCTTGGTACTGGAATAAGAACAGACATACACACCAGTGGATTTGGACAGAAAACCCAGATATAAACACATAGGTTTACGGACAGCTAACCTTTGACAAAGGAGCAAAGAAGATACACTGGAACAGCAAATGGTGCTGGGAAAACTGGGAAGCTACATGCAAAAAAATGAAACTAGACCACTACCTCACACAATACACAAAAATCAACTCGAAGTGGATTAAAGACTGAGACATAAGAACAGAAACCATAAAATACCTGGAAGCAAAGATGGACCAAACACTACACGACATACACTTCCGTGACATCTTTAAAGATACAGCATCCACAGCAATAGTGAAGGCAAGGATAAATAGATGGGACTACATCAAGTTAAAGAGCTTCTGCACAACGAAAGAGACATTACAAAAAAAAAACAGACATCCACTGATTTGGAAAAAAATTTTCTTACACAAAACTAGTGATAAAGGATTGATCACAAAGGTATACAAAGAACTGATGAAACTCAACAAAAATAAACAACCCCATCAAAAAATGGGCAGAAGAGCTAAAAAGACCCTTTTCCAAAGAAGAAATACAGATGACCAACAAGCATATGAAAAAAATGTTCAATATCACTTGTAATAAGGGAGATGCAAATTAAAACCACAATGAGATACCACCTCACCCCAATAGGAATGGCACATCTTAAAACAACTAACAACAACAAATGTTGGCAAGGATGTGGTGAAAAATGAACTCTGGTAGGAATGCAAATTAGTACAATCACTAAGGAAAACTGTTTGGAAGTTCCTCAAATTGCTAAACATGGAGCTTCCCTATGACCAAGCAATCCCACTCCTAGACATCTTAGATATCTACCCAAAAGAAACAAAAACACTGATTCCAAAAGATACCTGCACCCCCATGTTTATTGCTGCTTTATTCTTTATTTACAATTGGAAAGACATGGAAACAGCCCAAATGCCCAAAAGTAGATGACTGGATTAAAAAGACTGGTACAAATGCACAATGGAATATTACTCAGCAACCTAAATAAACTAACAAATAAATAAATAAACACATGCCTTTTGGAGCAACATGGGTGGAGCTGGATAAGATCATGCTTAGTGAAATAAGCTAGAATGAAAAGGAAAATTCCGGATGGTTACACTCATAGCAGGATTATAAAAGACCAGGGGAGAAAATAATAATAATAATGAACAGCTATATACCAGAAATATTTTGTGGGAGGTAGAGTGTGGAATCGGATCAAAAATAGTGGGGGGAGGGAAATGCACTGGACTACGGTGATGGCACATAAGTGATTTGGTGATGGGAAGCCCAAGGGAATTACAACTGAGATGGAAAAATGCACAAAATGATGCAAAAATAAGCTATTATATATTAAAAAAAGAAAAGAAAGGAAACTGTCAGACTATTTCCCAGAATGGCTGTATGGTCTTACATTCTCATCAACAATGTTTGAAACACCCAGTTTCTCAGCCTCTTTAGTAGCATTTGGCATTTTCATTATTTTTTATTTTAGCTATTTTAATAGGTACACAATGGCATTCACTATGGACTTAATTTGCATTCCCCTAATAGCTTGTGATGCTGAACATCTTTGGTTATTTGCTGTACCATCTGTATATCATTTTTGAGTGAAATGTCTCTTTAGATCTTTTGCCCATTTTCTAATTGGATTTTTTTACTGTTGTTTTCTAAGAGTCCTTTAAATATTCTAGGCCCATGCCTTTTGTTAAATCATATCCAATTTATAATTTACAAGTACTGTGAGTATTTTCCCCCAGTGTGTAGTCTCCACTTTCGTTGTCCTAACAGGGTCTTTTGTGAAGCAAAATATTTTAATGAACTGTATATGTAACATATATAATGTAAATATACAAATATGATTTATATATATATGTGTGTATATATGAATCTATATATGTATGTTCTCTACAAACTATAGAAACATCAGTTTGGAACTCTTTTCTGGTGTTGCTGTCATCTGAGTCAGAAATTCTGCTAATGTTTTCAAGTCCTGTTCTGGAAATAGCACATAAAATAGCAAATGTATTGGCTTATTCTATATACAGAACTTTAGAATAATATCCCAAACACATGTGAGCAACTTGCTACTAATCCATGTAAATTGTACATTAAGATGGTCTATACTTTACAAAATATTGGAAGCACTTTCATTCAGGATAATAACTATTTCATAAGCAGCATGATAGGAATTTTCAGAGCCTGAGATTAAGAAAATTGGAAGGTGGCATTCCGGGAGATAGAAGTTACACAATACAATTTGATACAATTTCTCTAGCTATCAAAGTATATAGGAAATAACTGTGCTACATTTCATAGTTGATTAATCAAAATACATACATTGGAAAGTAAAATCCAAACTCTCAAAGACTCTTTTATAAAATGCATTGAGAAATATCCTTTAGAAGGGTAAGTTTATGGGATGACTAGGTTTATTGTTATAGCAAAGTGAAATGAAAATAATTACCAAGCTATTTAAATTATGTAGATTTTATTTTCTTGACCAATTTAAATTTCTTCAGGAGTGTTAATATAAAACAATAAGGTGAGAATTTTTCCTTCAAAGTATTCAATTCAGCATTATTAATTCTAGGATTCAACTATTAGTTGAACTGTACATGGTAACCCTATATGGCATCATTTTAATCACTGTCTGGAGAGCAGGCAATTTAAACATATGCATCTAATCTCTATTACTTGAGGGAAATAGTTGTTTTTTTTTGTTTTGTTTTGTTTTTAGCATTTTTTGCCTGATAATCACAAAGAGTAATTCCAGGAATAACCACATACTCTAAATTCTAAAATCATATAGTCTATTATAATTTAAATGGTTTGTATGAATTATCTTCTTAATAGGCATCTATAAGAGATGTCCATACTTCTAATTTAATGGTATACCCAAAAGTATTCAGAGTTATCTTGCCAGGAACATATCTTTTTTATAAGATGCTTGTTTGAACTCTGGGAAAGAGGCAATTTTGAAATGAATGGGTTTGTGGCATTTAAAACATTCCACAAAGCTACTCTGCTTTTTCTTCCTTTCAGTGAGCTGCCAATTTTGGACAAAAAAGTTTTATAGCGGTGATAGACTTGCAAAATCATCCAAGACCACCCTTCCCATGAAGAAGAGGTCGGCAATTTGATAAGGTGCTGGCAGATTGACCTTCACACCAGGGGCTGTCCAGCTGGGGTTTAGCATTCATTCTGTCCTTTCAATTAAGTTTCTAACAGATTCTTGAGGAAATAAGGGGGAAAGGGCAAAATAGCTTGAAAATCAGAATGTGCAATAAAGGGCAAGAAGCACAGGAACAAAAATGTTCTCCAGATAGGTCTTTCTAAAACCAGCCTTATGTGTCATGGAAAGGATGGACTTATGAATGACGAAACAGTATCCTCTGGACCAATGATATAATTATTTCCTTTGGTGAGAGGTATGGAACTCCTGGAATCCATTTTATTAATTCTTATAATAAAACATCAATCTAATGAATCCCAAATCCTGTCTCTTTCCCTGTCTCTCTCTCTGAAGGGGGAGAGAGGCTAATGGCAGCTTGCCATGGATATGCGATATCCTGGCAAGAAAATGCCTCATTTTCTATCACAAACATATGGTCTGGTAATGGCTTTACATTATATTCCTTTAGTGTTTTATTCCCTTTTTTAAGAGACCTCTTCTAGACAAGAGCAATATGTTTTCTTGTCGACCCATCATATCAAATGTTAACACATGTCTACTTTTTAAAATTTTAACAATAGTTTAAGCTTCACCTTTTGTTACTTGTGATGTAAGTACTGATTATGCGTTAAACTGAGAGCTGGTAGTTATCTGTATTGAAGTTAATTTTTCTCTATTTATTTTTCAGTTAAGGCATTTGCTCCCTCTTTTCAATGGTTCATGCTCAAGTTAGAACTAACTAAATAAAAATGTGGACAAAATGTGACAACCAGGACAGTAAGACGACTAAACTTACTGTTGCAAATTAGAGTCCCACAAGGGAAATCTGGTCCCCAGATGTGTTTTTGATTGCCTTAGTGTTTATACATCTTTTAATTAGTTACCAACCTATTAAAAAAAAAAGGAAGATTTCAAATAAAAATTTTGAATCTCAGGTTCTTTCAAGTCTCACTGGCAGTGCTAGTTGAGGCTTTCACACAGGAACACCTGGTGGAAGCTGAGGGGCGCTGCTTTACCTGTGGACTCTCTAGTTCACCTCAGCCCCACCCACCAGGCTTCACAATCACTCTAGATATTCCACTCTTGTTGATAACTGGGTGAAAGATGGTCAAGAACCAACTATACAGTCTCAGAGAACAAGGTTTTATTCAGGGCCAGTTGCCCGGCAAGGCTCTGAAACAAGGAGGTGGCAGAGTCGCCCTGAGGTAGGGGTAAGAGGGGCTTTTATAGGCCTAGATAGAGGGGAGAAGTAGCCATGTGGAAAATTTTGACAAGAAGCTGGAATTTGGGCCTTCCCTGGTGGTGCAGTTGGTTAAAGCACAGCACTAAGAAGCTAAAGTCACTTCAGCATGAGTTCGATCCCTGCCCTGGAGGTGACTCTCCTGACCCGCCCACTGCTCCCCTCAGCAATGTACTTCATCAATCTGCCTATTCTGCTTCACACTTTGTCTCTGGTGAATCCTCTCACCACCCCAGCACCTCTGGCCTGGCCCCCAGTTCTATATGCATAAATAAATAAATCTTAAAAAAAAAAAAATTGGAATTTATTTTTCTGCCTGGGCTTGTGTTAGCCAGTGGTGACAAACAAGTCATGAGGTTATCGCTCCCAGATCTCTGTTTCTGCTTGGAACAACTGCTCTCCACTTACATCTACCTCTGGTTAGTGCCTGGCCCCTTTTCCACTACGTTACATGGGGATTTTGGAAAAAATGGTGATGTGTGCTCGTGAGAAATAAACAATCATAAAAGGCAAATAGCTACCCTCAAATATAAGAAGGATTATTCGGGAAGCTGGGTGAGGGAAACAGGAAGGTTTTAGATTAGAAAAGTGCTGTTGCCTATGTAGGCAGACAAAGATTTAGAGAAAGGCAACTTTGCCTAAATGTAGCGATAACATCTTGAATGACAATAGGCCAACCAGAATAGGAAGGTACCGCCCAAAGTCAAAAGGCCTCCTTCTACTGAAAGAGAGCCAGTGAGTCAGCCAGTGGAAACAGTGGCCAATGAGTTGACCAGTGACACCTCCAAAATCCACTGGTTCCATGCATCTGTGAAATAGTTTTTTTTTGTTTTTTTCAGTTTTTAAATAATCCTCTTTGGAGCTGCAAAACTAGGATTATGTTAACTAGGATTATGTTTCAAATTTAAAAGCACTTTTGAATATACTGTACATCTTTGACATAATTTTAGATTCTGGGATAAAGCTTGGTGAATGACAACATTATTCTTCTGAATCACAAAGAATTCCTTGATTAGATTTGTTTCAGAGTGTAACTCTCTAGTCATAGGACACATGGCAATCAGATGTGCAGCTTTACTTCTGGGGGGAACACTGATTATTTAAAAAAAAAAAAAACAGTAACATCAGCACAACTGTCAGGGAAAAAAAGCAAACACCACAATGGTTTTGAAAATCACTCTGAAGTTTTTATTTGCTAAAGGGCTTAATGAACGAATATATAATGCCCCTAAAGTCTTTACACACCAGCGAAAAATTTACAATAATTGTTTCAGAAACAATTATTAGAAAAGGTTAACACTAGTGTGAGCATTAATAGATTCCAGCCTTTTCTCAGTTAATGTGCTGCCTTTTTTTTTTTACATAGATCAGGGATTGGAAGGAACAATTTGCAGGACAAAACACTGCCTTTGTAAATAAAGTTTTATTAGAACATGCCACTATCTTTTACCCATTGTGCTAGAATGACAGTCAGGTAATCCCAGCACAGACAGTCTGAAACATCTGAAACATAAAGTCTTAAATATTAACTACCTGGTCCTTACCAGAAAAAGTTTGCTGACCTCTCTGACACAGACTAGCTAATTAATACTATTTATATCACTATTTTAGTTAATGAAACAAAATGTCAAGTGAGAAGATACCATATACTCCTGCTTTGGTGATAAACAAAGACAGCTTTTTCCTTCAACTTCTGACTAAGTTTTTGTTTTTACATTACACCTACTGAGACATACACAAAAAATATCAACATCCTTTTTTTCCCCTCACTAAGTATACACTCACACAGAAGTATCGGTGAGCTATGTAGATTTTTATTAAAGTGTTCGTGGCACTCAGCAGGTGGAGGAAAGGTGTGACTTTCCCATCATAAATGATTTTTAAATCGCTTGTAAAACTTTCTCCAGAGTTTTTCCTGCCTGAAATTTGCTAAAAACTTAGTGATTTTTTTTTTCCTCCAGACAGAGAAAAACTAGGGGATAGGCCTAGGTACAGAGTAGGGAAAGATTCACCAGGGAACAGAACAGGCAGAGAATACACTGCTGAGGGGAGCAGTGGACAGGTCCTTGTGGGTCAGCACCCTTGTGGGGGATCGAACTCTTGATGTGCTGCAGCAGTGCTGCAGATAACCTCATAGTGCCCTCTCAACCCTTTGTGCCACCAAGGGAGGCCCCATCTATGTAGATTTTATTAAAGTGCTTGTGGTGCTCGGCAGGTAGAGGAAAGGTGTGACTTTCCCATAGTAAGCAATTTTTAAATCCCAAAGTTCTTTCTGCCTGAAATTTGCTAAAAAGTTTTTTTTTTTTTTTTTCTGGAGAAGAACTGGGGTACAGGCCAAGGTGCAGGGCACTCTGTCACGAGAGACAGAGTATGGAGCAGAAAAGACAGATCAAGTGAAATATATTGCTGAGGGGAGGGATGGGAGAGAGAGAAGAGGTCTGCTGGGTGGGTTAGTTCCCTGACTGAGGATACAACTCAGGTCATAGCAGTGCTAACACTAAGACTTAACCTCCAGGCTATTAGGGAGGCCCCAAAAAATTAGCAAATCTTTAACCAGAATTGCCTTCAATCTAGTTTTCCATTTAATTTGGAGAAGAATAGATGACACTTCATTGCAGTTTAGGGTATAATATAATCTCTGGTCCAAGTGTGGAGATCACATGTTTATGGGATTGATCTAGTTCACTAGTATGACCTCTTCTAATTCCCCTAATAATATACTTTTCACATGTTCTAGAAAAGTAATGATAGTGCTTGTGATGCTGAGATTTACAACTCTAACAGTTATTCTAGAAATAACATCTTGGATAATGGAGTGGAAATAGATTGTTGCTTAATATAATTTGTATTTACAGTACAGTGAGTGGCTTTTGCTCAAAGGACTTCTGTGGCTTGGTTGTATGTCAAAGAAAATATTAAGGACCCTCCTGTTTCAACACTTAGAATAATGGATAAAATACAAGCCACTTTAGACAAAAAGCTCAGCCCTGGAGTGAAAGAAATCCACAAGGACCAAAAAGCTAAGACTGTAGCCCCAGGAGTTTCCTTATTTTTCTTCTATGTACTACACAGTCATCTGGAACTCTCCCAGGAACATCAACTTCTCCTCTCTATTTTGTGGAATACTTTAGCTCTGACTCAGCCCTTACCATCATAATTCCATACAAATCTGCCTCAGGAAGGAAAATGAGCTCTCTGGTGTGAGTCCACCTCTTCAGAAGGTAGTTTATGGCTTGTGTCAGCCTGGCATTTGGCCACCTCCCCAACACCTTCCCAAGCAATGGTTTCAAAGTTTTCTCCAAATAAATGTAATGTTCATTTCAAGAAAAAGTCTCATAACATGGAATTTTCTCATTTAATTATCCAATTTGGAAAAGAAATCAGGTAAATAAGCAGAGGACATTGTGAAGCAAAGAGTACATGGTCCTTCTTTCCATGGCTAGAGGGGTGGCTTTCTGAGAAGCAACAAGCAACTTGCAGAATAAGTCAATACCCCGACCCCAACAGTTCAGAGGCCATGTCATATCAGATCCAATATCTTTTCTCTACCTCCTCCAGATGCTCACTGAAAAGCACCACTGATGATGACTTTGTAGGCTAATGTCTACTAATAAGCAGTATAAGGGAGGGGTTGGTAGTTTGAATGGAGAATAGGAACTGTGAGTAGCAAACTTTGAGAATATATCATTAATACAGAACACTGCATGTCCAGAAGTGTTTTTCTAGAATTAAAGTAAAACACGGAACCCCTTGAGGATCCAGTGAGGAGCTTGTGAAAACCAAGAGTTATATCAGAATAGTTTCTGATACAAAGCTAACTTCATACTGATTAATCCTTGAAATTTTAACCAAAATATCACTTTTTTAAAGGAAAGTTTCCTGAAACAATGTTAAGTCCATCTAGTCTTCACTCTCCCAACCCCTCCATCCTTGGTATCACATTATTACAATTGCATCATTAATTATTTTTGAAATTCATATTAATAAATATACACACTCTAAATTCAAGTTCTGTGAAGGAGAGACCTTTTCTGTTTTGGTGGCTGCTCCATTGCAAAGTCTAATACCTGCCAGTCATGTAGTTAGTTTTGTGAAGTGAAAGAACTATGAAATTATGACACTGATATTCTTATAGTCATTATAATATCACATCTGTTTGAGTCATTTTTTCAAAGTTTTCCAATCAACCATCCAATAAAAGTATATTCTATCCTATCATGAAATAACACACACACACACACAATCCATAATAATAAAAAAGCTCTACACAGTACCGACAATTGTCTCATGTGTTTCCTGTATAAATTTTCTGTCTCCCATTTCAATTTTTAAAGTGTTAGTTGTGACTTTAAATTGATTGTTGATTTGGAGTTTTACCCTACAGTTTGAAAAACGCTGCTCTAGAGCATTGCATAATCATAGGATGCAATTGACTTCATACCTTGATCTCCCTATGTTTATGGAATTTAGACAATAAGATTACGGTAGAAGCAGCAAAATACCTGTTCAAGAGCTCCTCCCAAACTTTACTTAACATTCAGTTGGAATGTCTCACTGCAGGTACTTACAGATAGAGGGCGCTGTGGGGAAGATGGCCCAGCATGTCATAGATCATTGTGTCCTAAGGTATTAATTTACTTGCAGCAAGTATAATTTACCTGACATTCTCACTCTAAATTTATAATTAGATTTGAATTTCTTGCCCAGTTTTACTACATCAGACTAACATATGCTATGCTACAGATGGAAGTCCCAGGTTATTTAGCATCAGGGACCCTGGGGTCTTGTGATTCCAAATTAAACTTGGGTGTGCATATAAACCATGTAAATCAGGCTGTGATCACATGTTTAGCGCTGCTGAAAAGAAATCCTGCAACAACTCTGGAAACACAATGAGCCCAATGTATTGTGGGTTGGCTTCCTTTGCTGGAAACGTTTTATTTGGAGTTTGAAGAGTTTTGAAAGTAAACACTCAACTCAACTAAGCATGACTAGATGCATTTGTTTCCTTGGCCACCAAAACAGGATGGGGTGGCTAGGCATGCTTTGCACCACTCATCCAAGTCAATAGAGTTGGAATAAATTTAGTGAACTGGCCAGAGTTTTTGTGGATTCAGTATCTGGAAAATATTCTCACTGTGGATGGCTGGAATTGTAGTCTTCTATGGGTGATACTGTGCTAATATGAGGAAGGTTTTGTTCTCTTTCTTGCCTGACACACAGATCACCTTAAACTTCTCTGCACAAAGGTTATACTGAACCTGGGTTCTTTGAAAAGAGCTCACACTCTGTCAGCTGAAGAGTGGCTGCAGGAAAATGAGCATGGTCAAGCACCTGGGTCATAGCACACATCTCCACACTATACTAGCTTCCCTCTCCTCTTCTCAAGGGCATCATGTCTTAAACTTGTGAAGTAAACTTTGCATTGAAAAGTAAATCTTGAAATTAAACTTCATACAGCAAATGCAGAGATCATAAGTACACAGGTCAATCCATTTTACAAAGTGAACATACTTCTATAACTAGGACTCATCAAGAAACAAACATTTCTAGTTACACCAGGAGAATACACTCTTTGCCTTCCAATCATTATCTCTTCCCCAAGGGTAACTATTCTACCTCTGTCTCATAAAATAGATGACTTTCTCATTTTCAAGTTTTATATAAATGTGTTTCAGAATGTTCTGCTTTAAATCAGGTTTCTGCCAGTCCACTTAATATTTATGAGCTTCAGCCACGTGGTTGACTGTAGTCATTTGCTCATCCTTACAGCTACATGGCACTTTACTTGATGAATATAATACAATTTTTACATCCATTCTACAGTTAATGGACTCTTTGATTGTTTCCAGTTTGGAGCATTTATAAATAATACTGCTTGTGCAGTTTCTGCACATGTCTTTTAGTAACTGTAGGTACACATTTTTATTGCTATATGTAGGAGAAGAATTGTGGGAACATAAGATAGGAGGATATACAGCTTTAATTGAAATCTCTTAAGCAGTCTCCAAAGTGGTCACGCCAATTTACACTCACCAGCCTAATACTTTGCCTTCTCATTTTGTCTGTTTTAATTTTAGCTGCTCTGGTGAGTATTTTAATTCCTTAAAAAATAAGGATTTAGGAATTAAACAGACATAACTTTTATTCTTCTTGTGTCATGTTCTAGCAGATTATGACATCTCAAGGCCATGTTTCCTCTTTTAATCTCGTGTTTTTCATCTGCAACCTGGCAGTAAAAATAGTTATCACATAGGAGAGTTGAAAATAATAAATGATTAATGGGTGTGAAATAACAACTATTATTTATTCTGTATCTACTATATATCACTTAGGCTTCTGCCTACACTAGGGAACTTAAGACACAGGACTTATGAGCAATACCAGTGATAACAGCCATGTTTCCCACCATCAGACTTATATACATCTGGCCCCTCGTGGGGCCTCTGTTAGAATTTCCATTGTTTCCAGAAAATTGGAATGTTCTGTCTCCCAAGACCAAAGGAGGAGAATCTAGTGTTTTAGAGTGGTTCAAAGAGTGTATCAAGATGTTGCTGGGACAGATGTGATTGGTTATTACTGTCTGCTATTTCAGGCTCAGAGTCCCAGCATCACGTAACAATGTCATGACAGAAACGGCTTAGAGGAAACAAGGAACTAGCAGGTGAAGACACAGACTTTTATTTTTCACCAAATTAAGAACAAGAAATGACTGCTTGGGGGCATCAATCATGCTTTCCAAGTGCTTTTATTATAGAGTCTATGTATGAATGTACTCATTTGTCAAAACTTCACCACATCTTCTGCAGAGGTGTCATGTTGCCTTAAGAACTGAACAGTAAAATTGTTTATAGTCTGTCTTCCTACCCAATTTATGGAAACTTAAAAAAAAAAACACAATCTCATGTTTTTAAAGAATAAGTCCACAATTTTCAGAAGACATGGGAAACCCTTCGGTTGGCAGATCTCACTCACAAGTGGTATCAATTTGACAGTACTTCAATAGGCAAGGTTTTGTCTACACATTGGAAAATAAACATCTGAGTAGAAATACAGCATCAGAGAGAAGTGTAGATGTAAGCTGGAAGTAGACTGCTCATTTTCCCTCTTGTTTCTGCGGCATTATAGAGGAGGGGAGGAGGAGACATAATTTTCATATTTTCTTACTGGCTATTAAGGGGCCCTTTTGAGTTCACAAAAATAAGCCTCTTAGTTCTTACTGAACCATGTTCTCACTTGTCTTTAAGTTTAACAAATAATTATAATGTCCCTCCAATGTAAGACTGTTTAGAAACCATAGAAGACTGATTGTTAATAAACCTAAAACACATTTGCCCAACATAGTTCCTTTAATTTTTAAAGGCTTGTATAATTTAAGGGAATTTAAATCCATGTGTTTTTTATTCACTTGCACTGACATCATCAAAATAGCCTTTTAAACAGCTGGTTGAGCCTTTTTTAATAAAGTTCTCTTATGACTTGTTTCTTTTTGAAAACTTTTTTTTTTTATGCCAAAGGCAACTGAACTTTCATGCCAAAAGATTTGGATTTCTATCAAAATTCCAAACCCGTAAATTTTGAGGTTGAAATTTTTGCAAATGGGCTCCTAACTCCTGATTGAAATTAGCTGCAAAGAAAGAAAAAGTGCCATGTGAATGAAGTTCATGGTCAAACCTGGTGTCAGAAGACTAAAGTAATGTCTATATTTGCTGCTTATACTTGTGCCAAATCTGAAACAAATCAATGTACAATGTGTAATGGATTATTACCGAAATGTGATCTACTGCCAAGTAGTTAACTTTTCCACCATCTCTGGTTATCATGAGTAAACCACAATGCCATACTCTCCAGAGGTTAGAAAGCCAGCACACTGTGGCTGTTTGAAATTTGTAAGATGTGATTGTTTTAACAGTCATTTTGAAGAAAAATCCTTTGTTAAACATTATAGATGTTCATTATACACACGTTAAAGTGAATATAGGAAAATGTATATGTATGCGTATACAAAAGCTAGGGATTTTTCTTTTTCTTTTTTAGTGAGTATTCGCCTCTAAAGGTATACTTAATGATTTAGTAACTGAAATTATAATGCAAGCACAAATATATAAAGAATTTTGGATTTTAAATATATCCATATGTGATAGCTGAAACAAAACTCTTAAGGCTTTTTGGTATTACAATTTGAGGCTGTTTTTCTCCTTGTAAATGTATCTAGCTAAAAAGTAATCAGAGAGATGTATGATGGGGAGAAGTTGAATTTTACAGGAATCTATTAAATAAACGGGCATTCTGATCTCCAACCCTCCAGCAGAACTGCAAAAACCAATGCTCTGTTTGAGAAACAATTTTGTCTGCCATCATGAAACTCCCCAAAGATAATTTCTGAATAGGAAAATTAAAAGGAAGGGATGAGTTCTTTGATTCTACTTTACAATTGAGATTTTTAAAAGAGGAGTTTTGCATAGGCACACCTGAAGGCATATAAATATTAATATATTCAGGTTTCTAATAAAAATAGGAAACAGAATGTGATTACATCTTGTATTTTTCGTTTGTTTATTTATTTATTTATTTATTTATTGTTAAGAATAACTCAACAGTTTCTTATAGGGTAGAATTTGTTCTCAAAAATTTCAAGATCTTCAAAACTAGTTTTCAAAAATCAGTTTGATATGAAAAGAACATTGATAAAATGTTTATAAGGTATTTATAAAAGTCTTACTTTAAAGAGCTTTAAAAATAAAATTCAGATTTTCAAATGAGATGATGATTCCTATATGTTTAACTCTGTTCAAAGCGTTGTCACAGATATCTCATTAAATTTTTAAAACATTGACAAGGAAGCATCATCTTCCGCTGAAAACTATAGATATTTTGACATGTTGAGATATAGCAGAATGAAAGTATTTTGTTATGAATATATAGTCAAAGAATTTTTAGTGGATTCACTGGAAAAGTGTCAGTTTAAATACAAATTCCATTGGGCACTGAATAACTGGTAAAAGTTAGAAACAACATATAAAAATAACACAAGTGACACAGTAGAAGAAATATCAGATAGTGTCACTAAACAAAGCCAAACAAAGAATCAGAAAAAGACAAACTTTAAAGTCAGCCCTTAAAAGCTGACCATAGAAAGGACCAGTGAGAAAAGGTGAAGTGATTTCTCATTAGGTGAGGAGACAGTTCAGTAGGCAATGTGAAGGACAGAGAAAGCTTCAGTGGTAGATGTACTATAACTCCCTCTGAGTGAGGAAACCCTATACTTCCAAAATACTACCAAGGTTGTAAACCAATGGTATGTCAATAAAAGCAAAGTAAAATAAAAATGTAAAGAAAACCACCTGAATGGGAGAAGATATTTGCAAATCATGAACGATGTTAACATCAGACATTTATAAACAATGCAAAATTATTAAGCATCCTAATCACAGAGTGGGCAAAGTATCTGCAGAGATACTTCATCAAAGAGGACAAGCAGAAGGTCAAACAGACACAGGAAGAGGCTGTTTGATGCTTAACATTAGAGAGATGCAAATCAAGGCCATAATGAGAAGTCACTTCACCTTTTAGAATGGCTATTATCAAAAAGTCAGAAACAGGAAGTGCTGGTGAAGATATGGAGAAAAGGGAACCCTCCTTCCCTGTTGGTGGAAATGCAAATTGGTGCAGTCATTATGGAAACTAGTGTGGGGATTCCTCAAAAATTCAAATGGAACTACCACATGATCCAGCAATTGTACTCTGGGTATCTAGCTGAAGATTACAAAACACAAATTCAAAAAAAAAAGATATATGTTCATTGCAGCACTTTTAATAATAGTAAAGATATGGAACATCTTAAATGTGCGTCAGTGGATGACTGGGTAGAGAACATATGATTTACATACACAATGTAACAGTATTCAACTATTAAAAAAGATGAACTACTGCCATTTGCAACAATATGCATGAATGTAAAGAGGATTATGTTAAGTGAAATAAATCAGATGGAGAAAGACAAATGCCATCTTATTTCATTTATACATGGAAGAAAGATAATCAAAGCAAATGAACAAATACAACAAAACACAAATTAAGCCTTAGATTCCAACAATAAAATGGTGGTTAACCAAAGGTCAGAGGAGGGCCTTCCCTGGTGCAGTGGGTTGAAGCACAGCACTGAGAAGCTAAGGCCACTTCAGCATGAGTTTAATCCCTGCCCTGGAGGTACCCCAGCTTTGTATGCATAAACAAATAAATCTTAAAAAAAAAAAAAAAAGTAGAGGGATGGGAAGATAAGTTGAATGGGTGGTGGGGGAACGATTAGGTAGTGTCACCGATAGTGGCTGGCATGGTGTGATGGATACAGTGTTGAGCAGTAAAGCTGTGCACTGAACTTAAAGAGTGGTATAAACCAATGATACATACACACATACATGAAAATAAAAGAAATAAGACAGAAGAAAAGTTTAAAGGAGATACCAAACATTGAAGATCAAATTTAAGAGCTTTCAGTGACATGTAGGCTTTGATTTAAGAATATCTGCATCTTTCAAATTATTCTTCATGAAGTACATCACTGTTTGCATTATTAACCATGGAAGTTTTCAGAGTGTTTTATATATGACTTTTCAGCCTAATCCAGAAAATGCTTCTTCATTTTGGCAGTAAAATTGTTAGATAAAGGACTTAGCTGTGTGACCTTGGCAAGTTATAAACTTTCTTTATGACAACCTCCTCATTTATAAAATACTGATGATGTATAGACATATTGTACAAGAATTAATGTACTGAAAAATGTGAGTGTTTTGACTTCTTTATAAGTTACAAATATATCACTGTGTTCAATTATAATCATACAATGAAGGTGTTGATCTCTTCCTCTCTTGCTTCTCTTCTACCTCTTCGTCTCCCTTTTCCTTTTCTTCCACCCCACTTCCATGTATTGTTATCTTATAGAATCACAATTTGTCAGATGCAAAAAAAAAAAAAAAAACACAGATGATGTAATTCTATAAAAGAGAAAATAAATTTCCAAAGAAATGAAATAATTTTGTCATCAAAAAGTTACAAAGATAGTTAAAAGCATAAGTTTAGGTCTTATGTCCTTAGAACTCCCAATCTTAACCTCTGAAAGAAGGAAGAACAATGAATGAACATTATCAATTTGCACACTACTTCTCACTCCTAGAGATATTTTAAACTGTGTCCATGTGCATATTTTCAAGATGGACACAAGTATTACCTCCTCAATATCCTAGGTGATTCTATTACAGAGTATTAGTAACTGATGTGAGTATTTGCAACATAATACTTTGCATGAAAACCTTAGTACAGATGAGAAAACCGAGAAACAGAGAAATAATTTGCCCAGCAACCCATGGTTACTACATAGCTCTGTTGTCCACATTTATTTTATGTTATCTTTATCACTGCGACATGCTGCAGTTAAAGAAGTGTATATCATGCAGCCTCACCAAACCCAGGTGAGTAGGGATGCGGGAGTGGGGAAATGGGGAAATATGGTGGCTTCTCTATTCACTATTTAAAGAGAACTTCCTGTTGGAGGATTATGCACACATAACTTCTAGCCTGCAAGGAAAACAAGTTGTACAATTAAAACATGGCAGAACCATGGTGGATCTGGAGACCAAAGTCTTTCACTCTGAGAGTGAAAGCAAATACAGTGCCACATGCAACTCTCCACTGGTGCTTGTCTAGGTCCAACTCAGGATGGATACTCTCTCTACTGGGGCAACTACCCCTGACAATCTGGGTTCCTGCAGCTCAAGATTTAAACAGGCTTCTAGGAAAAGATGTTAACTAGGCAAAGGACACAAAAGTCTCTCACAGGATTATTAGGACACCTCTCACCAGTTCTGGGTTTGTGCACTCTGCACCACAACTATAAGTAGAAAGAGCTTTGGTAGTGCAGCAAAATAGAAAAACTCTCTTACACACAGTAAAACCTGATCTAAATGACTGTAATGGGAAGTTGCAGGCAGCAAAACACCCTGGAAGCTGGGGTTGGGGCCTGAGTACCCAGTACTGCCAGGCGAAGGTTGCTGGGGTGGGGAGGACCATGCAGTTGTATGGGGGTAAGGGGGAGTGCCTAACACCTACCCACTGGTTGTCTAGCTCCCACAAAAAGATGTGAGAGCCCTCTCTGGTGCTGCAATTGGTTGGGACGCAGCACTGCAAGCCAGCCATAGCCACTTCAGCGTGAGTTCAATCTCTGGCCCTGGAGGTGATCCATATGCTCAGCAGACCTCTCCTGACCTGCCCGCTGCTCCCCTCAGCAGAGTACTTCATTGATCTGCCCGTTCTGCTCCCCATTCTGCCTAGTGCTTTCATTGCCCCTGCACCTCTGGCCTGTACCCCAGTTCTGTATGCGTAAATAAATAAATCTTTACCAAAAAAAGAAAAAAGAAAAAAGAAACAGGTGATAACCTACTACTCTTCTTTCTATACGGACTTTAAAAATGGCTGCCAGGCTCTGTCCCCTTCCCAGAAGCCTGTTAACTCCCAGAATCCACGCAGACACCAAGGATGGAGCTCAGGTGCTTGTGCTATGGTGGCCCCAAGGTCAGACTTGAGGCAGCACATCCCAGATGGGCACTGTGTCCTCAGTTCCCAGGCCTGGGGGAAGCAAGGCTGCTCCCACGAAAGGTATCTACTGACGTCAACATTCTTGGAAGTTGTATTCATCCCTCATTTCTGGGGCACTAGATTCATGAGCACGCTGGTGTTAAAAAGCTCATTTAAAAACGGAGACGGATGTTTAATTATTGTTTGATTTGGGGTTACAGCCTTTCATTTTTCAAACATCTTAGCGCAGAGAATGAAAATTGTTACCTAAGAAACTATTGAAATTCTCTTAACTCTTCTAGGTATGTATTATGTATTCCACGAGTCTCTGCCAGGGATATAAGTCAGAAACTCTCCCGCTGGTTTTGATTACAGCTGCAAAGTCACAGATTTGAACAGCTCTAGACAATCATTCTTCTGAACCTGCACATAAATATAAAACATTTTCTTTATCCTTATCACATAAACCTTCAACGAGGTTTACTTCAAAGTAAATACCAGTTTCCTTCATTTTTTTCTCATTTACCAATTAGCAAATGGCACTTTTTTCCAACAAAGCTAACATTTGCATATTCAAAGGTCATTTACAGGTTCAAGCTATTTCATATCAAAGCAATGCTAATTTAACAATCTCATCTCCTGAATTGTGATAAAATACAAAATTACCTCTGGCTTTCTAATTTTGAACATTTACAGATACATGATAAAGAGATGAGATTAAGATAATGTAGCAAAAAATATAATGAACTATCAGTTAAGCTATGGTAAACTTTCTTCATATCCAGCATCTGGTCTTTGCTCTTTATTACTAAAATGGAGCATTTCAGTAAGTGACATCAAGAACATAATTTGCTAAGACACCTCTTTACTTGAGACACTGTCAGGACTGGTAACGAGAAATGATACAGTACCTCAGTTGTAAATGACAGGCGGTACTATATTAGTCCAGTGCTGTGTGTTTCTCTGCTGTTTTTGAAAAATTGCATTTCTTTTGTGTAAGCAGAACAAAAAGAAATAGAAATCTGTTCCATGTGAATTTTGTGGTCCTCTATATTAAACTGTAATTGTTTCCTGGTAAAAATCCAAGCCTGCAGGATTTCCTGAAAAATAATTTACAAGGATGGGTTCTGGGTCCAGCTTGCTTTTTTCCCCCTCTGCTTCTGTGATTGATGACACTGCAAGGAGCTGATGGATTTGCTGCTGCTGCATCTCCAGAAAGTTCTTTTGCTTTAAATAAACTGCAATCTTCCAAAAAAAAAAAATCTTTACATGGCGTTCAGTTTTCTAGCTTCTTGGTTGGAAGCTGCTTTTCAACTCTGGTACTGCTCTAAGGGACCCAGTTAATGGAGCCATTTGCATCAATACAACCATGAAGACAACTTGAATGAATTATTTAAGGTAATAGCTAGGCAGAAATTTGTAATTCAATCTACTTAGCTCAATGTGAGCTATGATTTTTAAGGAAGTTGTATTGAAAGAATGCTGGCTTGGTACCTACACACCTGAGCTCAGACCCTTCCTCTCCTGCTGCATTACTTGTCTATGTCACACACTACTAGTCATAATTCCTTCAAAACTGGAGAATGAAGACCATTTCTCAGAGATGGAGCAATAACCTTATTATGAAGATGCAATGAGTTAAAAGTTGGAGAGCACCCTACAAATTATATATGGTTTTACAAATAATGTTGTAATGTTGTTACAAAGTATGATCTCCATAAAAAGGGGAGGTTCCAAATTCTCTGCTCCACTTAATGAAGGGTGGAGCTGAGCAGGGAGCAGAAACAAAAGAAGCCTAGGAGACTACTAGGAGGAGGTAGGTGGAGCAGAGAGGCCTGCAAAGGTCACACTTGTTTCTTGGTTTTCCACTCCACCAGTGACTTACTTAAGAGATATGGAAGGAGACAGATGGAGTTGAGACATGTAGAGACACTTGGAAGAGCTGTGAGTGAGAGACCCATGGGGAAGCTGACAATGGTAGCATTACTTTGATTTGTATTCTGATTGTGTTCCCTTTGTACCAAACTTGTCTGGCCCTTTTTGTTCCTTTCCCTTGGTTCTTAGCAAAAGGTGCCTTGGACTTGTGATGAGTATTCAGGCTTCAGCATTTCCCATAAGGGAATAGATACCTTTGCTTTTTTGCTTTTTTTTGAAACATTTATTCTTTCTTCTTTTCTTTTTCTTTGCACACTAGTCCTACTAAAGTCCTTACACAGAGGACTGCTTTGTCTTTATGCAGTGGATGACAACCTACTTAGAATGTATGGGTTTGGCGGTCCTGGGGTACCTGTCATCCTGCCCACTAACAATAATACCCTAAAAATGCTACATAAGAGACTTTGATCCTTTTCCTTGAAGATACTTGTTTTATTTTAAAACAGAGACCAAGCCCTCCCTGATGGCACAACAGGTTAAAGTCCCGCACTGCAAGTGAGTTGCAGCCACTTCAGTGTGAGTTTGATCCCCAGCCCTGGAGGTGATCTACATGGTGTGGCAGACCTCTCCTGACCCGCCCACTGCTCCCCTCAGCAGTATACTTCCTTGACCTACCTGTTCTGCTCTCTACTGTCTCTGGTGAATCCCCTCACCATCCCTGCACCTCTGGCCTGTACCCCAGTTCTGTATGCATAAATAAATAAATCTTAAAAAAAAAATAAAACAGACACCAGAGATAAAAGCTAAATTTCCTTAGTCCTTATCATATATCAGGTATAATGTCAGGGACATAGCATACATTTTCTCATTTATTTCTCACAAAAAATCTTATAAGAGATCTGTCATTCTTCTCATTTATAATAATTCTATCTAGTATCTGTTGACTATAAAATATATACCATGCTTGATGCTAAGTAATTTAGACACATAATTTCATATAATTATTAACAGAATCCTAGAAGGTGCAGTTGTTATACCTACTAATGAAATGGAAGATTACAGAAAGTAACTTGCTCAAAGTCATAAGGCTGGAAGGCTGGTTGATGAGACTGATTAAACCAACTGCCAAAAAATAAAACAAAAACAAACAAAAAAAACCCTTCTATCTCTTCTTACATTCTCTGATCTTCTGGCTTATGACCTTTCAATTTCTTCAAGACAAGCACATTTTAATCTGACTTAATTTATAAAAAAAAAATGTACTGTATTTTTAGAGAAAGGAGTAGGATGCATTGTGATTTTTGCTCAGGTGTTCTCAAATCTTTCCCACCTCCCATCTCACTGCAGCCCCATAAACATTTCAGAATCAGGCAAAAGCCTTCTCTCATATTCATTCACTGGTATGCTTTTAGGTAGGATTTGGCAGAACAAAAGGGATAATGATCAGGCATATTTGCCTTATCAAATGCGGTTCAAATAATGGCATGAGCTTTCTAATCCACTCTGCTTCAGTATATATCCAGCATAGTTTATTATAGGGCCACTTTTTGAAAATTGTATCTTCATATTTTAGAAGGCAGCATCAGTGAAGTTAAATGCACCTTCCACTCATTCCTAATATTTGAGTAATAGGCATATGATAGAGCTCTGGAGGTGCCATATCACAAGAAGATAGGTTACAGTCCTTCAAAACTGCTCTGCAGCAGGACACATATTGGTGAAATGCATGGTTAACAAGTTTCTCAGCTTCTTAGAAAGGATTGAAGAAGCATAGCAGTGCACCAAATAAGAATTTGAGGGCTTCAAAGGCCTGCTAAAAATCGAACCAAGTAAACATTCACACCAAAAAGAAGTTCAATTATGTAAAATATTCTCTAGCTGAGAACTTTTGATATTGTAACACATGGAGAATCACTTTTATCCCTTATCTTAAATCACTTTTAATTAATTAATATATATTTTATATCAATTGTTCATGTTTTTATAGTGTTTGCTTTCTCTCCTCAGGTATAGTCCCCACAGAACTCCCACCACCAATTCATCCATGCACCATCACCACAATCCCTTGCGTTCTTCCCACCCTTAATTTTATCCCTCTCCCTTCCCCCTTCCTTGCAGAATGGCTTTAATTTATAGTTGTCTGTTTATTTTTGTTGTTTTTTTATTGTTTTATTTCCCCTCCTCCCTTATTTGTTTCCCTATATTCGCTATAAGCAATACCATCCAATATTTTTCTTAGTCCTGACTTTTGAATGAGTACTAAGCTTTCTGTTTTGCCATTTGTACAGTGTGGTAGAGAAAATAAAGAAAAAGGATGAAATTTCTATTCTACTAAAGTAATTATTTATATTAGCTCTTTGATTCTTGACTTAAGAATCAAATGACTTAACTTATTTCAAGCACCACATATATGGCAGGCACAAATCAGGACTCTGCCTAACACAGCTTGGCCAGGCGGTAGTTGCTGGTTTTTACTGGTGTTCCCATTACTTGCATTAGACTTTCACCTTTTCTTTCTATAGTCCTCAGCTAGTCATGCCATATCAGACCCATTTATCTACCCTTCAGAGAAAAGACAAAAGAGAAAGAAATGAAAGACGTTCTCAGAAATAAGGCGACAGAGACAGTTACTCAAAGATTTGATGAACCTCTCTGATTCTCTCAATTAGATTTATAGCAGAGCTTGTGAGTTATATAAATATGTTATATTAGTGTTCCCATTACTTGCATTAGACTTTCACCTTTTCTTTCTATAGTCCTCAGCTAGTCATGCCATATCAGACCCATTTATCTACCCTTCAGAGAAAAGACAAAAGAGAAAGAAATGAAAGACGTTCTCAGAAATAAGGCGACAGAGACAGTTACTCAAAGATTTGATGAACCTCTCTGATTCTCTCAATTAGATTTATAGCAGAGCTTGTGAGTTATATAAATATGTTATATTAGTGTTTACCTCTAAGATTGGAGGGTTGGTGATTTGAATACAATGGTTTGCTATTAGCAAGCTGTAGAATAATTGAATACCAATGTACAGCCAAGGAGCAAAAAACTAGATTTCTATTGAATTCCAGAATGTCAATCAAAGGCATTGTATATGCACATAAGATCTCATTCACTATAATTCGATCCTTTCCAGCTATAGAAGCAACATTTGCCTTAAAGATAGAATTCTCACTGGGTATTGACTATTGAAGCAACATTTGCCTTAAAGATAGAATTCTCACTGGGTATTGACTATTGTGCTACAAATAGGAAGTTTTTAAGTCTTATGACAACAAAGCAACATATGTGTTTATCTTAACTTCCCAATATGAAGAGACATAAAGCATAATGTAATTATACATAAATATACAAATATATATATATATATATATATATATACATACATTTACATACATGGGCACAAACATATATATACTATTGTTCTTAAAATATTTGTACTCCTCATCATCCTTACTGTTGATTTCAACAAGACTTTCTTTGTTTTAGTAACTTATTAAATTACCAAAGCCATCCTTAACATGGGAACTAGAAGATTAGTAATTATACATACTTCATTGGCATTAGCTCATCCATTCTCTACCCCCCCCAAAAGTAGTCATATTCTAAATTAGATCCATCATTGGCTTGCTTTGATAGCTTTTTATCATATCTAAAAATTATATTATCTTGTTTTAGGTTTTTTTTAACTTTTCAAAAGCATTATTAGTATCCTGGGGCTTATTGTTTTACTTTAAAATTAACACTAAAGTGGGCCTCCCTGGTGTCATTTGTGTTAACTCTCAGCCTTGTCACCACTAGCTATGGGCTTACTTCAATCCCGAGACAGGGACCTAACCCACATATGGCATAGCAAATCTCTTGCCCATTGCTACCCTCAGTGGTGTATTTCAGTAGATCCAACTGTTCTGTCCCCTACTCTGTCTCTGGTGAATCCTCTCACTCTCCACACCTCTGGCCTACACCTCAGTTCTTCTATGCATTAATTAATTAATTAATTAATCTTTAAAAAATAATTACTAAACTTAATCTACTTTGTTTTATGTAGCTATGTTTTTGGGTTTTTTGTTTGTTTGTTTGTTTTTGTTTTATGCTTGTATTGTCGTATTATCTTCCATTGCCAAAATATGCCACACTTTAACCATTCTTCTGTTAATGGGCATTTGGATTTTTTCCCACATTTTGCAATCTGCTTGACCTAAAATGTATGTATGTACATATATATATATACATATATATACATACATATATATATATATAAAATAATGAAATAATGATTCAGTGAATATCCAATATCTTCTTGTCTTTAAAGACAATATCTTCTTGTCTTTAAACATTTCTAACATTCAGGCACATATGAAACTATTCAAAATGGAAATGATAGGGTTGAATTCATTTTAGGAAATACACTATGGAGTTGGGTGTTCATTTTTAGGAACAACTCCTATTTGCCTATTATTTCCCATAGATGTTTTTTCTGTATACATTTCATTTATCAGCTCCTAAATTATCCATTTTCAATAAATATTAATAGCTTTGCCACCTTAGGCAAGTCACTATGCTTCAGTTTATTCCTTTCTGGCAATAACAGGCTGACCTTTAAAATATGTGTAATTTCTCTCCCCTTCTAAGATTCTAGGGCTTAAATGAGAGGACCTATTTATAGGAGGAAAACCTAATGTCTGTTGTATATCAGTGAGGTAAATGATAGACTATATTGTATATATAGGATTTTATTAAATGTATATACCTGATTAGGTAACAAATATTATTATTCCTATCTTAGAGATAAATTCATTGAGACAGAAATCAATTTAAAAATGAAAAAGCGCACATACTTAAGGTTTTATACAATGAACCTAGGGAGTCATGGAAAGAAGATGGGAATCCATACAGCCTAAAGCAAAAGTTCAGTCTTTTAGGCAACCAATCTGGGATTTACGATTTTTTTAAAACCAGCAGAGTCATCTTTCAATTTCCCTAATGTTCTAAGAGTAATATTGTTAAGTTTAATCACAAAATGTTCATCTCTAAGTAGAAGATTTTCTCCTCCCCAACCTCCCCTCCCCCCAAAAAAAGAGTGAAATAGAGCCTTTCTTGGAATAGAGGGTGTTTTCTATTAGTATCTGAAAATAAACCACATATGCAATTTTTTCTTTGTTATCACAACCACTTATAAGTGAATACAGCAGAATTACAATTTTGAAGACTGCATATGCCATAATGATTTTGATAATGAACATTTGCATCATGGTGTTCCAAACTGTCAAATGATAGCATATTCTTCTTGTGATGTTTTAGATACTAGTGTTTTAGACATTTTCCTATATTATGACTTTAACACCATGGAAAATTTAACTCAAAATGTAGAAATTAGTGCACTATTGGAATATTTTTGCTGACATGCAAAGTTGTAGTATTTTCAGTTTATTAAATATTATCAGTGTATGAAAGCTTCAGCTCATTAGGAAGGCTGAAAGAATACAGTGTTGCCAACTTATAATCAGTCAGTCAGTGAACATTCATCTTGCGTTGTGCTCAGAATATTGAATTAAGTAGTTGGGGCATGATAAAAGAAGTAGAAGATTCTTTCTGCATCAAACGATTTTATAATTTAATTGAGGAAATTATCTAAATTTAAGGGCAGCTTATTAAATATCAAATACAAATTTAAATGGCAAAAATTGAATTGGCATATATTGAGAGAACACAGAGGTTTTACTGATTAATCAGATACAAACTCTAAATAAAATGGCATTGGTGCTTCATGTCACTCTACTGTGGAATACCTACTATGTGCAAATCTCAAAGCACAAGCTTATCTTACTGTGATCTTCACAAACATCTTTTAACAAAATAGCATTTTATCTAATTTTAAAATGTGGAAACTGAGGACTTGAAAGGCTAATGACAGATTGAGTCAGAATTTAAGCTCAAGTGACTCTGACACTGAAGCTGATATGCTACCCATTCTGCATACTATATTTGAAGAAACTGCATTAAGATGGATATTGACTGGAGAGACTGAACAAGGAAGATGAATACATTCCTGAAGAACAGAATATAGAAATGAATGCAACAGATCATGTGGAAGACTATAGACAGATCAGCTTTAAATGTGTTTAACTTTTTATTTAACTTAGCTATAATCTTACAGATAAGTTAACAGAACAGTAAATAGTTCTCTTATACCACTCAACTTCCTTCCACTAATATTAACATTTTATAAAACCATATGACAATTATCAATAGTAAGAATGTATGACTTACTCAGTATTGCTAACTAAACCAAAGCCATGGTTCAAAATTGAAACTTTTTCACCAATGTTCTTTTTCTATTTTAGGACCTTAGCCAGGATTCCATATTGCATTTCAGGATCAGCTTTCCTTATTTTTTCTTTAATCAATCACAATTCTTCATGATCTTTCATGATTTTGATGTCTTTGAAGACTATTGATCAGTTATTTTATCAAAAGTCTCCTAATTACATTTCTTCAGTACCTTCTTATGAGTGGAATAAGGCTTTGAGTTTGGAATAGAAAATCATAGCAATGATATTTGTGTTCTTAGTGCATTATACCTTGGAATTTATGATGTCAACATTTCTTATTAGATTCTCCACTGTAAAATTACCCCTTGATAACTATTCTGGATAAGATTCCTTGAAATTAAATGTGCATTTTTTTTCTGGGATCTCAATACTTTTTCTTTAATGTGTTCATCTGGTTTTAGTCCAATACCAGGATGTTTTTATTATCATAACTTTGTATTACATTTGCATTCTGGGAGTGTGATACCTCTGTTTTTATTTCATTAAGTTTGCTTTGAATATTTGCGTTCTTTTGTGGTTCCATAAAAAGTTCAGTAATGTTTGCTTATTATTTTTTTTTAAATGCCTTTGAAACTTTTGACAGGGATTACACTGAATATGTATATTGCTTTGGGTAAGATGGTGATTTTTTAAAAGTAAGAAAAGAGTCCCATTTATAATTACATCAAAAAGAATTAAATACCTAGGAATAAAGTTAACAAAAGAAAAGACCTTTACAATGAAAACTATAAGACAATGTTAAAGAAATAGAAGACATAAAGAAATAAAAGATATTCCCTACTCGTGGACTAGGTATTTATTTTACTCCATGGTTTAAATCCAATAAGATATTATTTATTTTGTAATTAAGGTGTTCTACTTTTGGTCATGAACAGTTATTTTATTTTTGAAATTGTTCTTTTGGAAAACATCATTTTTTTAAGTATTTCCTTGTTTTCTGGAACCACAAAATATTCTGGGTTCACCTTGAACATTTTTTTCCCTAGTATTGGGATCAAACATTTCTCAAAGATCTGATTCCTTTTGCTGAAGAATTGTGATTAGCAACAAAAATTTGCTGTATATATTTTCAGATCCATTGTTACCAACCTCAGACTTTTCATTGATGAAAACTGATCCTGGTGGGATACATGTGTTGAGAGATATTAGGTAGAACTTGAGAATATTTTACATACCAAATTAAGGAGTTGATATTAAAAATTTTGTAAACTTAAACAGGGGTGTAGGCAATGAAATTGGGCTATAAGACAAGATTCTCATCTTGGGGTGGAGAATAGAACAGCTATAAGCCTGGATCAATAAAAATAGCTAGTTAATGCTATCAATGAATGGAATATTAAAGCTCAGTCCTAACAAAGTGTAGAAGGAAAAAAAAAATTATGAAGCAGAAACACTACAGAAAAGTAACTGACTAGAACTGATGAGAGAGATAAAAAGTTTGAGGAAAAGTATCTTATTTGTTAGAGATGGATATATGAAGGTACCACTGGAAATATCAGGAATGATTGATTCTGTGTTAGAAAGCATACACTTTAGTTTTGACATATTTAGTTTAACAATTAACTGAAATGTGTTTATGAAAATATTTCCACTATAGGATGGTAAATGTTAGACTAAGAATAAATACTATACCCAGCTCTGAACTTCACTTTATACCCACTAAATACAGTGTATATTTAGAATAGTAATAGTTAACATTTATAAGTGCTTATCTTGTGTCAGGCTTATGTCAAACATTTCATATATTTGACCTTATTTTGTCTTCATAATAATCCCTCATATCATTTCATTATCACTTATGGAGAAATTAAGATATGAGGAGACTAAATAGCTTTATCTAAGAGACACAGCAAGTAATTTATGAAGTCTAGATATGATTCCAAACCCATATGACTCAATGTCCTTATTTATAATTAGTAGACTATTTTGAGATAAGTATAGTCAGACAAGGCGATTTATCATCCCAGAATACATCTTAAAGAAACAGATTTGAGACTCATTTGTACAAAGAAATTTGCTAAGAACAAGGGGGAAAGAAAACAAGCCCTGAAACAGTGTATCAATAAAATGTATTTGATACAAGGAAGACAAAGTCAAAGATAATTTGGAAGAAAAAACCAAAAAGGAGACAGATTGTTGGCATATCAAAAACAGAAAAAATAAAATGCTATGGTAAGATATTTCCACTCCAGTAATAGTAAATGAACTTATTATAGATCAATACTTCCGTCAAGGACACTAATAAAATACAGATGTATTAAAATACTTGTTTGAAGGAATCAAAAAGCTTACCTAATTAGCAAAGACTTCAAGGACCAAAATCCCAGAGGAAAGTGAAGCTGCCAGATAAATTTAACATTAATACATTTTTTCCCTTGAGACATTTGTCAGTTTTCAATCAACAGTTGAGAAGCTTTACAGAGCTTCTGGAAATCTTAAGGAACTCAGGTTAAAAATTGGGATTCAAGGTTTTCCAAGAAGGAGAGGGCCTAAGAAAACAACCTGCATTTTCAGTTGAGGGTACACCCTAAAAGCTTACCATCCCTCACGTATAATAATGTCTATCTTTAATCTACTGATGCCATCATCAAACGATGCCCAAGTATTCCTTCTTGGACTAGAAGTAAATCTTTTTTGAAGGAAAATAACAATGCAATTTATTTTTCATATACTGGCTAGAATTCAGTTTAGAAAAAGGGAAACAATACCTAAGAGATAAGAATAAACTCTCAAATCCAAGATAAAAAGTAGAAAACTGAAGCAGTTTTTAAAAAATCCAGATTCAATGTTAAAATATGTGACTGATGTACTGAAAAAATAAAACAAGAGGTACATTTCAGAAGAGAAATGGAAACTAAAAAAAGAATACCAATGGAATCTAAAGACATTAAAAACAGGACCATTAAAATGATAGACAGATTTAAGAGTAGAGCAGAGTAGGTAAAGAAGAAAATATTAGTAAATTAGAATTTGTGTCAGAAGAAAATATGTAAGCTGAACCACAGAGCAAAATATTGGAAAATATAACAGTTGAAAATGTAACAAATGTCTAATATAATGCAATAAGCATAGAATGGTAAAAAGACAGAATATAATTAGAATTCTTAGACAAAATAAATAAATAGAACAAAAAAATAATTCTTCACATAAGCACATCAAGAACTTTCAAAGATTAAAAAGGAAGGAGGAAAATAAGGTAACAATTAAATTTTCAAAAGAAATATATAAACCAGAAGATAATTGATGAAACTTTCAAATTGCGAGGAAAATATGGGGAAATGCCAGCTTAGATTTTTATATAATGGTGATGCTTTAAAATAGAAAGAAAAACTTGAGATACTCTCAAACCAAAACAGAGATTTCATCACCAGCACACTTACACTAAAGAAAATACTGTGAGACCTTTATTAACAGAAGTCAGATGTCCTTGATGTAAGTAGTAAAACACTGGAAGAAATAAATGATATGACAAAAGGTAAGCACATGGGCAAATCCAATTAATTTTACATATACATACTAATAATGTTTGGTGGAGCATAACCTACACTTTTTGCTCTCTCGTTCCCTATAGACTATGTTATATAATTATATAGATGATAAATAATCATTTACATAATTATAGAGTATGACAACACACACATAGTTTCTAAATATGTTGATTACATATATATGATTAAAATATGTGACAACAAAAACAAAATGCATAAGGAAGAAAAGATGTAAAACTGTCATCCTATGTAATGATCTTTAAATTACTAAGACAGTGAAAGAAATAATTTAAATTAAGGATTCAATATGTCAAAGCAGCAGCATATCTGACAGTGGTCTCTGAAAGATGGGTACAAAATTGTAGTAAATGCTGTATTAAAAGAAATCTAAAGAGAAAAGAAAGGGGTGTCTAGAATAGGAGGGAAAAATAGACAGCAAATAAGATAGTAGGTTTAAATCCAACTATATCAAAATTACACTAAATGAAACATACCAAACACTGCAATTAAAAAAAAAATCATCATTCCCACTGACAACATGGATTGAGAATATTATGCTAAGTGAAATTTGTCAAGAGAGAAAACAAATACAGGATGTCTTCACTCATATGAGGAATACAGAGACACAAAGTGAAGGAAATGACAAAACTAACGCTAGAAATATGACTCTAGAATTGAGCCTATTAAGGGTGACTGGGAATGAAAGAAAGGGGAGAGGAGGTCCAGTGGTCTATGGTAAAGGGGTGGGGTCCTTTGATGTGGGTGTGGTGTGGTGGTATATATCTGTGAGCCTATACCCCTACATTATATTCAGAATTGTAAACCAATGTTAGCTCAATAATGGTAACAAATTTAAAAATAGTAAAAATTAAGTATCATCAGGTAGTATAAAAATTCTAAGTTCAAAGGAACGTAAAGGAAAACACTTTAAATAGAAGGAAACAGAAAATTTGAAAATAATGAAAAACATATAAAATCAAAATGAAAGCTTATACAACTGTATTACAACTGGAATTATATAAATAGAAAAGAAGGAAGTATCACTGAAGACTAAACAAGAATTTTTCATAATTATAAAATGACCTGTTAATACAAAATTGGATCAAAGCAAAATGTATGTTAAAGCCCCCAAAATACATAGAGCAAAAGCTAGCACTAATAAAGTGAGAGAAAAACCAAGAATTAAATAGGTGTAGTTTTAAACACAACTTTCTCCATAGCTAATAGAAAAAGAAAACTAAATCAAACACATAAGATTGTAATAGCTATGAAGAACAGGATCAATTTAGTTGGCCTTTATTAAACTAAGAATTAAAAGATGATATATTTTCAAAAGTATCTTGAACATTTGCCAAAATGAGTAAGACTGAATCATAAAGCAAATTTTAATATGTTTCAAAAGATTGATTCACACAAAGTACATTCTTTAATTTTAGTGGAATAGAACTGAAAATCATACTCAAAAAAAAATTGGAAAATTGCAAATTAAACAATGTACTTGCAGAAACACATGGTCAAATAAACCACAATGAAATAGAAAATATTTTGTACTTTGAGATGTCAAAACTTGTGTGAGGGACTATGTATGCTTACATGTATGTACATTGTCCTCTATAATGCATTAGACAATAAATGTAAATACTACATTTAAAAAGACAAAAGGAGAATCTTACAATTATCCAGTAAGTAGGGTATCAAATAATAGCAAGAAAGCACAATATAATTAGCAGAAAAACTGGTAAGGGGATAACTGAAAATCCTACTGATCATAAGAAGTTAAGAACACAAATGGATAACATTGTTTCAAGAAATTTGAAAATTTAGATAAAAATTATCAGGGAGACAGAAAATCTAAACAGTCTTATAGCTGCCAAAGAATCTGACTCTGTAATAACTGTAATTAGAAACCTTCTTGCAAGATACATTACATCCAAAGGTTTAACTGTTGATTTTTTCCAACTATTTAAAGTAGAAATAACATATCTCTTACACAAATCTTTCCCCTAAAATATACAAAATAGGTGTTTGTTTTATAAGTTGTCATATCTTTGTTACCAAACCAGATAAGAACATTACAAGAAAGAAAATACCTTTCCCTCATGGCTATAGATGCAAAAGCCTTAAAGTTATTTCACTTTTGTTCCCTTTTGTCTAATCTAAAAACATGAAAGATTTTGTTAAAACTTAAGCTTCCTTGAACATATTAAGAGAATTTCTACCTCAAGACATTTGCACCTACTGGCTGTTGTCTTGGAAAACTCTTCCTCCAGAGGTCCACTGTCCTCCTTCCCTTCCCTCTTCCAAGTCTTTAATTTAAATTATTTGTCAGTCAGGGGTTCTTAGCCTCAAGTGTTTGAAATAAGACCTCAACCCCACCCAGCGGGTCCTATTTATTCTTCTCTGTGCCAACTATTACCTTCAAATATACTGTGCATTTTATTTACCTGTCCCTTTGCTCTACAATTAAACTTTGTTGGCAGAGATTTGTAACTTACTGGCCTACTCTTATTTCACAGCATTTACAACAATGTTTGGCACATGCTTGTTACATGAATTAAACAAATGATTCATTTAATGACTTGGTTGACACTTTGAATTTTCAAGGTTATCATAAAAGACGCCATTATAGTACATCATTCGATTTTTATTTTCTTTTTCTAGTCTTGTTTGGCATTTTCCTCACTGGAGTACACATTTAAATCCTCGGGACCCCACAGAGGTCACATTTCACAAGCTGCTGGGACTGTTCCATGACACACAGAGGGGAGAAGAATGAAGGAGTATAATTCTGCTATAAGAGTAGAGCATTTAATGTTGGCTTCAGTACTTTTTAGTACATTCATAAAATGTTTAATGAAAGGATGATAAAAAAAAGAGTGGTTTTATTAAAAGAAAAATAAAAAGTTCTTTTTGTGCTGTTTCAGGGGATCATCTTTTGATTATATACTCAAAATGAACTGAAGTGAGAGAACAAAAATATGCTTGAAAATAACTAATTCAGTGTGGTATTTATAATCTATAATAGAACATGTTCTCAAGAAAGTAGGTTATTTCTTTATGCACACATAAATTTGAAATTAATACAATAAAAAGTTGAACGTTTTTGGTTAAGGAGGACAGTAAGGTCAGGTGTCAACTCATAATAAAAACATTGCTAGAGCCAGACCAGAAAGCTACTCTTTGATCTCTTTAAGGTTTTTCATAAGTTTTTTTCTGTTGATTTTTCTCTTTTTCATCATTTTTATAGCTTGTCTTAAAAGATTCATTTTCTTTCAAGAATAATCACTTTAGCAAAAAAGAAAATCTCTGCATATCAACAATAGTTGGGTTTGTTAAGGTTTCTGCTTCAAAAAGAAGATAAATAAGAAAGTGCTTTAGAGAAAAAATGACTAATCCTGTGTTCTCAAACTGTTTCTAGAGCATCTGTGACTAATTTTGATGTGCCACCTTGCAAAATTGTTATGTCTTGAATTAATATTCACTTTTAAATAACTATAACTTTTGAAAAAAAAAAAGTAAAATGGATCCGTTTTTAGCAGTCAACATCCCTTAAACCATCACCTGGAAGACTATTGTCAAGCGAGGAAAAACTATTATTTGTCTTTCAACATCCTTAAGAAATTTCCTTTTTGGTGAGGTGATATTAGTATGTCTAAAGTTTCTTAAAGAAAAAAAATGCCTAAGGCTATAAAATGACATAGGTAAACTTAGAACAACAGAAAGAATAAATTTCCCAGATGCAGCTCCTTCGATAACCCCCACAACTGCAGCCAGCATGGCCTCCTGAATGAATATGGGTTCTGAAGTGAGTCAAATGCAGCTTCAAATCTGGATCTGCCACTTATCAGCTGTGTAAACTTGGGCAAGCTTTTAACCCCTCTATTTCTCAATTTACTCACTAGTATGAGGATGAAATGAGGAAATTTATAAACAGGACTATTATGTAGTAGACTCTGTGATACAGTAAAAAATTCTTTGTTAGATCAAATTTTCACACTTCTGTTTTATGTAAGATGCCCTTTGCAGAGCCAATTTATAAATAAATATGTTTCTTCCTTAATTATAGCCCATTCCATTCATTCTCAGATCATTTAATTTTACTCCATTCTATTAGCTACACAGCTTTGGGAGTGGTTCAGATATCTAGGGATCATTTTCTTATACTTTCTTTCTTTAGGAAATCTAATAATTAAAACAGCTTCAAAATATATAGTGCTTACTATGTGCTAGTGTTGTCTTAAGTGATAATTCATTTATTTTTCACAGCAGCCCTAAAATGTGTTCTCTTACTATGTTCATTTTACAAATGGAGGGAATAAGGAAGAGACGGTTGATGTAATTTTCCCAAGGTTACCCACAGCAGGTGTCAGCACAGACAAGAGTGAAGCCAAGAGTCTCTATATCTATCATTATTCTAGAATACCTATCAATTTATTTTTACTTTATTGAAGGATTTAAACTATATTGTATTGAGTGACTCAACATTTGAATCGGGGATTTAAAAAGACAAAACAAGAAAGCATTGACTAAACCTAGATAATTCTCAGCAAAAGAAGTGACAACCAAGTGTGTCCTCAGAAAGAAGAGTGGCACTATTACTTAGTGGCCATTTGCTTAGGTAGATTGATCTTCATGTGACTTTCCTTCATTGGGCACTGACTAGGTGGAATCCAAGTAGAAAAGCTGACATGAGAAAAATTATTGCTAAAAGAATGTCTTCAGAGTAATCCCAGCATTTAGTGCCTTCTTCCCACATGAGAAAAATCTCTCTTAAAAATGAAATAATAAATGGCCCTCCCTGGTGGCGCAGTGGGTAAGCACAGCACTGAGAAGATAAAGCCACTTCCGCATGAGTTCGATTCCCACCTGCCCCAGAGGTGACCACATGGCACGGCAGACCTCTCCTGACCCACCCGCTGCTCCCCTCAGCAGTGTACTTCGTAGATCTCTCTGTTCTGCTCCCCACTGTCTCTGGTGAAGTCTCTCGCCACCCCTCAGCCTCTGGCCTGTACCCCAGTTCTATATGTACAAATAAATAAATCTTTAAAAAAAATTTAAAAAAAAATGAAATAATACGGCTCTCCCTGGTGGTGCAGCAGGTTAAAGCAAAGCACCAAGAAGCTAAAGCCACTTCAGCATGAGTTCAATCCCCACTCTGGAGATGATCCACATGGCACGCAGTCTTCTCCTGACCCGCCCGCTACTCCCCTCAGCCATGTACTTTGTCAGTCAGCCTATTCTGCTTCCCAATGTGTTTCTGGTGAATCTTTTTACCACCCCTGCACCTCTGGCCTATACCCCAGGTCTGTATACATAAATAAATAAATCTTTTAAAAAATGAAATAGATATTATTAAATACCTGCACTGTGGCAGACTATGCAAGTCAGTTCATGAGATAATCTTATCTAATATCTTATCTAATAATCTTTTCCAGGAAAATATATTGTTAAACTTATTGTATAGATTTGGAAACTGATGTTACAAAAGACTAATGAATTTGTTTATGGTCATATAGTTGATAAATATTGGAACTGAGGAAAGAACGTGACTTCTTGGTTCCATTGACTACATAGAGGCAGAAATTGTGCATCACAGAATGCAGTAAGTATCTTTCTTGGTTTGAGATTCATAGGTTCATGCTATCCTGTGTGAATGAAAAAAAAAAAAACAAAAACAAAAACAAAAAAAAACCTGATTCCAAAACCAATGAACTGACTTGTTCAAGATTTCCAGATCATTAATGACCCCACATTCTTATTTTCCTGTTCCTTCCTTCTACTCTATATTTTTCCTTCCACCCTATATTGCCTTGTGCTTGGTGTTAAAGAGCATTGTAGAAACCATGGACTCAAATTTTGAAAATTTCCATAACATTTGTTTTCTGCAGTAAATTTGAAGGGAGTGTGAGAGGGGAAATTGGAGTCAGTGAGGTCAGAAAAGCTTTGGAGGTAGGTCAAAGAGAGTCAAATATGGAGAGAAAGGTCCTAAAATGTGTCCTTAGTTGATCTTTAGTGAACACTGCAGTGCTTTGTTCAAAAGAACTCAACTAAAAATAGGCTGGGGAAACTGCCCCTATAGGAAAAACAACATTTCGTGCAAAAGTATGATTTCAATAAGTCAACCGAGTCCAAGTTTAGACTGTGATTCATTTTGCAAATGAAGTTACACCCCCAGATCATGTATGCATCCAATTTCAGCCTTTGGCCATATTCTTCATCACTCTTGTGGGACATGTGTTTATTAAATTATAGCCCATGCCCTGTTCTGTGGTGTGGACTGTTTATCTTGTAGATCTGAAATAACATAATTATTTAAAGCAAGTTTGAACGGCATATTATTAAATTCCTTTTTTTTCTGTTCCACCAACAGAAAGTATTCTCATTTTCTAAATTTAAAATATTTATCTCTTTAAATTTTGATACAATATCTTTGATACATGCACAATAACATTAAACGTTGTGTGTGTAATTATACTGTCAAACGGTTCCGTCTTCCCTCTTAATCTTCCTCCAGTATATTCAGCTTTGGAGCAACAGTGCTGCCAGACTATAATAAATCATCCCTGCAGGCCTCGAATATTGTGCCATACAAGAGAAGTTTAGGAAGGACACATTTTTAAGGGAATACAAATAGGCTTTTTGCAGTTGTACCCATGACAGCATAGTGTTGGTAACTGGACTTAATCCTCTGATTTTTAAGTTAAAGACTAAGCAGTTAAAGGTGGCAGATCAGTTCCACACCAGGCTCAGTCAAGGTGGTGTTCAGTAGCTGCTGGTTAATTTGACTGCTCTGTGCTAGATAACGTTATTATAAACTTGTGTAGACATAACACAACCATACCAATTATCAAGTCTATTCTGTGCTAAGCATATTAACTTTAAAGCTCGTAACCTCTCCACAAAGTAAATTGTATCAACCATTTTTTATTAGATGAAAGAATCTGGGGGGGCTCAGAGAGTTTAAGTGGTTGTGAGAGGTCAAACAGTAAATGGCAGCTATTGGGAATACAATTAACATGGGCAGCAAAAAACTTCACGAAAGGTTGACTTCAATGATTTGTACAATGCTCACCCTAATATATTTGGCTTTTAAAAGTATATGTCTTGTTCAAAGACATAACTCTGCTTCATTGTATGCTATTTTCTGCATTTTTCCCCCCAGGAAAATATTGAGTTTTTATTTTCTAGCAGTTCCTATTGTGGCCCTTTGCACAAGCTGCTGAATTTTTTTCTTTCTTAATTCCACATGTGGAAGCTCTCTGGCCCTGCTCGGCCTCTTCTGTCATGACCAAAAATCAAGATATTTAAGTTGGTAGTCAGAAGATAGAGTTCTAGCAATATGAATAGGGTTGATAAGAATTTCACTTTGTAACCTCAGTGTATTCATCTGTAAAAAGGGATAATAATGATACATTCCTTCCTAGGTCACTTTTCATTTAGAGGTAAAATATCAGGACAGAAAATATTACAATAGAATAAAATTATATGTATGAACAAGGGTAGACATCTGTACGAGATAATGTTGAAAATTATAAAATATAGTTGATCCATACAGATGGGAAGGAGGAAAATGGAAGGGAAAGATGTAATGAGAGAAAATAACTTGAATAGGACCAATAATTACTCCTACTATTCTGTTCGAGGAAAATAAACCCCCAGTAGAGGTAAGATAGGCAAGCTACATCTACCCCAGTTCTCTTATACCTCTCCCCATGTAATATGTAGCTTTCAAGCAATTAGATGCACACTTTTCTAATAAGAAGACCTTCAAATACAAGTCAATTTATCTGAAAGAAAAAGAAAGCCATTTGTTTAAATGCAAAATGAAAAAACTGGATGAAAGGAGACATGTTCCTGGGAGCATTTTCAAGAATTGTCTAGATTATGCTTCTCAAACCATCTGTGGTAAAGCACTATTTTTTCCAACACTTTTTAAATGAAACAATAAAAATTAACTACTAGAAATGAACCACTTGCTTGAATGTTCTGCCATGTCATGTAGCTTACTCACAAATTTAATACTTATCTCATTGCTGACTAGAAACAAACAATTTCATGATTTGTACTGGTTCACAAACTGAGTAGCATCAATCTAGATTACAAACATCAACACCAGTGCCAATTCCAAAACCCCAAACTCTCTTTAAAACTCCACCTTCCACTCAAGTGAGGACTTTTTATGGCCCTTTGATAATTGTTCCCTTCTCTCCTTGCTGCTCTGAAACCCAATGCACTGAAGCTCCTGTTTTCCCCAGTCAGTCCCTTTAACTTCTCAATCATTGTAAGAGAACCCTATGACTTGGTAACCTTGGCCCCAACACTCCACATTTCTGACCTTTCATTTGCTTTTTCACTTTCCTCAGATTTGAGCCCTCATTTGGCCCATCTTATTATAATGTTGGCTGTAATTATTGATAGCTTATCTATGTTGATCAATCAGTGTATACTAAGATGTAAGAATTCGCAGCACTACAATGGAATTTCGGTATATAAACATCTGTTTATTTGAGTCTGCTGTGTTTCTGGTATTCAGCTTGGAAAGATGCATAAATAGCTTATTATCAGGCCCCCTGACTTTCTCAAGCATTCTCACACTTCACTCTTCATCAGACCTCACTTCCAACCACTCCCTAGCCTGGCTGGCCTCCTCACTGTTCCCTGAACACAACGTAATTTTTCAGATTTCTGTGTCCTTATTCATGATTTGCAGTCAATTCCAGATGTCTTCCTCTCTCTTCCCCTCTTTTCCAGGCCCTGCCCAAATTCTATCTTCACCACGAGGCCACTGGACAGCAGAGCTCATCAAGGTCACATGGATCTGTTCTTTTCTGGAATCCTATTGCACTTATAGCCATGACATTTAATGTAACACAGTGTCACATGGTTCTTGAGTTGCTATAACAGCATTTGTCTTTCTCCATGATGAGATTATGAAACACACTTCATTAGTAACATCTCTACTGTTGGTATAATGACAACTGATGGTTAGTCAACATCTTATCTGTAGCCCACTAAAAGTAAGAATCATTAAATCTGGGAAAGACAAAAATCCTTTGAAGACTATAGTCCAGGGAACTAAACTGAACTTCTACTGTTAAGTATTTTTGTGGAACATTTGTTTGGCTATGTGTTCCATGAAAAAAAAAATGTGTTGTTAAATAAATTTAAAAATTTATGCATATTCCATTCCCCTCTTTGGGAGTTTCTTGGAAATTAATAAGTTTTAAGATCTCTTGCAGGTGAGCTTTATGTAAACTGAAAGTGTCTCCAAGTAATTTGACCATGAAACCCTTTGCCAAAGAATATCCTTTATTAATATCTGATGTAATTGACATCAAAATGTTAATATCCATGAAAACTAATTTCTCACAGTGGAGAAGCACAAGTTGTATTAAAATATCAGCCTAAAATGCTACGACTGAACTGTTTTAGAGTTTGATTTTGTCAAGTGTCACTTTTGCACATGATTTTACTTATTTAAGTCTTGCTGTCTTCAATGTTTGCTTGTAAAATGACATGGACTCTCAAATTTTCTTTAAAATTCTCCAGGGAACAAAAGAAAGGTTAAGATAAGGTTAACTATATGTTGATAATTGATATGCCTTGGTTGTTAATATACAGAGGTTCAGTATATATTTAAACAAATCTGTGTTTGAAAGTTCTATTATAAAAACTTGTACTTTTAAGTCCCATGGTGCTTGAGATATATGAAGTCATTCAAGCTTCATTAATCTGGAATTCATCAATTTATACTCTGTGATTAGGACAATAGATCCATTTGGTTAAAATGAGATTGGTCTTTGCTTATAAAATAATCAAAATTAATGTAAATGTAGAGCCCCCAGATATAGAGGGGCACTGGAGGTGCCTGAGAGCACTGTGAATGGAGCGGGTGATCCAGTGGATTCCTTTCTCCTCCCCGAGTGATGCAGCTACATCTGAGAAACAGCACATTAAACTCTTTAGTAGTGCGGTGATGCACATGAGGCATCATTTTTAAAAAGGTTCCCTGTTTGAAATGAAAAAGAGTAGAAGTGACTGCCGTGTGCCATACCACTTAACTCATGGGAAAGTGGTCTGATAGACTTAAATTGGTGAAGTCCAAATTAAGTACCAAACAAAAGACTTGCATTTTTCTCATTTGCCTTGATTTAGAAAAAAAAAATGTTATTTAATTACCACATCCCCATTTCCTGTAGGCACAAAGGCTTGGGAAAGCAGCCTTCTTGGTGCTTTGCTGGATTTGTGGTTTGTGGGTTGGTTGCTTGCTAGCAGCTAGCCTTCCATATGGTCTGGAGTGTATCACGCCATTATTTCCCCCTCAACTTGCAACAGGTGAGAAACTTGCAATTCCCAAGAGGTGATTCTCCACCATGAATTAGCACTCATTGCAGTTCCACAAGTCCAGCCTCAGCTGTATAGACATGCTTCCCCGAAAACACAAGAGCATAAGTTTGTTCCTTACTCCAAATAATATTCTAGGCACAAAGTCTTGCCATGATCATTTTGGGAGACATGTTGAAGAACAAGTAATCCTATTTAGAGAGGATTTTAGAGGGCATTGACAAAATAAGAAAATTCCCCTGTTCTTCACCAAATGACAAACTGGAGCCCGGTTAAGTTCTTTGTACTGGGTCCCAAGGTTCAGCTCATTTAATAGATGCAGCGTAGAGGGTTAGCGTACCACCAGCAAAGTCAGACATTCCTAAGTTCTTCCCTGCTGTGCCTTTCCTTGATCTCAGATAAATCATTTAGTCCCTCACTTCCTAAATCTCAATTTCCTCCTCCCTTAGAAGGCTGGGATTAGCATCACCTATTCCACAGGATTGTCCTAAATGCTCTTAGATGTGCTATATATTTGCCCACTATTGACACAAAGTGAAAGAAGGTGAGATAGCTATTTTGTATGAGGCCTGTCTCCAAACAAAGTAGAAACTCAAAATACGTTTGCTGTTTTGTTGTTAATAACATTCTGGTGTTGGTGGTAGTAGTTGTTATTTTTGTGGATACCTACCTCTGTTTCTCAATAGACAGCTCTTCTATGAAGCAGCCTAGATAAACACTTCTCCCTGGTCATTAAGTTTAGCTTCCTGGAAGATCTTAATTCAGTAACGATGGCTCCATTATACCTGGAAACAAGAAAATCATGTTTTGGTTTAGGTGGTGTCTGTGTGTTCCTCTGTTGTATGTCACTGTCCCATCAGAATTAGTGAAGATCTGGAGAACCTATTGGTGCCAGACAAGAGAACTGTAGTTACTTAGCAATTAGCTTCCATAGTGATTCCATACTTAGAATAAATAAGATCCATCCAATATAAGATTTTGGACATCGTTAACTTAATCTAATTATTCTGGCACTGCTCTTACAAATCTTGCCCACTGTGGCAGATTTCCAAATGCCATAGATGGAGTAACATTTACTGCCAGCAAAGTGACAACAATCTTTCCAGGAAAAAGACCTCAGCTACATGTCAGTTTCTTGATTTCAGTTCTAGACATTATTCCCCAGGTATTTCCTTTTTCAACCAAATCTCTCCTTATTTCTTTTTTAAGTAATATAACAGTTTATTTTTACATCATTTTGTACATTTTTTTTCTCAATTGTAATCGCCGCAGGTTTCCCATCACCAAGTCACCCGTGTGCCATCACCATAGTCCCGTGCACTTCCCTCCACCCCCCCCCGTTTCTGATACCATTCCCCACTCCACCCCCACAAAATGTCTCTGGTATATGGCAAATCTCTCCTTATTTCTGATGGTCTTTAGATAGGCAAAAAGACATCCCAGCCAAAGTGATGTTGTCCACAAAAAGAACATAGATCTTTGTTGAGAAGCTTTAGTTTGATTTTAGCACATGTGAACAATGAGGTAGCCTTAGGAGGCCAACTTTAAATACTTCAGAATGAAGCTTCTTAACAAAGACTCCCAAACTACAGGCAAACAAATCAAAGAAAAATGTCAAATTCCAATGCCCTCCCAGCTCAACAAAACGTCAAAGGAGATATGAGGAAGGGAAGAATCGGCCTCCAAATAATGTACAGACAGGCAGAAAAAAAGAAAAAAAAAGATAGTATCTGATTTATAAATATTTATAAAACAATCATTAGGCTTGGCTAGAACATGCAGTTCTTCTCTGAGTTCACTGCTGGGAAACAATAATAAAAAGCAAGGAAATATTCAAATAGAGGTGAGAGATTTAATGCTGTATTTTTAGAAATCTATCAGCAGCTCCATACACAGCACTGTGTGGACAGCTACAGAGAGGGAATGCAGTGTGATCCTTACCGGGGCTAAGTGCCAGGGGTCACTCTGCAGTTTTCAGAGTCACGATTTAGCCAGAGACCCTAGTCAGCAGCATCTCCTATCCCTTGGCCTTTGGCTGCTGTTCTCCGGGCACCTGTTCTAAACTATGGCTGCTCTTGTGTCTTCTGTGGTCCTCCTCTTTAGGAAGCCTGTGGTGTCTGCACTGAATAGAGCCTGAAATAATTCCTTTTTAAGAGGTACAGCGTGGGTGCTCCTTTTCAGACTAAAACACTGTAGTAGAAGTGCTTATGAAGAGGAATTCTATTAGGAAAAAATGCATCGTACTTGTTTTGACTCAGACTTACACGCAATAAGGTAGGTGATGGAGAGCAGAGCTTCCCAACCACTGGGAAGTGACAAAAACCACCTACAAGTCAGTGAAAGAGATGAGGGGTTATAAATCTGCATAATGCTGCAAATTTCAATCTTTTTTAAAACCATTCAAAAATTACAAGATTTACGATTACTGTTAGGCAAATTTTTAATGACTCCCTCTATAATTCAGAATTGCTAGTTTGATTTTAATCCTCCTAAAAATCCCCCTAAACTATTTGAAAATAATGACAAATAAGTTCATTTCTCATTACATTTTTTGAAATTATTTGATTTGAAAGCTAAAAGCAAATTATTTTTTCTGTTTGTATTTTTTCTTTATAGCAAATATCTAATATAAAACTAATTTTTTCAACAAGTCTCACATAGACACATTCAAATCAAACCCCCAATTTACTACAATGTGTACTGCAAATAACATCACTTTTTATGTGCTTCTACTACAAAATGCATCTGATTGTAAAGGGCATCAGAGTTCAGTGATGAGGTTCTCTTCTGCCTAGCCCCACTTACATGCAACTGCTTTGGACTACATTTCCCAGTATGCCATGCTGAACAGGTGGCATCTGGGAAGGAGTGAGGTTGATATATATTTTAGAGGTGGAACAAAAGGGGGAAAGAGACACTTGGGGGGAGACACTTGAGGAAGCTATTCCCGGTCCCTGGCTGAAACAATGATTGCCTTTATCTTGACCTCAGGTGGACTATGTGGTACATCACAATCAGATGTATGAATATTACTTCTGCATCAACCTATTTTGGTGCCTGGAATTATCCACATTAGGGAATCATTCCTTTGGTTCATGATAATACAGTCCATAAGTAGCCTCTTTAAAAAATGAAAATATCGTTATGATGATGAGTATAGTAATCTCTACATTTCAGTTAGTAAAAATGAGAATAGTAATTTGTTAAGGGAATAGAGCAGAACAAGTCCAATTTCAGGGACATGGACAAAAAGACAGGTGATAGTAGAATTTGGTGGGTAGAGGAGAAGAAAGCAAGAGATATTAACAGAAGCCTTGATAAAGTAATTATTTGTGATATCAAAAGGTACCCAAGGACCTTAGAAATCTGAGACTTAGGTCATAGGAGTTAAGCCTCAGAGCTATAACCATATAGCCTGACTTCCATACCTGGCTAGACATTACCCCACATATGGCACAAAAGACCTCTCCTATCTTGCCCACTGTTCCCTGAGCAGTATATTTCAGTAAATCCACCTGTTTTGCTCCCACTCTGTCTCTGGGGATCCTCTCACCCCCTGCATCTCTGGCCTAAACAACAGTTCTATGTAAAATTAAACAACAACAACTGGGACTTGGAAGTATCATCTCATTTATGACCTTTGGCATCATTAAGTTCAAGTTGGCACTGCATAGTGATGTGCTTTCTGTGAGCCTCCATTGTTTTGTCATAGATAGAATGGAATAGAAAGAAAAAAAAATGCCTGGAATGTAGTAGATACTCAACATATGCTAGCTTAAATGTAGTTTATTCCATCTCTGTATTTTCTATGGTATTTTTAATAAAAATCATATGATTGATTTTCTCAGTTTTATACAGTCCTGACCGTGTGTTTAGATCAATTGCAACCTTTCCTCCACAAATTCAGTGAGAAGTCAAGGAAAGAGAACATGCAGTGCTTCTCAATTCCCTCCACAGTAGTCCATTTCAGTGGTGCCTCCATTTGACTTCTCGTGGCTCGCTATGCATTACGGTACTGGCACATCATGGCGACTCTCTCTACAAGACAGCAAGTTCTCTTCATGGTCACCAATATTCCCAAAAGGAAATTAAAGGTGCAATTTTTTTT
>NW_004567112.1:45148980-45150840 GCF_000260355.1 Condylura cristata
TATTCCCAAAAGGAAATTAAAGGTGCAATTTTTTTTAGAATGCATCAAGTGATTAGGAAGACAGCAAATAAAAGTTTTTTTTTTTGGTTCCACCCCCCCCCCCAAACACACACACAGAAAAGACTCAGCCAAAGGGAACTGATAAGTCATCCTTTCATCTCCAAATTCACTGGGACTTTGATTCAGCCAAACAGGTTTTTCTGATTTTGACCTATGTTCAGTTCCAGAGTTTGGAAACAGAATGGCAATATGATCTCCTTAGAGAGAAGGCAGATTTTAAGGAAATAGATACACATAAAAGAAGTGGAAATTTAGCATCCATTCAGCTTTATTTAGGTAAAATTATTGATTGCAATACTGGTTTTGCATGACCATCTTCTTCAAGTCTTGCACAGATATGTGCAATCAAGGCCGCCCCCTAACAGATTAAGTTACAGCCAGACCTGGAGCCAGCAAGAGTCCATCCTCCACCAGAACATAAACATTCTTCCCTCACTTCTAAAGGAATCTGGGAAGAATCTCTCTGTTTCAACTTCCCAGATGAAATAATGTCATACAAAGTGACCACATGACACAACACTCTACTCAGTCCAGTTAGCCTCCCCTTTTTCATCTTCACATCTTGCACTCTCCCACTGTACTTCTTAGGATCATAGTCAACTCTTGTTGTCTTCATAGAAACCTCTATTACTTATTAGGACCCTAATTCCAAATTCTCTTGGTTAAAATGGATACTAGATAGACATTTTTTATAGCATTTATTTTTTTAAAACATTTATTTATTCATGCATATAGAACTGGGGTATAGGCCAGAGGTACAGGGGTGATGAGAGGATTCACCAGAGACAAAATGGGGAATAGAACAGGCAGATTGATGAAAATACATTGCTGAGTGGAGCAGCAAGAGAGACAGGAGAAGTCTGCTGCTCCATGTGTGTCACCTCCCTGGCTGGGGATTGAATTCGTGAAGTGGCTGCAGCTAGCTTCGCAGTGCTGTGCTTTAACCTGTTGTGCCATCAGGGAGGCCCTGAATGGACATTTTCCATGGCCCTTAATGGGCCCACTCTTACCACTTGACAAGCCTAGAGGAAGAGCATAGTTTAATACCCTTTGATCCCTTCTACTACTCATTTCTTGGGGAGGGATATGGCCAGACAAGGTCCAGAGAACACTCTAATATCATGTTGTCCAATAAAATAGCCACTAGACATACGTGGCAATTAATTAAATTTAATGAAATTTAAAATTTAGCTGTACAGTCAAGTGGATAATATATCAAATGCCCAATAGCTGCAGGTGACTAATAATTACTGTACATCCATAGAACATTTCTGTCTTCTCGTCACAGAAAGTTCTGTCGGACAGCACTTCTCTAAAGCAAAGGCCTCTGAAAAAGAGCTCTCTTAACCATATGTAAGGGAGTAGTATTGCTCTCAAGAACCACTGTTGGTTTGAAACCTGAATATTTTCCAACCTTTAACTTTTCTGAAAATGAACTCTAAGCAACTCTAGGTCCAGGACATAGCAAGCTGGGCACTGACTTTTCAGAAACTTTCCATTTAAACCAAGTTTTCTTTGAGTGGGAAAGAAGAGGAAATGGTTTAGGAGGTATACTTTTTTAAAAGTTTGATATCTTTTATTCCGGTAAAATATACATAATATAAAGTTGACTTAACTATTTTTTAAAAAGATTTATTTATTGATGCATACAGAAATGGGATACAGGGCAGAGGTGCAAGGGGCAGTGAGAGGATTCACTAGAGACAGAGTTGGGAGCAGAACAGGCTAACTGAGGAAGTACACTGCTGACGAGAGAAGCAGGCAGGTCAGGAAAGGTCTGCTGTGCCATATGTATCATCT
>NW_004567112.1:45151575-45182414 GCF_000260355.1 Condylura cristata
CTCTCCATTCTCCCAGATATCTCTGACATACTTTATTTTTCTATTAAGATAATCATGAATAGATGTTTCATGAATAGAATTCTACAATATGTGACCTTGATCTTTGCCTTTTGTTTTTTCACTTAGTATAACATTTTCAAGAGTAGTCCATGTTGTAGATGCATAGGTACATCATTCCTTTTTTGTTTCTGAGTAATATTCCATCACATGGATATACCACATTTTGTTTAAAGGAAAAGCTCGTGTGAAGAGAACCAAAGAAATGAGGTACATTATTTGGCCTAATTGAATTCCCTGCCATACTGCTTACGGTTGACTGTCAAAATATGGAGCTATTTTTTTTACTCTGTCTCACATTGAAAGTTAAAGAACTCTTTGGAGCTATCATATTCTGATCGGTAGTGTAACTGTACATGGAATCTGGCACAGTGCCACATAAATGTCTGCCAGTTGTAATAGTACTGGTAGCAATAGTAAGAGTGTTAGAAGAAGTGCCAGCAACAGCCATGACAGTTGTTTGTTAGAGCAGTGCCACATGGTAAATTGAGGACCAATCTTCCTTTCTGTTGCTTCTGTGCATTTTCCTACCTCTCTGTCACTGGAATAACACAGTCTTCTCTGTGCCACTGTAGGAATATATGAAAATGACTGCTCTCACTTCTCCAGGGTAATAATGCCTACTTTCTTCTGTTCATTCTATCTAGAAATTTCCTTAGCCTAGATTTCTTCTCTGGATATACTTCAACTTCTTTAGGGCCATATAAATGTATGATCCAGGACAGTATATTATACTCCAGATGTATATGCCATTGTTTCAAGATACCTGATAACGGATGGATAAATATATTTATGTATACACAATATACATGCCTGTATGTCACTGTGTATATGTGGACTTAACAGGTCTACATATGTACACATCCAGACACATTTTATTATGGTGGTACTAGTGTTTTGATATGCATGCTCTTCAGCCATTAACAGCTCTGAAGAACATAATGTCCCATTAGGTCAACCCCTATAAAGGTCATAGTGGTGAAATGATTTTCTCACTTGGCTGTAGGGCTGGACACAGACACCAGTGGTTGTGATGACCTACTGCCTTTGGAGGCCACCCAGAAAAGCTAAGTTTGTTAACCAGTGAAAGGGACACAAAGAAGTTACAGAGACTGACTTCGAAAGATCTCCCTCTTTTGAACAGTAAAGTGGTACCAATTACCTTGCTTGATATTTCACAAAAGCATCTTGTTTCTTAAACAGATATCTAATAACTGAAAAACTATTAGACAAATTTATTAGATGTTGTTTTCACCCATTATTCATCAAAATGACTATCCTACTTGCCCTCATTTTTTCCTTCTAACCCCTCCAAAGCACATTGCAAACTCCAATAAATAAAAGTCTTAAAAGTTAGGTAGTTTGTATTCAATGTCAGACCTGACACAAGAGGGCTTAGAAGAAGACTATAATCATTTAAAGAGGAGAAGAACTCAGAAGTGTATAGTTTGATCAGAGAAGCTGTGGTTTATTTATTTACAAAGTGGGAATGGAGAGAAGAAAAGACAGAGCTTCAATAATAAAATGACCTTTCTTCTGAATAGATCAGCTTCATAAGTTAAAGTGATTCAAGGCTCAATCTAATATCTGGGGAATAGAGCCCTCTCTATCCGAAGACAGATGTGATTATGACACATAGTCAACATTGTTTTTCTTCATTATTATTTGGCCTGAATTTGGGGTTTTCTGGGAGGGAAAGAGAAAGAAGGAGTTGAGGACCTGGAGAATATTAAGAATCAAATGGGAATGTATTTGTGGTTCCATGCCTCTATTACAGATTTTTATTGTTGGCTTAGGTAAAATATCATTTGGGATTTATCTTAAGAAGGTCTCCGAGGCGTTTTGGTTGACCATTCTCAAATTAAGGGATATAATCTGAGGTTGTTTTTCATTAACTTAACAGAAAAAACATACTCTTAGAATGAAGACCAAAGCCAGGAAGTGGGTTTCCTAAGCTACCATAACAGTGCAGTTTAGAATGTGGTGTATGCATTACAGTTAGTTATACGTGGTTCTTTTTGACAGTCAAAACATAACTCTGTGCTAAGACAACTTTTGGTTTCATTACGTAGGTGAGTCTTACAGTTTAGTAACAACAAATATCAAATATATAGCTATAGGACGGTGAGTATGTTTCTTCCCACCCCTCTGGAGTATTTAGAAAGAAAATAAGAGTTTGGAAAGAAAAACTAGTTGAGCAAAAGAAAAACTAAATTTCAACATCTACTGGCAAGTCATTTAATTTTTATGTGTCTCAACTATTACTTAAATGAGGGTAAAACTGTGTCAAATCCTACCACTTTATTAGAATTACATTGTGAATAAACTACAACATAAGTTATATAAGAAAGCACTCTCGAGAGCTTAAACAAATTCACAAGTGTATTCAGATCAAATTAACTGCTTTCATGCTTCAAGCATTATACTAAGAATTTACTGAGAGAACTCATTTAATCCTCACGACAGACTTCTGAGGTAAGTACTGTTATAAAGTCTACTTCAGGTACAAGAAATGGAAGCATCAAGAACAACAGTTATAAGTGAGACAGCAAGGATTTGGATCTAGTTTTTCAAATACTCAGACTGACTCTCGTATAGGTTATAAGAATCTGCCTCAGCTATATTACAAAGAATTCTTGTTTAATTTAAGAAAGAATTGATCCATATTATTACAGACTGATTTGATGGCAATGAGACTCAGTGGATAGGTACTAACATCATGGTCAGCAGTCACTGAGATGACCCTGAATAAAAATGGGACAAGTCAAAAATGGAAAAAAGTTAGAAGATCAGAAGTTCTGGATTCTTTGCCTTGGGTGATCACCAACATCCACCAGCATGTGGGCTTGCCAAATAGTTTTAGTCTCTTTGGAACTATATGGCTTAAAATGAAGTCACTGAGTACAATTACTAGTTATAAAACCATCACACTTTCATGACAACATAAAGCATTGTTACTGATGAATTTGATCAAACTGCATCATCATTAATATGATCAGGGTAATATGAAAATGACTAGAAAGTTACACACACACACACCTTTTCCCAAACAATAATTCACTATTAGTGTATACTGGACTGTATTTTAGAGGAGCTAAACATGACCACTAGATGGCAATAGAGTCTGATCTCTATTTCCAGAACCATCCCTAGGAAAACAACTGTAAGGTTATCATAATTTTCTGAATCAATTACTTATCTGAGGTGGTGCAGCATATAAAGCATTCTGACAATCTCAAGTTCTGGCAATATCCTGTCAATAAATGAATACACTGCCAACTCAACCTGAAGCAAACTAATGCTGTCCAAACAAGTAAGTTTCATGATCCCTTGAAAACCTTCCTGTAAGTAAATTTAAGTTTCTAAGAATGGAAGACAATAATTTACGAGTGCAAAAAAAAAAAAATCATGATAAGCCTGATTCCAGGCAAAGACCTGATTCCAGCTGCTCATTTCCTCTAGCAATTCAAATCTTACTCCCTGCACGTCCAGAGTAGTACCTGGAGATTGGTACAACAAATTTGTATTTAACAGGCTCACCATGGTCTGTGTCCACTGACACACCGAGAGGGTGTGGACTTCTTTATGATGCTTGCATTCTAGTGGAAGGGCAGACTATAACCAAGTGAATAGAGGTGATAATTTCATATGCCATAAGTAAAACCAGTGATTAACATGATGAAGAGAAGTGAGGGCAAGTGGAGATGTCTTCTCTGACAAGGTAAAATGTGAGCTGGAACTAGAACAAGGCAGAGTCAACCACAGGAAGAAGCTCATCACGGCAGAGATGCCAGTGGATTGAGAGAATAGTAAGAATGGAGATGAGTGAGGCAGGCAGACGAAGTCATGGAGGAACTTGCAGTTCTGTTTCTCTTGCCACTAAAGTAAGATGAACAATTTGCTTTACAACTGAACAACTGATTGATTGACATTTTAAAAACATCATTCTGTGGCCTCCCTGGTAGCTTAGAGGTTAAGTCTCAGCACTATCACCACCAGGGACCACCACTGTGGCCTGAGTTCTATCTCTGGCTAGGGAGGTGACCCGCATATTGTACAGCAGACTCCTGTCTCATCCACTGCTTCCTTCAGCAGTGTACTTCAGTAAATCCTACTATTCTGCTCCCCTCTCTGTCTCTGATGAATCCTCTCATCTCCTGCATCTCTAGCCTTAACTCTAGTTCTTTTGTGCAAAATAAATGAATAAGTGTTTTTTTAAAATAATAAAATTGTTATTTGGCAATGGGTTGTATCAATAAAATATAGGGTAACAATAGTAAATGTTCAGTGGATGTATACTAAACCCATCAATGAATAAATGACTAAACCTTTAATGTGCCTAACACCAACTTGGTATATATTCCCCACTAAATTTCACTTTATACTTATCTCACCAACAGAGCTAGGCACACTCAAGGCAGTCGTTCTCAAACTTAAGCATCCATCAGAATGATACACAGCACGTGTTCAAACACAGATTACTAATTCCTCCATTTACAGCTTCTAATTCAGGAGATGAAAACCAAGAACCTGTATTGTGATGAGTTCCCAGGTGATGCATCACTGTATGGAGGATCACAACTAGAGACCAGTCCTGTAAGAGGTTAAGTATGAAATGCCACCAGCTCACCAGCTCTTAAACAGGGAAAACTTATTTCAGTTTTACTACAGTTGGAGCTTTTTGATCTTAGAGCATATTTATTCTTTTCACATATCAGTAAAGTGGGAAATGCTATTTATTTCCTTGCCAAGGACGAAGTCCCATCTTCCTTACTTATATAGTCTCAGGTGTTTTGTGTTTTGTTTTCAGGATTATTGCATCCAACTCCACTGTTTGAATTAAAATTGGCATAGGCCAAATGTGGCAGCTCAACCTTCTTCGCCAGATGGACACGCTAAGCCGACCTCCTTTGAATGACCCTGGATAAAGGCCTAACCAAGGAGAACAGAAGTAAGCTGAAGATTCTGGAAAAGACTTTCTTTTTTCATAAAAATAGCTGTGAGTAAAGAGCCTTTATTGGTAAGAGATTTTGTTAGTGAAACACTCACTGACAAATAAGTACAACTTTATAAAATAAATATCTATTAGACAGTGGGAGGCTGGTAAATGTTTAATAACAGGTTCTCAGCAATGAAAAAGTCAATCACTGATCTCCATGTTGTGGGATCTAAATGCTCCCACAATGGCTGATTTTCAAGGTAAAAATGTGAAGTCACTAAGCACAGAAAAGGGGAGAAATAGTAATAACTGGCTTTCATAAGCTACCGTGAGTCAGAGTCAGGAAACCACTGCCAGGGAGACTAAAATCTAAAAGTAGAGTGCTTATCCTGATAAGGTGATAAAAGCTATTTGTGGGGGGGCCCTCCCTGGTGGTGCAGTGGGTTAAGCACAGCACTAAGGAGCTAAAGCCACTTCAGTGCAAGTTCGATCCCCAGCCCCGGAGGTGATCCACATGGTGCCGCAGACCTCTCCTGACCCGCCCACTGCTCCCCTCAGCAGTGTACTTACTCAATCTGCTTGTCCTGCTCTCCATTCTGTCTCTGGTGAATCCTCTCACTGCCCCTGCACCTCTGGCCTGTACCCAAGTTCTGTATGCATAAATAAATAATTTTTTTTTTAAAAAGCTATTTTTTATTTGCTTGTGCACCTAATCTCTTGTAAAAGCTGATTGCATAGTTGCATAAGCAATTGAGAAGATTCCAGCACAGTATCTAGCAGAAAGAAGACATCAAGTCTGTTACTGATGGCCAGTATCTTGCTGTGACTATGTACTATACTGAAATGTAGCCGAAAGTAATTCTTTGTGGAATTTTATACATCATTATTAAAAAGTGTTTTAGAAAACCGGAATCGTTCCAAGGCCCTTCCACACACAGCAACTGTTAACCAACTACATTTCTTCCTGGTGTAACAAATAATGTCTAAAACAAATGAAAACAAACTTTATTTGGATGATATCTCTGAGGAATACCCTGGTCTAGTTCCTTTAGTGCAGTAGTTGTTAATTTGTAGGTCTTCTTCACAGGTGAGTACTCACTTAGCTTCTGTTCAGTCATTATGAGGCTTCAGTGTCTTATAACGCCTTTTAGTAAACCCTTTCTGATCCTCACTTCACATCACACTCTAGCTCCTAATCAAAATAGTTTCAGTTCCTCTCTACTCCCAGTGTGGTGACTTAGTATGTACAGTCCCTCTTCCAAGTATGCTCATAATCTCACTTAGGATTTCCCAAACTTCTTGTATTGCATGAACTACCTGGGTGTACTACAAATAAAATTCCTAGTTCTCATACCAATCTACTAAATCTGAATCTCCAAGAGAAGGAATCAGAAAATAAGTAATTTTAAACAAATTCCCAGAAAATTTTTATGAGACAGCTTTAGAAAAACCCTGGCTTATTTAAAACCCTGCTTTTTGTTGCCTGGTTCTCAGCTTTACCACTGCTTCTTCTAGAAAGCAATCCCTGACCCCTCCAAATGAGATTGTGTCTCTTTCTTATCAGTTTAAGATTTACAGTCCTGTGGATTGTTAGTCTTTGCTCAAAACAGTTCCATTTGAAAGTCTTCCCAAAAACTTAAAATTTAAGACTGTAAATTTGCTGAAAGTAGAAAGTGTTTCTTGTTCATGACTGCACTCTGAGGACCAACCACCATCCTTGGCGCATAGTAGAGGGCACATAGGTTGACTGATGGATTCACAGACCCATCTCATTTCTGTTAGCTGATAGACATTTACAGATAACAAGTTCTGCATCAAGGACCATTCATAAGACTGAGAACATCTGTCTGCCCCACATCAGCGGGCATCCTTATACAAGACTTGTACCCAGTCTTGTTTTGATTTTCATGATTCTAGAAGAAGTAGGAATGGAATAAAAGGGAATTATAATATTTCATTATATAATACCAGAGGTTGAGTGCGAGCATTAGAACCTGGCATTCTAGGGGAAAGGACACTTTGCCCTAAGGAGTAATCAGTTTAGCTCAATATTCAATCATGGTTATAGATCCAGATCGGATCAGCGGTGTTTCATGAGAATGGCTAGTACATCTATTCTGGGATGATCTCCATTCCTCCGCTTTCAATCCCGTGTAGTGTTCGTTGAGTTGAACTCTTTCAACCCACTGTCTCCATAGGGCAAATGTTCAACAGCAGATATTTAACAGCATGTGTCAAGGAAGGCAGTGGAGGCGGAGATCAAAAAGGAGGTGCAGCTTTTTCAAAGAGCACCATATGTCTATTTTCATTTCCATACCAAATGAGATGGGTGAAGGAATAAATGTAGAATTTGTGTCAATTTCTTGATTCTTAAGGATCATGCACCTTAATTTTATTTTTATCTTTTTCTCAGTCTACTCCTGTGCCAAATGCTTGCCCTTTTATAGACACCCAGTTTTGTTTCTTGTGGTTTTTTTTTTGTCTTTTTTCACTAGTTCCTATCATTAAAATCTAAAATTCTGATTCTTCAGAGTCAGCTAATCATGCAATATCTATTCATTACATTAATTCTATGTGCCAGACATTGTACTAGTGTGCCAACCAAAGTCAGATATGGTCATTTAGAAAGAACCATAGAAGAAAATTATTTTCTTCTTCTTGTAAGTTGACATATAACATACTATTTTCAGGTGTGCAATGTAATGATTCAGTATTTGTACAGCCTGCAATAGATTGCTAATCATAAACCCAATGATCAAACAAGCTCAATTGCTCTCATGATAGTAAGAAATTGTTAGAGGTATAAGAAACTTTCAAGATGCTCTTGTGCCATAGTTTTTGAACAAAATCTTACAATGTAAAATGGTTACACAGGGAGCTACTGACAACACAGGAAAGGAGGTCCCAGCATCTTACACCCTTATCCTAGTGAGATCTGCTGTGGACACTCTAAGTTCAGTGAACGGTTGTAGATCAACTACAACATCCTTATTTTAACGATGAAAATAACTGATGTGCAAAAAGAGAAATAAATTCCTTATGGTAGTAAAATTCACCAAATGGATAAGCCAGACCAAAACCAGGATCACCTCACTCCTATTGATGGGTCTGGTACCCACTGCTGTGGCATAGAACTTTAACTATTGTGCCTTTCTAATACGTACTATACTGCAATCGGCCTAAATGTCTAGTGAACTTAAACATTTCCAAAAGTAGTTGATACTTGCATTCAGGACAGTGATAGAGAGCATCACAAGTCAAACCAGAGCAGTAGTTAATGAGGGCAAGGAATGTGCAAATACCCACATTCAACTTCTCGTAGTCAAAATGTTGTTTCCCCAAAACTCTTCAAAGAAGTCAAGCAAGTGGAAACTAAGATTGTACCACCGCTCACACCCCTTCCACCTCAGCAGAACCATGTAATAACTCACTCACTTGTGTGGGGGCTAACGGGCTAAATGGGATCACCCACTCATTTGAGGTAGAAGGGTGCCCAAAAAGGGTTCCATATGTGCCAAACTTTTCTTGGTGCGTCCGTTATGGTATCACTGCCAGGTTTCTTTGTATACAAACTTTGATCCTACTTATAACTCCAGTGCAATTTAGGGGCAGAGATTATCGGGGCCTAAACCAAACAAATTCATGTGCCATAACAGAGTAATACAAAAACCCAAACTGGAAAGCATTTTCTCTGTATTTAGTGTGGCAGGTTTACATTTTGTTACGTAGCAGAGTAATTTGTGACTCCTATATAAGGGATGCTTCCACTGGCTACTTCTGACAGACAAATTGTATTTGTCCCTTTGTATTTACTTTTCTATTAATAAAATTGATATAAAATGTACTATCTCCAGAGACGGAAATGTGCCTTTACATTTATTTAGCTATCTTTCATGATTTTCTTCCAGGAACCCTTCTATACATAGCAAATTTTGTTACTTTGACTTGTCTGTGGCTCTCTGCCAACCACCGTATGTATCTTTTAATTAAGTAGAAAAGAGATCTTAAAAGCTCACATAAGCCCAGGAAACTCCATTTCTGGCTGACAGCAATGGTTCCTCATTTGCTAGCAAAAGCACAGATTGACAGAATAGAATAGATCAAGAAAATTGATCGTTACTCATATGCTGGATTGAGTCAATATATGTAAATCCATCCGTATTGCTAGCAGGCACTGAGATGCTTGCGATGCAGAACAGACACAGTTACAGCCTGTTTTCAAGTCCAAATGCCAGCCTTTCACTTTAATGCAGCAAAACTACAGTTATGTACTCAGAAAGCTCTTTTGTATTCATAACAACTGCAGTTTGAATGTGGTTCAGGACAGAGAAACTGTATTTATGAGTCACCATCTCTTCTGAGTCAATACAATTTGCAGTAAATACAGTTTAAGTTAGAGCTATGGTGTAGATGCTCTGGGAATTTTCTTTGTAGTTTTACTGCATTTTGGGGGAAATGTTTTAAATGTTCACTGCTTTCAAGTTCATTTCTTGAAAGCAAACAGCTTCACAGGGTTGTTGTGAAGATCAAGTGAAATAAAAGATATTAAAATACTGAACAAAATAAAAGCATTATGCAAATGAGAGATGAGTGTTGTTTTTTGTCTCAAGATCCTTTTATTTAAATACTCTCTGGTTATCCCAAGGCCTGTTTTAATCTTGATTTAAAATAGTCGAATATTCAGAGAAACAATGCATGAAACAAGACCTAGGAACATAAAATGCATATCATGTGTTCAGATATCCCTTCATATCTTCTCAGAGAAGAATAATTATGAACTTCCTAAAATCAAAGAAGAGCCATGTTCCTTTTATTAGGAGTAGGACTGAAAGATAGAGGAATTTGAGTCTTTTACATTCTCTTAGAATTGCTATCTTCTTTTTCAAGTCTAACTAACCTGTTTAAAGGCTAACGACTTTCATTCTATGCTATAAATTATAAGAGGATCATAGTTTATAAACAAATACACGTAAACCATCATTCATGCTGACTAGCATGCTTATAATATATGGCAGTAATCATGTGAAAAGTCCTTCTAAAAACAGATAAACTGAGTGATGGAGACTAGTACCTGCTGTAACTTCAGAAGTAAATCCATAGACACCGTCCATCAATTTATTTCCATGCATTCTATTCACTCCAAACAACATGTGGTCTCTTTTTCTATTTCTCTCACCCTAGAAGTAGTAAAGCTTCAATTACCTTGGGCAAGTGGCCAGAAAAGTTTGCAGGGATGGAATTACATGTTAGAGTGGGAAGGCAATTTCTCGCTCTTGCTCTCTCTTTTTAAGATTTTATTTATTTTTTTGCATAGAAGAACTGGGATGTTGGCCAGAAGTGAAGGGGGGTGAGAGGATTCACCAGAGACAGAGTGGAGAGGAGAGCAGTAACTCGATTGAAATACACTGCTGATGGGAGCAGCAGGCAAGACAGGAGAGGTCTTGTGAGGAGAGGTCTTGACAGAAGAGGTGTTGTGATATATGTGGGTACCACTGGGGAGAGAGTGCTGAGACTGGGGCCAACAGGAAGGTCTTATTGGGAAGGCAATTTAAAGATCTTTGACTTCAGGTCCTTTTGAACACATTATTTTCTACCTATCACTTCACTCCCACCTTCATAGTTAATGTGTCTTACTCAGGCTTTTCCTTTTCCGCGTTGCCTATGAATATTCTAAGGTTGCCCTGAGCTCTTATCTCTGCTTGTACCATATTTGACCACTAAGAGCCTCTTCCAGTAAACTCTAGTCTTTCTGACACAACCTTGGTAATCACTGAAAGCTCCCTTGTTGTCTGGTAATTACAGTTTCTGAATACAGTAAGTTCTCACTTAATACTGTCTCTATTTCTTGGAAATTGCAATGTTAAGCAAGATATATAATGAAACCAGATCCTAGAATAACATTGTTGACTTCAATTTAGGGCACATTTTTTTTCTCATCAATTAATGATCAAACAATGTTATTCAAGGATCTTCTACACATTTCCTAATGCATACATGGAATTTCCCATCCAAGGAGTGAAAAATATTATATCAAGACAAAAGCCATCATGTGAGATACTATCACTCATTATCAATAATTTGCCATTATTTCTTGGTCTTTTCAGTGGGAATAAAAGGAAGCAGATTTAATATAATTTTCTTATTCTCATTACCCCCATTTTTCATGTTAAGTTATCTAAACTGCTAGAGAATATACATATTCCACATCACACTGTCTCTACTATAGTGATTTTTGGTCTTAATCACATTAGTAAGTTTATATTTAATGTTCTCTTCACATCCTTATGGTAAATTTGGTTGTCTGAGGCTCATTTTGTTATTATTATAATTATTATTTTGGGGGGCATGGAGATTTAAAATTTTTTCACTCTTTTATGGGCCAATGCTTTTGTAGAGAAATGATTCATATGCTTGGATGTTATAGCAATATCAAAGTGCTATAAAAGTTTCAAAATGCTTACTCTTAAATTCCATTCCCTTTTCATTGTGGTCTGGTAGATTCCTCAGAAAAAGAACATGAGAACAATATTCTCTGTGTGCTTGCATGTTTACATCAGTTTACTAGAAGGTTTTTATGCTTAAAGGTCAATTTGACTGCACGTAAGATTCTTGGCTCATATTTTTTTCCTTCGGTTTCTTAAGTATGTTACACTATTTTATTTGGTCATAAAAGTGTTGCTGTTAAACATTCTATGGCAAACTGATTTTCTTTCTATTGGTCTTTATGCTGGCATATTGAAGGATTTTCCTTTATAGTATGGTATTGGTCATTGTGGGTGCATTTTTTAGTCCATTCAAAATGTAATTTGAAACTGCCTTTTATTTCAGGAAATTTTTTTCAAATTATACCTTCCCTCCAGGAACTTCTATTATATGGTAGATATTACAAAACTTGTTGTACCATGAAAAAAACCAAAAGACCCTTTTTTAGGATAAAATTTTGAGATGAATAGAATGGAACATATAAAATATCAAAGGAAACATTATATTGAAATGCAATTCTAAAAAATATTGTTAGAAACTACTACCCACAATGTTGAAGAGTCAGACAAGTGATAAAGGGAGTGTGGCTTCCAGAAGTAGAGTCAGAGTAGAGAAAACAGTGGGAGCCAGTGCTGGGTGTATGAATCAACACATCATATGGCACTTATGTGCCATAGCCAAGCCCACTGTGTATCTACACCCTACGGGAACCTTCTGCAGCAGCACAACAGTGGAGTGCACAGGTCACTTGCTCTACAAAGACTTCCAGGAAGGATCTCCTAACTCTGGGGTACACAACCTAGTAAAGCTGATCTTATTCTGTCTCTTCACTACATCACAGAGAGTCTTTCTTCAGAATTTATTTCCTGATTTCCACATGCCATCACACCCCTGATCTTGGTGCTTTATGAAATATTCTCTCAAGATTACCTTTTCATTATGTTGAGAGTTTTCCATAAATTATATTTCTAATATTACTATTATACTCCCAGCACAAAAAAAGTAGTGTGTCACAAAATAGTTGCTCAAAAAAGGACTTTTGATAAATGAGCGAATAAATTGTCACTTAGTAAGAATTCCAGACAGTAATGCCACTGAGGTGGCGATAAAAGAGATTCCTTGCTTTGCTTCCAGGAGAAACAATAAGAAAGAAATATCACAAAGAATCCCATAGCACAGGGTGAAACTGAAGCATCCCTGCACCTAACAGACCAACAGAGACTTCACTAGAGGGAACACAAAGGAGATTCATACATTGTTGGACAGAGGTGGGTGGAAAGAAATACCTGGATACAGCAGCAGGGCACAGGACACCATTATCAGGACTGTGATCCAGTGAAGGGCTCTGAGGAGGAGCTGGGAGATGGTGTGTAGGTGTAAGCCTTGTACCAGGTGAAACTCATGGCAGGGAACTGGGCTGCTACACACAGGCTTGACTTCAGCAAGGAGGAAAACAGAGAAGTTGCTCTAGAATACATTCCTCCTCCCCACCACTTGGAGCTTTGCTTATGTCATGAATTTCAGTGATAATGGAGCGACTACCAATCCTCAATTCTAGATTTCCAGAGATACTCTAGGGATACCAGCAATGCTTTGAACGCAAGCCAGGCCCCTACCCTCAGCAAATTAGCCATAGAAACTGGCCCCCTCCAGGCTAGTCCTTCACCTGCTGAACCAGCAATGGTTAAGAGGGTCCTAAGTACCTACAGATGCCAGAAGCAATCAAAAAAATAAAATAGGATCACAGTATCACCTGCTGGAAAAGTAAAAAGATAAGCAGTTCAGCTTCCATCCTCGTCAATCAGAATTTTAAACAAGATATAGGAAAAGAAAACCCAGAGACTGTTAGTGAAAAATGGATTAAAGACTTAGATGTAAGATCTGAAACCATAAACTACTTGGAAGAAAACATAGGCGATGTAAGCCTTGATGGTGCCCTTAGAGACATGCATAAGGAATTGATGCCAGTAGCATGGGAACAAAAGCAAAAATAAATGCATGTGCCTACATCAAACTAAAAAAGGTTTGCATAGCAAAAGAAACTATCATTGAAATGAAAAGACATCCTACTGAATGACATAGACATTTGCATATCATATTCAAAATATATAAAGGGGTTAATACTCAAAATATATAAAGAATCACAAAACTTAACAGTAAAAATACACTCCCATTAGAAAATAGAAGTTATGAATAGACACGTCTCAAAAAATGACACATGGATGGCTCATAGGTACATGAAAAGATTCCCATTATCTTTTATTACTAGGGAATTCAAATGAAAACAACAATAACACTTCACACCTGTGAGAATAGCTTTTCTCCAAAAGACAAGAAACAAGTATTGGAGAGAATGGAACTTTGTTAGTAGGATTGTAATTTGGGGTAGCCATTAAGGAATATGGGAACGAGATTTCTCAAACAATTAAAAATAGGAATTCCATATTATCTAGTTATCCTACTTCTAAGTTTTCAGCTGAAAAAAAAGAAATGCAAGTTCAAAGAGATATATGAGTTCCCATACTTCTCTTGCAGCATTATTGACAATCCAAGAGTTGGAAATAACCCAAGTGCCCAGAGTTTGGATAAGGATGTGGGATGGAGCACAACTCTGCTCTCAAGGTAAGATGAAACCATGCCACTTGCAACAATATGAATGGACTTAGAGGCTATTGAGTTTCGTGAAGTCAGAAGGAGAAAGACTGTGAGTTCACTCATATGCAGTACACAGAGAAACTAAATAAGCTAATGAACTAAATAAAATCAAAATAAACTCTTAGACTCAAAGACCAATTAGTGGTTACTGGAAAGGAAACAGGGAGGTGGATAATTGGGTAAATGGTGAAGGATGGAATTGGACTTTAATGGTGAATTTAATGTAGTATATACACATGTTGATGTTTAATGATGCACACCTGAAACTTATGTAGTTATAAGCAATCTTCAATGAAACCAATGTTTAAATTATGTTAAGCAATATCTTTACTTCTTTATCAGCATATTAAATAATAACTCTAGTGGTGAATCCAGTAGAAACTATGCTTGAAAGTTATAAACATAAATAATATTTGGAGTTTTTAAAATTATAATTTGATATATCATTTGTGATTAGTTTTGAAGACTAAATCACAAGTACTGTTAATGCTACTGTGTTTATTTGCATGCATTGATAAAGAAAGAAAAATGTTAAGTTTCAGCTAAAGGTAATAAAAATAAAGATTGTATTTTCCTACCAAGTCCAGATACTACCTGAATTTTATCCATAAACCCTGAAGTCCATCAGTCAAGGTAACAACCTCGGCATTTGGCATATAATGGTACCTCTAAACTCATCCTTTTCTCTCAAATGTTCATTTCTTTCTCTCAGATATTTAAAACAAAACAAAAACAAACCCTAGACATATGACCGTAGAATTGAAATACCAGAGTGGGGAGGGCTAGAGAGGAGTGGGGGTGCTCAAGTAACTATGTAGAGGGACATTGACGTCTTCATGGTGGGTATGGTGGGGTAACATGTTTGAAGAGGTGGGATCCTATACCTCTTTATCATATACGTTGTGTAAACTAATGTCATCTCATTAAAAAAAAAAAAATTTGGCCCTCCCTGGTAGCGCAGCGGGTTAAGGCACAGCACTGAGAATCTAAAGCCACTTCCGCATGAGTTCGATCCCCGCCTGCCCCGGAGGTGACCACATGGCGTGGCAGACCTCTCCTGACCTGCCCGCTGCTCCCCTCAGCAGTGTACTTCGTCGATCTGTCTGTTCTGTTCCCCACTCTGTCTCTGGTGAAGCCTCTCGCCGCCCCTGAGCCTCTGGCCTGTACCCCAGTTCTGTATGCACAAATAAATAAATCTTAAAAAAAAATTTAACTTACATATAATTTTTTTTATTTTTTAAATTTTTAATATACTCATTACATCATCCTTCATTTTTGTACAATATATGATTTCCCCATGAAATTACCACCAACAATTCATACACATATATATAATACACCCACACATATATCTAATCCTATTGTAACTTCTCTGTGAGCAAAGATGGTATATTTTTCTTCTTGGTATTTCCCATGGCACCTAAATGAAGTCTTACACAGAACAGATTCTTAACAGTAGTCATTGAATAAATAATTTAATAGAAATGAGTCCTTCAGAAATGACCCTTCACAATTCATCACTCTGGGCAGTTGCAGAGACCATCTGGTTTTAAAACAAATCTATGGTTATGAGTTCTTAAAATTTTTTTGTAAAAATGATGCCATCAGTATCATTATTGCTAATAATTACTTGATGTGGGACTTGGTGGTGACTGGACAATAATGACCAATCTAACATAAATAGTATGACTACTGGTACCTAAGAAAATCTGTAGGCACAGCCAATCATTCCGGTAGAGGCTAAACAAACGATTGATTAAGTATAAAATGAATATTAAGTATTGATAATTTCTTGCTACTCTATCACCCAACACTTCATATGAATAACGTATTTCATATAATAATATATAATAATGTATTTTTAAAAAAATACATATAATAATGTATTTTTTAAAAATATTAAAAAAACAATAGGATCGTACTCCAGAGAAGAGACACACTAGAATATCTTGTCTGAGGCCCTCTCGATTTCTCAGTATGACCTATCAAGTGTTCTTTATAGACACACAGTGGTACTAAATATCTCATGCAGGTATTTTTGTTGGTATAACAGGTCTGGTGCTTTTCTGATAAGGTGTTATGTATGCATTACAAATCCTCACTATCAGAAATGCTTCCCAATTTCCCATTCCCCTATTCTCCGCTCATTAACAGATTTCACTTTGATGTTTGAAATAAGGCATAGCATATTTTATAGTCATTTACACTATGTCATTTATGCTATGATGAGGATGAGTCTCAGGGCAAGAACTAGGAGTTCACTGAGCTGTGACAGTGAGGAGGATGGTCAGAATATTTATAAAAATAGTACTGTGCACACATTTTAGTATTTTCACAATTTGGCTACACATCAGACCCTCTGTTTCCTTCCAGTCATTTCTTCATTCTCTACCTTCTTAAATGAAACTTAACACACACCCTAGGCTTTTAAAAGTGTTGGGGCCTGAAAATAGAACTTCAAACTGTATTTACCATTATTCTATAGAGCAAGAAAGACACTGTATTTCTCCATGCAGGAAGAGATGCTGATTCACTGCATTTATGCAATGAGTAGGTATAGATGGCTTTTATGATTATTAATTACAGAGTACAGCAATAATTGAACTATTTGGAGTGAAAGTGTTAAGGATGTAAAAATTCAAAAGGCTGTTCCATGCTATAATTTTAATCCACATTATTCCCAAATATTCAAAGTCTTTTCTTTTTTTCCCTCTTGAGGATTGAAATTACTTTTGGAGATCTAGACTTTGTCATGAGTGTGTATGCTAAATATTTTAAGGTTAAAACAGGAAAGCTGTGTGAAATGTAAAATATGAGATTTTTGCACCTTTAATTATCTCTGCTGGATATAATGTCTTCAGATAAACTCTTATGATCCTGTTTTAACTTTTTGGCAATTTTCATCTCAAGGATTCTCGGAAAATTTTTTATATCCTCCCTACTTATCACACTTGGAAAGCAAGCCAGGTGCGGGCAGGGTTCAAGAGTTGCAACAGGAACTTAATTGCTTCTTTGAGGCAGGAATGCATGAGGGACACAGTGGTCCTGGAACAGATTTGCAAGGCAAGACTCTGCTACTTGAACGAAAGTTTTTGTGTCACTTATTGAAAGGATACAGGCTAGTAAAGGCTGATCATGTGACAGTGGTATGAGGAATAAAGCCGGGGTGGGGGGGAATAAAGAATGGAGGGGCAAAGTTTTACAAGAGAGAGGAAAGGGGGCATGCATCAGGAGACATTCGCATCAGAAAGTATTTGATGTTATCACAGGCAGAGGTATTCTGAGAACACCAAGGAGACGCTCTGGTAATTAGGTCAACAGTGGCATGCTGTCCCAGTCCTGACTTGTGATATGGGCTATTCTCTCCGCAAATAGTCAAGGAATGTTCTGTTGTAAGTTGCAGATAGCAATTAGGTCATAGTTGTCCTTGAGTGGCCAGCTAGTGCCCAGCTCATAGAAACCAGCATTTAGGTGCTGCTGAGTCTTTTAGGTGTCTTTAGATTTGTGCCAGCTAAAGGACACCTCTCATGATGTTTTGGCATCTTTCAAAAATGAAGACCATACTGATGGAAGCAATATATTCAAAGTCCCAACATCTGGTAAACTCCTATGCTCTCTTTTTCAATTTTGTAAACAGACAGTGTTGTAGATGAGATGATCACCCTGTGAATATTAACCTCCTCCCCAACTCCTAGTTTCTGGGGAGGAAAAGACTCCCCAAGACAGTGATGAAGTTTGACCATATGACTTTGGCCAAGCAGAGTGTAATTTTTTGCCTCTTGATCTGGGTTTGGTCATTTGTGTGATTTATTTCAGCCAATAGGGTACCAGTTAATATGACACAAGTCTCAAAATAAAAAAAAATAATAATAATAAAAAAATTTTGCCCTAGGGAGAACATACCTTAGGTATTCTCTTGGTTAAGGGCAATGAGATATGTGGAGAAGAACTTGCTTGAACCTACAGCTTAGAATCAGGTCAGTTAATTCCCAGGAGGCCCATGAGAAAAATAAGTGTTTGTTGTGTGCCAGGAGTATGGTAGTGTGAAGGCTAAATTAGGCTGTCAGTAACACCCTGGGTCCTTCATAATCTACTGACCACTTACTACAATTATTGCCCATTTGACCTTTCTGATTCTATCACCTCAAATCCTTCTTGTCATGTCCACTTTCAGTGTCCAAAATCTCTTTTTTAATCATACTGCTTTCTATATAATGTTTAGAATATTTTTTGTAATGAGTTGTGTGCTTTTCAACCTGTTTCCTGAGAACTAATACCCCCAAATGATAATAAATAGTCCTTGATAAAAGAATCTATAAAAATATGTATTTGAGAAGTACAATCTTGAACAAATACTAACATGTTTCTTATGGTGTTTTTCTGCAAAACTTCTCAAAACCTTTAGTGTATAAATGTACATTTCATTTTTCAAAAAGAACATCATATTTTAAACTTACCGACCCTGGGTGGAGAGAGTTCAATGTATTATGATAGAACTATTTGTACTTTGGTGCTGGGTGTGGTGAGGTATATGAACATGAGATTCCTAAAACATATGCAGTGCTGTAAACCATTACCTCAATAAAAGAAAGCTAAAGAAAAAAATATTTAATTTAAAGAAAAATATATTGACTCTGGAATCCTTATTTCCCAGGAACACTATCATCTTAAAGATCACTAGTGCTCAATGGGACACAATTTGGGAAATGGTAATCCATAGGATTAAGCCATGAACTAGCCAGACATTCAGGACCAAACTACGTTTTCATGACATTTTATATGATTTCAACTATAAAGATCATACACTCATAATGAAAATCTGAAAATACAAAAAAAAAGGTTTTTTAACAGTTTTATTTAATCCATTATAGACAGTATTTGATTTTAAATTTTTCTCCTATCTTTGTTATATTTTATCTACTTGCGATCATATAACATGCTAAAATGATAAATATAGGATTTATCTTTATATTTGCAAAACATATATTATAAATATATTATTTTCATTTTTACTAAAACATACCTCAAATCAGTAAAAATATACCTTCTACTAGCTTTGCCATATTTCATATAAAACTTCAGGTTTTGATTTTTTGGTTTCCCCCAAAAAATGCAGAAAGACTGATGTAATTGTTATCCATCCCCAATTACAAGTCCCTTCCTTCTCTCCCCAGAGATAACCACTATTTTTAATTTATCACTTCCTTGTATGCTTCTGTAGTGTTTCTAATGTTTTTATGTATAGGCAAACTATGATTTGGCTTTTTATGTTCTTAAACTTATAAAATTGGAATCATGCTAGAAATATTGTTTTTTAACTTGAATTTACTTCCCTAATATTGTGTTTTTCTGTTTCTTTCACATCATTCTATGGAACTCACATTCAGGTATTTTAATTACAGCATAAAATATAACACAAAAATGTATCCACTTTCTTCCCTCTTGAGGGATTTTGTATTTCATTGTTCATTATAAGCAATACTTCACAATCTCATGTGTACACACACATATAAAGGATTTTCATTTTTACTGTGACATATTATTATATATAATATCATATAATAACTTTCCTGTATATCCTCACATTGATCTTCAAAGTTGTTGTGCAAATAGTGTTTTCAGAGTAAGGTATTAGGGTTTCAAGCCATACCTCACCATTACAAATATAACCAAAGTTTTAGATTGTTGAGTACTCTAACAGATATGAAAAGATGTATTTTGGCTTTAAATTAAATATTTGTAATTAGTAATGAGGAGTATTTTTCCTTTTTTTTTTTAAGATTTATTTATTTGTGCATACAGAACTTGGGTACAGGCCAGAGGCTCAAGGGCAGCGAGAGGCTTCACCAGAGACAGAGCGGGGAGCAGAACAGGCAGATTGACGAAGTACACTGCTGAGGGGAGCAGCATCAGGAGAGGTCTGCCACCCCATGTGGTCACCTCCGGGGCAGGCCGGAATCGAACTCATATAGAAGCAGCTTTAGATTCTCAGTGTTGTGCTTTAACCCACTGTGCCACCAGGGAGGGCCAATATTTTCCTATTTTTATTTCTTTCTTATTTTATTTTAATTTATATTTAATTGAGGTAATATTTGGATACTCCCACCAGGTATTGCCATTGTCGTGCCCCCACCACCAAATCACCCATAGTCCACTGTGCTTCCCACCCTCTTTATTTCTCCTCCTTCCTCCCTCCTAGTCCTCCCTATGCCTCAGTTCTATAGTCAACATTCAAGGATTCATTTTTAAGCTTGTCTTTATCTGACTCTAGTTTAGTTTCTCTATAGTCTGCATGTTATCAACATCATCTGGTATTTTTATTTCTCCTTTGGATTTATTTCTCCTAGCATTATGCCAGAAGAGTATTTTTTTTTTTCATGTTTACAGACCATCAGATTTCCTCTTTTGTGAGTTACTTTTTGGTGTATTTTGGAATGTGGCTTTTTTTTATTCTATTCCTTCCTGACTATAAAAGTAATATATGTTCAGTTGTGAAATACTAAAGCAAATTGTAAGGAAAACATACAACCACCTCTAATCCCACCACCCACTGACTAATATTATTAACATATAGCTGCATTTTTCTTAGAGCATTTTAATGCACACTGTTGTTTTATATAGTTAAGGTGATGAATCCATTTAATATGTATTTTATCTAGTGAAGAAGAGTCATTCAATATATGCTTTAAAATTACAGAACACTGTTAGTCAAGAGCTTTGGCTTTGAAAATAGCCAGCATATAGATATGTGATTTACTTTGCTGTGAAAGAAAAGGAAACCTTTTGTTTAGTCATTCTCTAGCTTCTCTAACCCATCAATGTGCATAGTTACCATTGTCAACTAGCTCTTACAGACAAAATATGTGCACACAGCAAGGGGTTCATCTGAAATAATGGATTAAATACAGTTCAAGAGTTATATCTGGTGCCAAGAATGTGGAAACGTAAGGGTGCAAGAATATGCTCTGAGGCCGAGCTTAACCCCTTTAAACTACAAATTACCAAATATGATTTGTTTTTTATTTTAGGATACAAAATGCCATCATCACATTCTAGCACAGTGCCTAGAATTTCTCATTTTGCTCATTTGTTATGTCCTGCATGTTGATAGTACACTTAAATAATGGAAGGATCCCATCAGTGAATAGTTTCTGAGTCTTTGAATAGTAGGTGAAAGTCTTTCTGTTGCTGTCACACATGAAAGACAATCTGGATGCTTTTAAAATTCTTGAGTTACAAACTTTTCACCCAAAAGCACTAAGATTTTTATCAAATTCTGGCATTTGCTATTACAGAAGGTTAAGGTCAGTCTTTGTAGGCAACATTTTTCTTTCTGCCTGAGTGAATGTAGGATTTATTTTTATTCTTCTAATTCAAACATTTTGGCCAGTCATGTTCAAGTGTGGTTCTTTTTTCTTTGATTTTGTCTAGCATACAGTGAATCCTTCTGTTCTTGATACTTATGTCTTTGTATGACTCAGAGAAGTTGCTTTTTACGCTACATATGACTTTGATTACTGCTTCATCTCTAGTTGCTTTGTTTCCTCCTCTTGATCACCTAAACTCATTAGTTTCATCTCTGTCTTCCTTCACCATTTTATCTTTTTTCTCATTCCTCTGCATTTTATGTCTTTTCTATCCTTTGTTACCATTATATTTATCTTGATAATTCATTTTTGGTGTTATAAACATCTTTTTTCACTCAGGAATCTTCCTTCTCATCTCATTGAATGTCTCTTATTATAACTTGTTTCACAGATATGGGACACCCTGCGTTCTGTATCTGATGACCCAATTTCCTAAAATTTTCATCCATCTACTGGAATAAACCATTCTCTAAAGTGAGTTCCCGTTCTCAGTCTTCAGGCTAATGTTCTCTTCCTTTCTAGTGTATCGCTTTTAATGTTTTCCCTAACTGATTTTATTTTTCTGTTGACTTTTCCTTCAGTAAGGAAAGAGTTCTCTATTGATTTTATTCCCAGTAGCAAAGTATGCAATTTGACCTCAATACCTTTGCAGATTTCAGCAAAGGTTAACTATCCTTTTTATAGCCTAGCTAGATATTCATTGATGGGCCCAGTTCTTGGTCTTAACCCTGATAGCCTAGTCCTTAACCATTATTTCATATAAAATGGCTCTGCTACTTGAAAAGGATTCATCCCCCATGACATAGTATTCTGGCTCTCTGAGTGTACATTGACTCTAGGCACCTTGTTCGCATCTCCAAATGAAAGAAAGGCTATATAGTGAAACCAATGCCAAACTACATCTTGATTATTTGACAGTTTAAATAAGTAGATGACTGAAATATCTTTTAAGTGTTATATTTGATATTTTAAAAACGAAATTTTGCCTTAAGCAGGAAATTTTAAGTATATATGAACTGAATTTAAAATGTTCATTGAATAATAGAGATATGATATTAAACTTAACACTACCTAGTTTTATCTTCTACCCTCCTTTCAAAAGTTAATCCTACTCTCTTGAAGTTAATTTATACTTATTTACTGCTCATAAAGCAATAATATTTTCTTTTGGTATTTTGTGGAAGTGTCAGCACCATGTCTCAACTAGGTTTCTTAAATATTCCTGACCTACCCATAAAGAAACAAGTGTAGATAAAATACAATTGTGTCTGGCAATCTGGCTCTTTGATTGCAATAAACAGAAATTCACTCTGGGTAGTAAGCCAGAAGAAACATATTTAAAAGATGCTGGGCACATAGAGAGTGGACAGGTAACTTAGACACTGTTTTAAAGAGACTGAACTACACATACATATACAAATATACAACAATACACAGTCTTATATGTATATACTTAAAATATTAAAAAAAGACAGAGACTATAAAAGGAAAACTGGTATTAAGAACTACAGAGGTAACAGAATGAACCCACAGCAATAAAGTCTGGGTGGCTGAATTCTGATCATGCTTGTTTCAAGATTCAAATTCCAAGGAGTCAGTATCCAGATAACATCAAGAGTCCAGAAATAAATCCATGTTTCTATGGTAAGTGAATACTTAATAAGGGAAGTCAAGAGTACTCAGAATAGAAAATACAGCTCCATCAATAAGTGCTGTTGGGAAAATAGGATTTTCACATGCCAAAGAAAGAAACTGGACTCCTATTTTACAACACTTACAAGAATTAACTCAAAATAGATTAAAGACATAACTATAAGACCTGAAACCATAAATCTCCAGAGGGAAACAAAGCAGATCATCTCCTAATAATGGTCTTGGCAATGATATTTTGATTTGATATATGCAAAAGTAATCAAAGCAAAAATTAATTGGGGGGCTATATCAAACTAAATGGCTTCTGTACAACAAAAGAAATATTAAAAAAGTGAAAGCATTACCTATTGAATGGTAAAATGGATTTACAAGCCATCTATCTGATGACAGCAGATTAATATCCAAAATGAATGAAGTAATCAAGGCAAATCATCAGGGACAGATTACCAAGACATGGGGTCTGTCTTCTTTAAGAGCTTTCATCTCTAAGTTCAGTCAAAAATGAAATTTTCTAAAACTAACAAATAAGACCAGACATCAGATAAATAAATAAATAAATAACGGAAAAGAAGTTCATACAACTCAATAAAAAAGAAACACACAGTTTGATTTTTAAAATGAGGAGAGGACCTTAAGAGATATCTTTCTAAAAGAGATGTACAAATGGCCATCAAGTACACAAAAAAGTGTTCAAACACTACTGATCATGGCTGAACTACAAATCAAAACAATTATATTGTACACCCTAAAACTTACATGTTCTATGCCAATTATAGCTTCATAAATTGGGGGAGAGAGGGATAAAAAAACAGGTGGAGAAACTGTTATTATCAAAGACAGTAAAAGTCATTTGCTGTGTGTTCCTGTAACAATGCATTATACCCAAGAAATAATGGAACGGAGGTGTTCCCAGAGCTGAGTGCTTGTCACATTATAACAGACACCATGGGCCTTGTTGATGAAGACTCTAAAAGTTTATAGGTCTGGTACCATCATTTTGAGGAAAAGCATTGTATTTATTGTATTTCCAATCTTGGAGGTGGCCTCTGAATTGCTAACCATAATAGCAACTTAGACAACCATGATAGCAACTTAGACAAGTGTTAGGATTTGTCAAAGATGTCTTTCCAACAGGGCTGCAAGATTGTTTCTCAAGCTCTAATATGCCTATGAATTGTAAACTGATATTCTCATTCTAAGTCTGGTCTAGGGCCTGTTATTTTGCATTTATGAAGCATTCCAATTAATGATGAGGCTGCTATCCACAACCATGAGACTGAATAGCAAAGCTCCAATCATAAAAATGACTACTACACAGATTTCTAAGCCTAACTTAGTAGAAAAACTGTTTAGTAGAAAAATCATGAAGTTTTGATGTCATGTTTAAATCTGAATCACTGCTACATCTGTTGTCCAACTCACAGGAAAAGAAAAAGACTAAAGAGCAATATGGTTTACACCATATTGTCATTTATATGCACTGAGGTGCACACATTTGTTGTATTCCATCTGAAGTTTTTCATATGTGTAACAACTCCAATGTCCATTCACAATGAATGAATAAGCCATTTCTTTTAAGTGACAGATGAATATTTTCTACACATTACACATTGACAATAAACGAGTCAGAAGGTCACACCAAGCTGAAAATAAAGATGGTAACTCTGTCATTAGATGGACGCTATATGCGATGCTGGTTCTACAGTACTACAGAGAATGGAACAGATTCTGGGGATAGTCAGCAGCCTACAACTCTGGGAAAATCTTCATGCTTTAGAAGTCAAGGCAAGTATCTCTTCCTGTAGGTCTTAGTTGGTCCCCAAATCTTCATTAGGTCCCCCACATTTGTCCACTGAAACCATGGGTCATCACTACAGCTAGGATACTGAGGCTTTGAAATGAACCCTTTGAGTCTTCACCTCTGTTTCCTCTTAGAATGTTAGTCCAGTTTATCTTTGTCCACAAATGATAAAAATTGAACTAATCTGGTACACATAAGATTACTAATTTCCTTTTCAAAATTAGTTGCACCAGAGGCCCTCCCTGGTGGCGCAGCGGGTTAAAGCACTGCACTGAGAATCTAAAGCCACTTCCGCATGAGTTAGATCCCCGCCTGCCCCGGAGGTGACCACATGGTGTGGTAGACCTCTCCTGACCTGCCCGCTGCTCCCCTCAGCAGTGTACTTCGTTGATCTGCCTGTTCTGTTCCCCACTCTGTCTCTGGTGAAGCCTCTCACCGCCCCTGAGCCTCTGGCCTGTACCCCAGTTCTGTATGTACAAATAAATAAATCTTTAAAAAAAAAATTAGTTGCACCAAACTGTTAATTTATAAGTACCAACTCTTGCTAAACACTATTGTAGGTTCTTTAAATACGTTTCCTCTTCTACTCTTCACAGCAATTCTATGAAATAGGAATTATTATCCCCATTTTACTGATGAGGAAGCCAAGTCTGAGAAAAAATTTGCCCCAGTTTATAGTGCTAAGAAGTAACAGAAGCGAAATTTAATTCACATAGATATGTCTAATTTGAAAGCCCATTCTTTTATTTGAGAAAACCCCATCTATGGTGTTATGCTGCACATGATCTCTATCTTAACTGTTTTAGCATTTTTATATACTTTATTGTTTGCCCTAGAAGGAAATGTTTTTTAATCTCCTTTTCCATCTGCAATCCATAAAGAACTATTTATAGAGTATTGCTCACATAAACTAGGAAGTAACCTGATTTAAAATGAGAAATTCATGTCCTAAAAGAGTCCAAATTAGGATTCAATACCTGGCTTTTGTCCAGTTAGAAGGTGAGAAAATAAAGATATCAATGATGGCTGGAGTTGTATAGGGGACTGGTTTAGTGGACCTCTGTTTCTTACCTCTTGAGAAAGCAGTGTGTGTTTAGAATGGGTGTGGATAATGTACCTAAACAATCTAAGATTCAAGTATTGACTCTGCTACTTGAAGATGTGAACTCAGGCAAGTTTATAGCTTCTTGGAGTCTGTTTTCTCAATTATAGAATGAAAATAATGACACTTACCTTATAGAGATCTTGTGATTATCAGGGATGAAGTATGGAAAGTACATACATAATACAGTACTGGTACTGAGTAAGTCCTCATTAAGTGTTCTCCCTCTCTATCACAGTCTAGCCTTTCCCTGAAGCACACATTTCCTTCCACTGGGTGATGGTCTTTTCTCCTTTAAACCCATATAAATCTCTCAATGCAGAGATCTGGAACTGAGTGTATATGAAGCAGAGTCCATTCTAAAAGATTTTTTTTAAATATATAAAGAAGAAATAGTAAAAAGTGCTGAGCCAATATCTCTACTGTTCAAACATTAAATATTAATTGATGTCAATGCATTTGAGGGAGACTTTAGCTGTGACAGGTGAGCTAAAAGTACAAATTCTCATTTAACGAGGTCTCCTGGTCGCTTTGGCAAAATGTCAGGATCTAGGGTGTGATGGGAAATAATTAACTTATAAACAATATTGTGAAAAAAAAATCAGTAACTATGAAATTGAAGCAGAAACAGTCTTATTTTATCCAAAATATTTTTTTTCCTCTTTGGGATATTTTAGTTCTTTCTGAATCAACCCTAATTTAATACCTTCTAAGCTGGAATGCCCTTAACTGCTTTGTTTAGACTGGGCTATGAAATGATTAGGCTGTTGAAATGATGAATCAGGGAGCACTGCAGGATTTTTCACAGTCTCTCTGAACAATGCCCCATATCACACTTACACTGACAGGCTGTATTTTTATATTTGACATGTGAGAGGAACATGGAAAATAACACACTGACAGCGCCTTAGATACCAGTCATACATCTTCCTAACACAGATTGATGGGTGGAAAGGAATATTATTTAGTGAGCCCTTCTTAAGCTCTCCAAGGAAAATATATAGATTCACCAGTGGATTGACTTGAAACTCATATTAACATTCCTTACAAGCAAGAAGCAGAAAAGCAACCATCATCCATTTATGCACTAGAAAGCACAACAGAAAAATTAGCAGAAAACCAATCCAATACTGGAACATTCCTCATTAATGAGCCGTGGTATTTTTTTGTTTGCTTGTTTTTTGTGTGTCCTCCCCAACCTAGAATCAAAGGAAGAAAAATTTCCCCATCAAGGCACATTGGTGATTCTCAATTCAAACCAAAGATGAAAGATAAGCTGGTGGGAGAATTGAAACCAGAGCTATCGATGCTCAAGCAACAAAACTAAAACAGAGAAAAAAATTTAGATGGATGATCCATGGCCAATAGTATGACTATGAGAGGACTTGAAGAAACATGTGGGATCATGGTTTCTACATCCTTGGAGACAAAGTGCAAGAGAAGAAAAAGAAAAAAAGGGGCCCCTGAAGTGGATGCTGTAATGTGCCAGAAAAATCTCCCTCCAATACTGAGACATCAGTATTTATTCCTACAGCTGCTGGAAATGTTGTTGGTGACAGTCTTCAGCTGACAGGTCTCTTTAGGAAGTATCTCTGATGAACAAAGCTGTCTCCCAGATAGTATAATGCCTTATGGAGCAGCTCATATCCAATGACAGGTCAGTACACAAGTGCATGGTCTGGCTCCTGATTCCGAAGGAACAGTTATAGAGGGTCACCTCTGAGATAACTGAGGCTTCATTAAAAATGCATCATGGTGGCTCTCCCTGGTGGCACAATGTGGTTTAAGCACTGCACTATGAAGCTCTCAAAAGCCACTGCACCATGAGTTCGATCCCCAGCCAGGGAGCTGACCCATATGGCACAGCGGACCTTTCCCGACCTGCCTGCTGTTGCCCTCAGCAGTGTATTTCACTGTACCTGCCTGTTCTGTTCCCCACTCTGTCTCTGTGAATCTTCTCATCCACTACACCTCTGGCCTGTACCCCAGTTCTGTAAGCATAAATAAATCTTCAAAAAAAAAATGCATCATGGGCCCTTGCTGGTGGCACTGTGGGTTAAAGTAAAGCACTACAAAGCTAGCCACAGCTGCAGCTGTTTCAGCCCGAGTTCGATCCTGGGCCAAGGAGGTGACCCACAAAGCATAGCAGACCTCTCCAGTCTCACCCACTGCTCCCATCAGCAGTGTACTTTGTCAGTCTGCCTGTTCTGCTCCTCACTCTGTCTCTGGTGAATCCTTTTACCATCCCTCTGGCCTGTACCCCAGTTCTGTATGCATAAATAAATCTTTTTAAAAACCACATCACACCCCCACTTCATCCTATTTCTAATCCTGCCGCCTTCCATTTTTTCATACAGGTGTCAGTCCCAGGAATATTTCATAAAAAATTTTCCTGCAGACTCAATCTTAGAGTCTGTTTCTAGGAATATCCAAATTAGAACAGTCCCTTTATCTCCAACTCCATAATACATGATGTAACATATATCATAATGAATAAATTCCTGATATATTATTAAAAATGTGTATATATATAGCCAACCAAATAATTTTTTTTTTTAAAGATTTATTTATTCATACAGAACTGGGGTACAGGCCAGAGGCTCAGGGACGGTGAGAGGCTTCACCAGAGACAGAGTGGGGAGCAGAACAGGCAGATTGACGAAGTACACTGCTGAGGGGAGCAGCCGGCAGCGGGCGGGTCAGGAGAGGTCTGCCGCGCCATGTGGACGCCTCTGGAGCAGGCGGGGATCGAACTCATGCGGAAGTGGCTTAAGCTTCTTTGTGCACTGCGCCACCAGGGAGGGCCCTAACCAAATAATTTTGAAACCCAATTCGTGGTCATTCCAACTTTCAATGTGGAAAATAAAACCATAAAGAGACAAACACCATTTTGTGGAGAGCCCTAACTCTCTAAGTTTCAAGTTCTCTCTTTGGTTTAACATAGGGTTTTTGTTTGTTTCTTTGTTTTCATTATATGCATAAAATGAGGCAAAGTCAGGCAAAGAAAAATACCCACCAATTTTAGTACCAAAACAGAAATCTTTTTGCTCTTGTAGATGATACAAAGGGACGAAGTAAAAGATATTTGGGCCATTGAATACGAAGGACTATTGGGTATCGGGCACCCCTGTTTCTACTGGGACAGTCTGGGAGAAAACTCAACTAGCAGTTTACTGATTTGAGAGTGGAAGCACAGGGAACTGGAAGCTTGTTTAGAACCTGACAGCATGTTTCAACATGTGGATCTGGCTACCAAGTGAATAGCCACCTTATGAATTCATCTGCTTTCCCTGAACTTTTCCTTTCCTTCTCAATTCCATTTTTCTTTTGCTGTTTCTGTCTCCTTTTGATTCTCACCCTCATTTTCTCTCTCACCCACTTCATTGGGCTTTGTTTTAATTGACTGGAGTTTTAATAGTAGTGGCGACACATAGATTGCTATTTCAACAGTAAAGCACTGATTTGGAAGGGGAAAAGAACTTTCCATCTCAGCATACAAATGTGATTCAAAGATGGCGAACTAATTTATTTTGTAAAACTTAATTAAAACCAATAAAAAAAGAGAGAGAGAGAGAGACCGTTTTGGAGGGAGAAGTAATTCCCTTGGCAGCATATGGGTGAGATGCATTCAGTTGGGACTTTTCAAAATTTAACATTTGATTTGGTCCCATGATTTCCAGAGGACTTGATTTGGTTTTATATGCTGTAATAAAATGCTTTTAGGTATTTAATGATTTACTCCAATTTGGAAAAGTTTTGTTAGGTTTCCTCTAAAGTTTCCCACAGGAAAGCTTTGGTTTTTCATTTGTGACTGGAATATTTTGTGGCTTTGAAAATTACCATGAAAATTAAAAATACTACTTTTGAAGTCTTCCCAAATACACACAAGCATATTTTTATGTCTTACATAACAGCTTTAGCCTTGAAATGATCTGGCAGGATAAACAAACAAGGTCATTTTAGAACTTGCAAAAATAGTGACTTCATGGAGATCAGCACGACGCTTAAAATTTCTTGATTGTATCTTTAATTATTTGTATCTTGGTCACTTCTAAACTCTCTCACATCACAGAGAAGTAAAGTAGAAGCCAAATGGATGGATGTATGGATAAATAAATGGAAGGATGGATGACTCAATAGCACCTAGATGGATAAATCAATTGAGGGATACCAGAATGGTAGGATACACTTGCCTATATTCTTGTTGAAGAAGTTTGAGCTGCTCCATTAGTTACAGAGATGAGGAAGACTGAAAATCATGGAATCCCAGTGAAATTTCATATCCAGCACCAAAATTTTGCCAAGGTAGGTACTTGATAACTACTGGATAAAATGAATTATCACAACATTTTGAGTCAAGTATCCTACATAGACAATACAGAAAGAATGACAAATTTCAATATATAGGAAAATTTCATTAATTTTATGAAACACCTTTATACCTGTGACTTATTATACACATTAATATTTCACTCTGCTGAAATTGTCACATAACTATCTACCCACCCCTGTCATCTAAACACTTATGTCACTTTTTGTTACATTTCATTTTTTTTGTTTTAAAATTTTATTTATGTATAGAGGAACTGGGGTATAGGCCAGAGGTATGGGGAGTGAGAGGATTTGCCAGAGAAGAAGTGGGGAGCAGAACAGGAGGTCTGACTGAAATACTCAGCTTAGGAGAGCAGCAGGCAAGACAGGAGAGGTCTGTTGTACCATGTTGGTAACCTTCCTGGCCCAGGATCAAACTTATGTTGCAATGACTGCAGATAGCTTCATAGT
>NW_004567112.1:45182514-45203196 GCF_000260355.1 Condylura cristata
ACATCATATATATATATATATATATATATATATATATATACCCTTAAATTCAGTATTTGTTAATGTTTTCTTTTGATGTAAGAGTGATTATTTGTTCAATTTTGACATTGCAAACACCTCTGTAACCCAAATACCTATCAAGACATGGAATATTACCAGCACTCCTGAAAATTTAGTAGTGGATATTTGAGAACATTTTAATTGATTTATTTACCTCCTTACCCAGAAAAAGACTAATTTGGGAATGACTTGAAGAAGTTAAAACTTGATAGAGCTGTCCATCATCACCAACTGCTTCAGACTTTCAAGGTATTATAATGTTTTTTCCCTCTATTTATTTTAGCAAAATCCAGCTTCAAATGCACAGTTGATAGCAAGGGAGATATTTATGTGGCTGTACAACATTCTCTGAAAGTCCAGTCTGCTAGCAAACAGGCAGGAGAAAATTAAACAAAATTAGAATCCTAATTTTTATGTGCTTTAACTAATAAAATAATGTATACACATAATATTTATCAGCAAACAGGATGCCTAGGATCTTTTAAATATATTATGTTTTCTCTGTATAAAACAGAGAATGGGATTTCACCTTTATTGGGGGAAGAGAAACAACCAAGAAGCCCTCTGTGAAGTTGTGCTTGTTGCCAAGATGAAGCCAGTGCCAAGCTAAATCCCTACCACATGGTACATATAAGCTGAATCCTTTCCAAATGCAGGGCTCCTTCTTAAGTAGCTGTGTTGACTAATTACTTTCATCAGGATAATTGCACCTAAGGAAAGGCTACAATTATTTCTACAGAGTGGAATGTTGACATCATTTAATGAAGAATTAATGCATGTGGTGACAAACTATATATTTAGAGGGGAAATAAAACAGTTACCAACAATCTGTTTCCAAGAAAGAATTTTTAAGCATCTCTGGTATACTCTTAAGTATTCAGAATCAGCTAATAGGCTTTTCCAAAGCACACAAGACTCAGCCCCTATCTAAGGCAAAAAGACGAATTACCATCAACTAGGCTCTAATAGGTTCCATGTTGTTGACAAGCAGCAGTGAGATAAAATTGAATTCAACTAGTGCCCACTTACACCACCACATTCCAGTGACCTTTTAAGTCATATCCCACACAAATATTAAATACACATCAGCTTTCTTTATGGGAGTGGCAAATTTTAGAAAAATTGCAATACAGAAGGTTACACTTAAAATAACAGTTATGTTGACTTGAGCCTAAAATTAATCACTGATGGATAAGAGACTAAAATTCATTCTTTCATTTATTCACTCAACACATTTTGATCAATCATTATAGAGAATATGTTAACTACTCTATAGTAATCCAAAAGAAATTAGAAAATAATATTCTATCAAGAACATATAGCCCAATGGCCAATGGGCTATTTGTTATTAATTCAACAATTTTGGAACTGTAGTGGACTCTGGTTCAGTGCCCAAGTTCAATACCAAGTACCTATTTTCCCAACTGCCAGGAGCATAAACTATTGCTAGTGTATAACTGAGTGCCTCTCAGGAATTGCCGTAGGCTACAAAAATACATGTTCCCCTTCCTAGTGGTGCTGCAGAATAGAGGCTTTTGACAGAACAGGACAACTGTCAAAATCATTACAGCTTCAGGATTACATTATATCATCACGATAGGATCAATTTAGGCCTCTCTTGCAATGCATCATAATTCCACTTCTTCTGCCCAATTCTGTGACATTCACGGGGTTATATTTAGTAGTAACATATTACAGGTGTTATTACTAAAAACACTCCTCAATTAACCCCCTGCATGAAAATATCAGTTTTCAAATTTGCCACCTGAGGAAGTCAACCTGGGACAGTTCTTATCAAAAGTGATTCTAAGGAAGACAATAAAATGGGATTTGGAAATTGGATCACTTTGCTCCAAAATTAGAATTCCAGAAATAGTGTGCAATTATGGTGATGGTGCAATTGCCAGAAATTCCACTGGTGAAGAACTAAGTTTGAAGTGAAAGCCTAAGAGTGAATTATCACCAACATAAAATGATTTGAGAAAGTAAGGGTCTCCTTGGCAATATAAAAAGAGACTTCTATAAAAATATAAAAAGAGACTGCCTGTAATACCAGGGCAGAAAAAGCTAAGGATCAGAACCAGACAGAGTTTCAGAAAAGGCTGAGTTCTGTATACTAACATGTCTTCTACAGTAAGGTCAAGGCTCTGATTAGTAAGGTTTACACTGGGATCTGAAATGATAATGCATTGGCTTTTGAATGAGAAAATACTATTTTCAGATTTCCCTCAATCCTCTAGCATGGAATGTGCTATACACCCAGTGATCCCTCCAAAAACAGGGACTACAGCCAAATACCAGAGACTGAAATCTTCAGCCTTGCCTAAGGGAACACCTCAATATTTCAACCTTTGTTGTGTTGTTTGTACAGGGCATTCTCTGTACTAATCTGTTGTAGTTATAAAAAATATTAGCAAAACAGATTACTTTTTTTTGGTATCCCATATCTCTCTGCCCATGTTTATTCTCCTCAAATATATTCCTTTAAAAAAATAATCTGTTGGAGAAAAAATAATATTGATTATGCCCCACCCATAACTGTTTGAAGATGGTACGAAAGATTTTGCCATACAATGTAATACACAGCCTCTCATAATCTACCCCAAACTTCCCTCCTGGCCACCAGGTTATAGAGAAAATTATAATACTTCCGGAGAAGTTTTGTGCCTGCTGAAACAGGTTAAATGCCATATATTCAAGAATCTGCAGTACCACGTCAATGTGTACTAATAGCAGACAGGAGAGTTTGATGGGATGGCATCCTAGGGATAATATATCAAGGAGAATAGCATGGATTGTAATCCAAGATTTACACCCCATCAGGGGCCCCAGGAGACAGTGCTAATAAGCTGCTAGGATGATTCTTGGATGCTTGGACAAAGCAGTAGCCCACAACTAATGAAATGGAAATATGACAGATGGTAGAAGCAGTGATCAAATGATTCAGATAAGTGAGCCTGCAAGAATAATATACTACATAAGGCCAGAAAACCTACATACCAACAATGTTCTATAGAAGGTCTGATGACAGTACATTTACTAATGCAATGGCAAGAGATATACCAGGAGAATAGGCACTATTTCACTGGCAGACCAAAGCAATGACAGTGTATTAAAGAAGTGGGCTATTTGAGAACAATGAACATAAAGAAGATCCCAAAATAGTAGATGACTATGACTTTGGCTAACTGAAAAAAGAAAAGTGAACACAAGAAATAAGTCATAAAGATAGTTGAAGAAACTAACTTACACAGAATAATGGAGATGGTTAATAAAACATGGCATTCCAAATGCTAAGACTAATGGACAGCTCAAGTTGTTCAATGAATAAATAAAACAAAAAACAAGGGTGGAGATTAAAGAGGCTAGAGTAGATACCATATTTAAGAGTTACAAAAGTTACAAACTTTTCCCCAATGTCCAGACCTGAACCATTCTCAGACACAATAGAATACATTGACTGAAAGAACATATCTCTAGGAAAATGTTTAATGACACAGGACAAAAGTTACATACCAATGATTCCTCCATTTCTTTATTAAGGGACCACTGTCTAATTAGTCAAAGAACTGTACACTGAAGAAAGAAATAGACAATCATTTCAAGAAATGCTAGGTATACAGACTCCAAGTTAACATTGATGCCCAGTGACCCAAAGCGTCATTATGGACCGTGGCAATAGCAGGGGTACATGGGTGCCTTATAATATGGCAATCTGGCCCAAGCCCCGCTGTTGTGAATATATCGCAGCCTATGGACATACTATGTCATCATTTCCCTATTGTCTGAAGGTATAACACATTCTTCTCTACTCAGGAAGCTAGGGCCTGTTTTAGTGGGAAAAGCCAAGTGGAAGATTAAGAAGCTGCAACCCACTCCCAAACCAAGGTGATATGATGGGACGCCTTCTCGTGTATAAACAACAAATGATAGCACCTCAGGACCCACTTCAGTACTAAGGTAACACAGTGCTTTGTAGGAACTTTTAGGTTCTGGATGAAACATAGTCCATATTTTGGGATATTGCTTCCACCCACTTACTGAGAGACATAGAAAGCTTGCAGCTTTGAATAGATTCAAATGAAACAAGAGATCCAAAGTACACAGCGAGCAGCCACTTGGCCAACATACTGAACAGACTTATTAGAAGTGTCTGAGCTGAGATAGATGTTGTGTAGAGTTTATAGTAAGCTTCAGTAGGTCAGTGATAATATAAACCTCTAGGTCTGTATTTGTTGAAAGGCTCATTCTATCTACTGCCATGTAAAAATAGCTCCTTCAGATAGAATTGGACTACTAGTGATTATATTTAATTGAGACTATACACTTACGCTTTTTGATGAACACCTGAAACATATATAATGTTATAATATTCCTTCAATTAAAAAAATACACTCTTATGCTCATTGCAGCACTATGTACAAGAGCAAAACAGAGAATCAAACTAAGTGCATAAAAACAGATGAGTGGACCAGATGTGAGTGGTGTGTATATATGTCCACATACACAATGGAATACGACTCAGCAATAAAATCAAGTAAGATGAAAACTGAATTGTTCCTGGACCTCCCATGGTGAAGGATTTTGTTTACCTTGATAAGCAAACTCATTCTCTCCTTAATACATATATAGTGTTATAAGACTATATATAATAATATATTTAATGCACTTGTTCATGCACACATGCCACACACACACACATCTTCTCTCAAATGTTTCCAACCCAGGAATCTAATTTTCAAATGCACACTCTTTATTCTTTTTAACACATTTTTATTTCTTTTCACCCTTTCTTCTATTTCCCTATCCATCGCCTCTTTTCCCTCCACTCCATCTTTTACATTTCCTAAAATATAGAGAAAGAATATAATGGTTTAAATCTTCAAAAAATATTTTAAGAATGGAGCCCCTGGAGGAAGTACCATCAACCTCTTACTCCCTTACGGTAACATTGTTCAAAAGTTTCCTTTAGAATACTAACAATAGTCACTATTCTTCTTTACTCACAAGGAACAGATCTCAGAGATTAATACACAACATACAATTTTTTTAATAATCTACCAAGTGATTGCAAATTACATATCCCACTATCTCATTACTTCCAATATACTGCACACTAATAAACATTAATATACTACACATTAATAAACATTGCCTGGACTACTTGGGAACAAGAACCATGCTTTCTCCTTACATGCCTCCTTCTCGTGTGCCTGGCTCTAGGATTTACATAGTGGGACTTCAGTTAATATCTGTAAAACTGAATTAATATTTTTCCTGTATGTAAGTGGGCTTAATTCCAGAAAATACAGAAATCACTGAATTTTTGGTACACAATCTATTTGCCAAATAAGATATACTGTGTGTACAAATCTTACACTTATTGATTTTTCATGATAAACACCTGAAACTTATATAGTTATATTATGAAATTAAAAATTACATTCCTATGTTCATTGCAGCACTATTTACAACAGCAAAGCTATAGAGACAAAAGAGCTGCACTCTTAAAATGAGAGTGGTGGTAAATGTGACAAACATGCATAATTTCCCCTGATTCTCCAAATGAGGGTTACAAAATCAAAGACAAAGTACCTAAGTAGGTCAGTGAGGATCTAAGAGGGAAAAACACATGTCCACTCTAAAAGAGGGTTTGCTATCTAACTCCAAGAAATTGTGTAAAAGCAACAACACAGCCTGGTGATTTCAGGTCTTGCATTATCAAGAGAAGTTGGAAATTCAAGTGACAGGCCAGCTTTATGATGTTTGCTTTGAGTCCATCCTTTTGAAGATGAGGATAGAGAAGAGTTAGACGTAACAGAATGGGTCATCAGAGACCAGACTACAGGTTAGCCACCTCTTACCTAAATAGGTGTGAAAAGTTATGTGGAAAAAAGCCAGTTTTTTCAGCTCAATTTGACTCATCCCTGAATGCTGCCTGTCACCTGTCTAAATGGGCACACTGGCCCTACGTCATTTCATAGATGGTGAGGAGACAGAATTACTAAAATCCTTCTAAAAGATTTATATTAAGGATGCTACATTAGGCTCTAAACATAAATATCATCATTCAATGGGAGCTACACCCCCATCTATATATCAACAGATACCAAGTACTTCCCTTAATGAGATAACCATTCAGAGTGCCTGAGATGTCCCTAATAAACTATCCACATACATGTTCTATTGCCTCATAAATACTTAGCATTATGGAGGGCTGTCCTAGTTTTAGTTTACTCATGGGTTATTCATGAAGAGAGTTGTAGACAGTCTGTGCAATCTCTCCAATTCTTTCTACTAACCTTTCTCCAATTCTTTCAAAGCAATGGATTCCTTTTGGTGTAACTGTGTCTTATGGAAACAGTTCCTTCCTGTTTCATTTCACTTAGTTGGAATCATCCTGGATCAATAATAGGCCTTAAATGCTAATGTGTGTGTGTGTGTACATGAGCATGTGTGTATGTGTGTGGGTGTGTGTGTGCATGCAACACATAAATGTACATGTTCTAATACCTTCACTGTGAGGCTGGAGAATGTCTTTAACACTTGTCCCCAAAATGAGAGTGATAAACACAAATGTAGCTACTTACCTTTTCTTACACAAGTGAAAAACTTTTAAAAACAACAAAAAACCCACCTCCCTAGTGCATGTATTGGCATGAGCCTGAAGAGAACCATGTGAACATATCCATAAATTATTTGCTCCATTTCTGGCAGAAAGTGGTTCTGGGATGGGCATAGACTTGGTGCTGTATGGTTCCGGGCTATCCTATATTGCCAACCTATAAACAATACTGCCAACTCCCTGCAGTTCTAAAAAATAATGTAGTATTGGGATGCAGTCTACTCTACTCTGGCATTTTCCTCTTGGGAGCCTTTACAACCTGTTTTCTGAGCTAAATCTAATCTGTAGGCAAAGGACAAGTCCTTCTTTTTATTGCTTTTCAAGTATATGTTAACAAATGAGCCAAAGTGAAGAAAGTTTTGAAGGGCCCCTTTGGCCTCTCTGGGATCAGACAGTTCGCCATCTCTCAACAGCTTTTCAGAACCTCTCCTCCTTCAGGTTGGAGGGTGTCTCTCAGATTTCAGCTTGCTTTCACATAAGTGAATTTATCATTGTTTCTGACTGCCCTGTAAGTTTTAGAACTTCAAGAGGAACTGATTTTGAAAGGTGAAAAAGTTGAAGGCCAGAGCTAAAGAGTGGTGGAAGGAGGGACAGAATTAATTTGTTCTCATTTCTCTACCAGCCACTCAATATCATCACACTTCTTCTTCTTTGAACAGCATTGAAATTATCTTTTCTATATACTTTTTCAGGTATTTGTGGTCTATTCTCCCCACTACAATCATGAGTGATCAACGGCAACCCAGAATATGTCTTATTTATTGACAACTTGGTATCCAGAACTTAATAGCATATGCCACACTGGGCGTATCCAATAGATATTTATTGAATAAATGACTTCTTAATAATTTGATGTATTATATACTATTGTTATAATTAATTATAATACTATTAATTACTGTAACACTATTAATTATGATACCCTATGAGAAAGGTTTAGGATGAGGAATCAGAAAACTGGGATTCTAATAAGACTTTGAATCGGACTGGGGAGAAGAGAGACAAAGAATTCATGATAGGAAGAATATCAAGCCTCCAAACCACAAGTGTGAATGTATAGCTTTCCAATTCAGATCTCCTCAGCCAGGAAGTAGAAATGTGACCATTACCACATTGTATCTGATCCATCAGTGAGTCTAATATTTTTTATGTATATAACCCATGAACAGCATCAAATGGGAAATACCTGTAATCAGAAAGTGACTCCCTGTAGGGCTTCACATTCATGGTCTAATCACAATCCTTTGTGATTTGTTCTATAGTTCCTCTCTTACTAGGATTGAGAATGAGGAATTTCTTAATCAGGTTTTCACACTCTATAGAACTGTGTCCATCAGAAGGCAGTGATCTCCTCATCATTGGCTATAACACGCTACTTTGGGCTCCACATACCACTCAGGTCCCACTGTACTGTTGGTTGTGAGAGATACTTGAAGCAGCCTAAGAGAGACAGATAAAGAATGTATCATCCTTATTACCAAATGTAAATTCAGCTATCTTGATGCTCATGTAATCATCCAGAAGTTTTCTGCCTTTAACTGTGTGTCGGTAGCATTACTGGTCAGAAGACACAGAATTTGCCTTGGTCTTTTCTTTTTTATCCCAGATATGCATTCAGCTTTTCTGTCTCCTGCTTAATATTATTTAATTGGGTCCTCAATATTGTTATTTTACTTTTTGGATGACTAGATTCTGTAATATTCCTTTTCCTTCAGGTAACTAGGTAATTTGTATAGCAGGTTGATCTAACTGATTTGTTTTGTTTTTAAGAATTTTGATTACAAGTCTAGACTAGTTTTCTCTTTATATTTCTTTAAATAATGTTTTGTGTATTCACTCATATCTCTTATCACACTTTGGGATTTACATGACTTTAAGTCCTATATGAATACAGGAAATTTGTTTTAAAATCGCTGCACATCCCATTCATTGTTCTTTCCTCAGAAGTTGCTCTAAGTCCAGCTTCATGAATATCATAAAGGTATTATATTGCAGACTGATAAATAGCCAAAGACCCAAGGACAGGCATATGCATATTTCTGAAACTATTCTGTTGCAATGATCCTTTTTCTTGGCCATATGTCATACAAATTCTAGTGACTCCAGCTTTATTGAACCCAATCCCTTTATCTACAACTCACAAGATGGATGGGTTATGTTTAGATCCCTACTCTAATACCATGGTTTGAAAATGCCTTTAGAAAGGGAACCAGGGAAATTGCAGAGCTGATATCATTTGCCTATCCACCTTTAGCAATCACAGGCCTGCACTGTAGTACAATATCTACAAACAATTAGAGACCATACCTAGGCCCGATTATTTCCTCATGGAAAGCTAACTTCTTCCAGGAGTGACTGAAACTGTTCATTCCAGGAAAATCTCACTAGGTCCTCACTCTTTGACTTAGCACACTACACAACATAAATATAATTTTGAAGTCTGATTTATTCATTCTTAAAAGATGTTTCATGTGGTAATTCTCTAACACAGTCAATCTAATTTCTCTTGGGATCTCTTCAATAGCAGTAATGACACCACAGTTTCAACATTCTGTATCTTTCTTCTTGACCTCTGCCCCAATTATGGGACAAGACTTATACTCATTTTACAAGTATAATCAATATTTTTCAGAGATGAAAATGTACCTAAAAACCTTCACATGAAAAATATATTCTACCTAAGGGAAACATAATACAATAAGATGAAATGCTAACTTAAATGGAAACATTTTACATTAGTATGGAGAACTATTCTGCTTTTGGGTTCACATTATCTCAACTCTCTCTATTTTCAAATTTGGTTTATCTTTGAAAAACTTCAAGGCTTAGCAAAGTGGTCTTTCAGTACAAAGAGAATCTGCATAATTACTTTATGTCCACAAATTGTATAAAAGACAAATCAGAAAAAGCCTGAAGCTTTTAAGTTACAGTTCTTTTTAGAGTCTAGGATCTCCACCAAAGTTTTAGAGATTCATAGGATTTATTCTAATCCCTGGGTAAAATTACATTTTTCTTCTGTCTACAGAAGTTTCTATAAAAGGGAATATTTTCAAAGTCAGTGGCCTAAGAAGAGTTGTCCAATTATCAAATGAAGTCACAAGATTTCTCCCCATCTTCAGAATTTCCTCTCCATTTCTGTTATTTGCTTCAGAGATGTAAGTATATTACTTAGACTTAATTATGCTACCATGTAATCAAGGTTGGTAGTTTAATGCAGGCTCATGATATTGGGAAACTTCTCATTTCTCCTATCTCATGTACAGATGAATAGCAAGACATGATTCCTGGGACTATTTTGGATATGATTCATTTTTTTAAAGGAACAAAACGGTAAGTATATATCTTTGCTTTTTATGATGTTTCTGTTTTAGATTTGGTTTGAGGTTAATATATTATCTGTGTTTTAAGATCCTTGTGGGAAAAAAATACCAGAAAACCATTCTAAAAATATTTTTTTAGTAATTTTAAAGTCTTGCCTCATCTAGAATGGGTTTTAATCCCATTAGTGTATGACACTCTAATGGTGGCTATAAAGCATGGCACATTTGTCTAAAACGCTAATGTAAACTATGAGGTTTAATTAATAAGAATGTATTTCTGTGTGCAGGGGTTAAGTGTCTGTACTATAAAGCTATTGGCAGCCAGTACAGCATAAATTCAATCCCAGACCAGGGAGCTGACCCACATGGTGCAGCAGCCCTCTCGTGACTCACCTACTTCTCCCCTCAGCAGTGTGTTTCAGTCAATCTGCCTGTGCTCCTCCACACTCTGTCTCTGGTGAATCCTTTCAAACCCCCCCCCCACTCCAGAATCTATGGCCTGTACTTCAGTTCTTGTATGCTCAAATAGATAAAGCAAATCTTTAAAAAATAATTATAATAATTGCAACTTATGTACCACACTGATACAAGATATTAATAGGAAAACTATGGGTTGGGGGGAGAGCTGAGAAGAGACAATTTGTGGTAACTTTCTATATTTTGTAAACTGAAAACTACGCAAAAATTTTTAAGTAATATAAAAAATAATCCAAATATAAAAATAAAAATTATATACATATAGTAAACCACAGAAAAAAATTTGACATATAGTAGATATTAAATAAATGTTAACTAGTATATGATTATGTATTTCTCTTTTTGTTTTTATTCATTGCCTATATCTTTGTCTCTTTTATAGTTCCCAACCAGGTGCTACATTTTGAGCATCTTAAATAATAAATCTTGGAGCTAAATAGTGGACCTGGCATGATGCTTAATAAGTATTAATGAATGCAAAACACAGGAATGGTTGGAGGGAAATAAAAGGAATGTTTTTAAAATGACCTTCTATTTGGCATGTAAATACAAATAATCCTATTTTTTACCTGTCAGAAAAAAACAGTATTATCCACATCTTTGTCCCAAGAGGACTCTTATTTTTCAGTGTCTTTATATATCAGCATTGAACATAAGCTAGGTTTTCCTCTTAATAACTTTAAAGTAGAGCTAACAAGATGAATCAGTTTCACAAAGAAAATGTACATACCCTGAAGGAACACAATAGCTCTAAAAACAAGTGAAGAGATGAATTTCTAATAAACAGTTCTGAACTACAGTTTGGGAACGTCTTCTTTCAAAGATCATTTACAAGGCAACATTTTACTGAATTATTAGGGACTAATAACAAAACATAGGAAGCACAAAACAAGTAATATTTATCTTTCTTAAACTCCAAAAAGATAATAAGTGAATTGTGCCAAACTGAAGAGAACACACAAGTATATAAATCAATTTTCTAAACAATGTAAAAAATTCCTTTCTCCTTTTTGAATGATGTGATACATTTATAAATGGAAACATCTGGATCATGATTTTTTTAATTGTATTTTTTTAAAAAGATTGTTTATTTGTACATACGGAACTGGGGTACAGACCAGAGGTGCAGGGGCGGCGAGAGGCTTCAACAGAGACAGAGTGGGGAGCAGAACAGGCAGATAGGAGGAGGTACACTGCTGAGGGGAGCAGCGGGCGGGTCAGGAGAGGTCTGCCACACCATGTGGTCACCTCCGGGGCAGGCGGGAATCAAACCCATGCGGAAGCGGCCCTAGATTCTCAGTGCTGTGCTCTATCCCGCTGCGCCACCAGGGAGGGCCTAATTGTATTATTTTTAATGAGGTAATGGTTTACCACGATATATGTGACTGAGGGTTATAGGTTCACACCTTTTTTGATGTTGTTACCCACTACACACATCAGAAAAAGCATAATCCATTGCTCCCTTCTCTCCTTTGCTAACAGCCTCCATCTTTTCATCCCCTTCTCAATTTTGCTGTCATACTTCTAGGGTATGGTTTGGTTTAGCTTTATCTGTTCCTTTTTTTTTATTTATTTATCTTTACATCTTTACATTCCACATATGATTGAAGTTATCTGATACTTGTCTTTTCCTTTTGACTTAACTCACTGTGCATAATCCTTCCCTTTTCCATTCTGTTTTGACAAATAGCAAGATTTCACATGTTTTTTTTAGCTGTCTAATATTCCATTGTGTATTTATACTATATATTTTTGATATACTCATCTCTCACTAGACACTTTAATTGTTTCCATACTTTGATTAATGTAGGCAGTGCTACAATAAACAGAAGTGCATATAACTCTTCAAATCAGTGTTATGCATTCTTCAGGTAAATAGGAGAGAAATTGTTGAGGTCTCAATTCTATTACATTGGTCTATGTCAATTTCAATTTTAAAACTATACTTTTTTGATTAATATAGCCTTGTAATACAGTTTGAATTCTAGGAAGTGTTATCCTTGTATCCTTTTTTGGTCAGAATTGTTTTGTGTCTTTATGGTTTTTCTGAGTTTCCATGAAAGTTTTGCTAGTGTTGGTTCTATTTCTTTGAAGAATACCAATGACATTTTAATAGGTGTTACCTTGAATTCCTTGCTTTTAGTAATAGAGTAATTTTAACAATGTTAGTTTTTCTAATTTATAAGCTGGTGTTATCTTTCCAGATACAAAAATATGTTTCTTTGTATTTTCATAATCTTTCTTTTGCAGACAGAAAACTGAAGCATAAAAACGTAAAACAACTCACCCAAGGCCAATTGTTAAGTGACTAAACTCATTGACTTCTCTGGGTGCACAGCCTTCTATATTGGATGCTTGGAACACCCACCAAAATAATAGTACACTTAATTATCTTGTCCATTATCTCTCTCACTTGTAATCAAAATAACTCTACGCTGTCTCCTATTGCCCAAAAACTTAATTGATAGTATAGTCATGAACTGATCACAGTAACTAATTCCAACTAAAATATTAGCCAGTTATTTGTTTTCTCTCCACAGAAATATACTGGTATGTATTATGATTATATGCACAAAGCCTGCAAATAGTATTAGAGGAATTTCAAAATCCATAGGAAGAAAGATTTTCAACTGGAAGTTAACTTTGGGGGACAGAGAAACCTCCCTTCAACATCTTACCAACACGTATGGGAGGTACCTTTTTTCGATGAATGGGGCACATTGATTTTAAAGACATTTGTTATACCATGTCCATATATGACTCCTCATTATGACAAATAATGTCAATGAGATGAAAGGGAAAATACAAAGGCAGAAAATTCATCTAGAAAGACCTATAACTTGAATCTATAATAATCATCTAGACTGGTATTACTTAAAGTACACTCCACAAGATGTTAATAAAAAAGATGGGAAGTGATGCAATTTGAAAATAGGCTTGTAAAAGTGTTTGTTGTCACTCTCAGACACTCCAAAATATAAATGTTCTCCTAGGTCCCACACTAAAATGAACAATCTTTGATCGAGTGTTACCAAAAGCAGAATCTATTAACATTTGTAGACACTGGGGTTTTATGGAACATATTTTGAAACTATTGAATGGAAGGAGGTAAGAAAAAGGGGCAGTTGGATTCAGATCATAATATGTAAGTGGCTTCCTTATTTGCAATTTAGATTGAGGGAAGCTACTATGAGTTTGAATGGGGGTGTTAGGCATTGCAGGCTGACTGTTGTAATCCCTCACATCTCAGTAAGTTCACAGAATGAAGGCAGTTAATAACTCATGTTGCAAATAAATGTGTTAATTTAAGATCCTAGGATTCTTCTGTCTTACCTATCCAGTATCACCTTGGGACTTCAATACCATCTTTTGGATTTTCAGTATTTGCCAAAGCTATAAGAGTAGATACTCATAGAAGATTTTTTTTAAATAAACTTAAAGGTGATCCACATAATTTCTAACTGCTTCCTATTCTCTAAAACTTAGTCATATGCCATACGTTACTACAAAGTATTAATGTAGCTTGTATATCCCATAAGAAAAAAAAAGTGATCATTCTCTGTTATAAACTAAATTTGTCATAAAATAATTTGAAGAAAACCTTGTCTAAGAAACCCAGATTGGATCTGTTCCTTCAAATTGCAGAACAAATTTTCCATAGAGATAAGAACTTATATTTTCTCAATTGTAATTAAGAACATTGAGTTAATAAGCATTAATATATTCCTCTGCCTACTGCAAAGAGAAGCTTATTTTGGTTCCTAAATCACAAATTGAGACAGCGACATATCCTGGAAAGAATAGACAATAAAGTTGCACCAGGATTTAAGACTTCTCATCTTTATAAAATAATGTTTTTGGAAAGTTAAGGAAGTCTTCCTTAAAATCTAAGGTGATGAAATAATAGGAAGAATTCATGAACACATTATTTCATCAGTTTGGTGTGCAAAGCTTTCTTTTTCTTCTTTAACAAGGGTTTTTCTGAATATGCCAAGAACATTTATTCACACTGGAGGTTCAAAGAGATCTTATATAAATGGACTTTCAAGTGACTGATGACTCACAATAATGTCTTACATTAATTTGAGCATATGTCATACATCTAAGTCACAGTCTATATAGGTAGATATGTGTGCATGGTTATAATAAAATCAACTATTACAGGATGAGGTGCTTGTGAAAGAATTATGCATTAATATAAATTGACAAAGCTCACTGCACAGGGAAGAAATATTGTCAAAACTCTACCATGGTCTGACATAGCAAGGGACTAAGTATTGAGGGAGCCACTCATTAAAAAGGAAACTCGAGTATCACAAATGGCAACTCACTTTCTGTAGTTTCAGGAATTCAGTTGCAATAAGTAAATGACTGTTGACTTGGAAAGAAGTTAAAAATTAGGATTTGGGGAGGCCCTCCCTGGTGGCACAAACAGTTAAAGTGCAAGCATCATGAAGCTAGCCACAGCTGCTTCAGCATGAACTCAAATTTGATTCCAGGCCAGGAAAGTGACCCACATCATGTTGCAGACCTCTCCTGACCCACCTGCTGCTCCCCACAGCAGTGGATCTGCCTGTTGTGCCCCCCACTCTGTCTCTGACAAATCTCTCCACTCCTGTGCCTCTAGCCTGTAACCCAGTTCTTCTGCATGCATGTGTAAATGATTTTTTTTTTAATTAGGATTTGGGGGCCCTCCCTGGTGGTGCAGCAAGTTAAAGCACAGCACTGAGAAGCTAAAGCCACTTCAGCATTAATTTGATCCCCAGTCCTGAAGGTGATCCACATGGAGTGGCAGACCTCTCCTGACCCGCCCACTCTCCCCTCAGCAGTGTACTTTGTCAGTCGATCTGTTCTGCTTCCCACTCTGTCTCTGGTGAATCCTCTCACTGTCCCTGCACCTCTGGCCTGTACTCCATTATGTATGCATAAATAAATCTATCTTTAAAAAAATTTTTTTAATTAAAAAAAATTAGGATTTGGAAGAAGTATATCCCTCAAATTTTGCCAATGGTGAAAAAGTCCTAAAAACTCTAAGACCATGCTTTAGCCACTGACCCAGACACCCAGAGTGTAAGCATATCATTTCTATTTTATAAGTAGGCAAATTGGTAACTTTAAGAGGCTGATTCAAAGGTACAGCAGAAAATGATTGTAGATACAGAGTTTAACCTAGTCTTTCTGGTTCTAATATCTGTCTTTTACCTGCTGAATTTTTCTTTCTACCTCCTCTAAATTGTCTGAAAAAAAAACTCATGGTGACATGTCCTAATTTCTAAACCATTTCCAACCAAAAATATCATTTCCTGAAATATGTCCAAGAAAAGCTATTATATTTTTCTGTCTCAAAGAGTAATTTTCTTTCAAGATATTGAGTTTCTTTTTACTATGGAAAAGTATGCCCAGACTTGGCCATTTAACTTTGCTTAAAGTAACTTCTATAAATGTGTGTTTTCTAAAGATATATAAAAAGGTCTTCCTTTTTTCCCAAGCTATTGTGCCTATATCATAGAGAATCAGATTGAGAAACATATCAAACATCTTAACAGCTGCTTGAAAAAATGAATCTGTCCTATGTCACACGTGCCTAATATAAGCATTGAATAAACATTTATTCAATGAAAGACTGACAGGGAATTTCATATGGCAATAGGGAAGGAATTGGAAAATAGCAAAAATCTTGCCATTATTTAGTTCTTTCAATCTTTTTTTGGTAGAACTGAGTAAAATAAGAGTCTGTAGGAAATCTATTGGCTTTAATAATAGACAATAACTTGACTTAATAATAGGTTTTATCTAGGGGTACAAAAAATGTGACCACAAAATAATGAGGAATATTGAAAGAACATTCCAAAATCATTTATCAGAATAAATAATATCTTTGATTATTATATTACAAGGCTATAATATCATTTCAACAATGAAACCATATTTTCATACATTGTAGGATTACCTCAAGTGAAAATGATTTCATAGAGGCAGGAACTGAAGGAGATTGTGGTCGGGAATAACCCAGTGAATTGAATCCTATGTGAACCTTTGGGGAAGTGATTGGGCTTCCAGCTGCAGGTGGCCCCCATCAGGGCATTTTAGTACTGAAGAATGATAGCAGCTGACTGAAACCACAAACATGGAAAAGAAATATTTAGGCACCTAACAGAGACTCTGAAAAAATTACTTCTAACTGCTGGTCCTCCTTTCTCAATAGGGGGAAAACAGGCCTGAGAGCTGCCAAAATAAAACCACAGCAAATATAAAATCTGTTCCCTCAGTCATCAAATGGGTCTGAAATATTCAGATGTTTATGCACATAACCCTTCACAAAAGTCACATCATTTCCTAATACTTGAAAATGTAGAAATCTCCCCATAAGAATGAAAAAAAAATGTCTTCAGGCATATTAAAAATAATAGTCGAGGGGACTCCCTGATGGCTAGGGGTTAAATCTGAGCACTACCGTTACCAAGCCATATATGATGCAGCAGACCGCTCCTATGTCACCTATTGCTCCCCTTATCAGTGTATTTCAGTATGTCTGTTCTGCTCCCCACTCTGTCTCTAGTGATTCTTCTCACATTCCCACACCCCTGGCCTGCACCCAAGTTCTTCTACACATACTCACAAAAACAAAATCTTTAAAAAAATAAAAAATTATAATTAAAAGGAGGCTAAACACACACATATATGTGCATATATATATATATATATACACATTCAGAATACTATGTGTTACAAATATATACACATAGGTGTATATATATATATATGTATATACATACATATAATATATATATATATATCATGTCAAATTTCTCTAAAGAACAGATATAATATGTATCACTTGTGTCCAAAAATAGAGAAAAAAATCAATCTAAAAAATAAAAAGTATGGGCTCTCCCTGGTGGCACAGTGGGTTAAAATACCGCATTATGAAGCTCTCTGAAGTCACTGCAACACGAGTTCGATCGCTGGCCAGAAAGGTGATCCATATGGAGCAGCAGACCTCTCCTGACCTTCCTGCTGCTACCATCAGTAGTGTAATTTGTCAATCTGCCTATTCTGCTTCCCACTCTGTCTCTGGTGAATCCTCTTACCCACCACACCTCTGGTCTGTACCTCACTTCTGTAAGCATAAATAAATAAATCTTAAAAAAAAAGTTAAATAAACAAATAAAAACAGTGTAAGATCAGCAAATTTTACTTTAGGTTTAAAAATTACATGACTGAAAAGGGCAAGATGGGAGCCGAATGAAGACAATGGGCTCATCTCCTCAAAAGTCTCACAGCTACATTGCAGCAGAATACATTAAATAACACGTGAAGGAAAACCAGGTGATTGCAGCACACAATAGGAGTAAAATATGGAGGTGAGGGGTCTAGGGAGCAAGCTAAAAGCTGCTGGGGTAGGCAAAGCAATTCTCAGTGTCCCAGTGGGTCTTGCAAGCACCAGAGTGGCCTGACAAGGTCCTTACATGATAGCTGTCAGCTGACCTCAGAAAACCCTGAGGCAGGACCTGCAAGCAGACACACCACAGTAGAACTAAAGACCTCAGCAAGATAGGGAGGGGACAGATCCTGAAGTCAGCCTCATCAGCAGTAGGCCTCAGATTGGCACCTAAAAGCAAACCTGCCATATGAGGCTCCCTGAAGAACTCAGAAAGTTTGAGAAAGGGTCCTGGATACAAAACCACCCCAGGAGAGCTCTGCATGATTGATAGGGCCTCAGCACAGATTTCGAAGCAGCCCCACAGAAAGGGTGTCTCCCACAGACCTCTGTGAGCCATGGCAGAACCCTCTGAATTTAGACTTCACCATGCCTCACTAGACTTCAGCAAATCCAAGGACAGAACCTGGAAGCAAAGCCACACAGCAGGTTTCTGCACACACATCAGTGCAACCTCAGGGAGGGAATCTGGAAACACACATGTCATAACAAAGTCTGTAAACATTAGCACAGATCTCCGAGAGCTCCAGGAAGACCCTAAAAGAATCCCTGAGGCTGTTAGGCTCCCAGGCAGAACTCAAAGGGCTCTGGAAGAGTCCTGGAAGTAGCCCACACCAAAATAGGCCCCAGCAAACCTCCGAGATCCCCACCCCAACACACACACACACACACACACAGACACACTAGGGTAGGACCAAAAAGCAGGCCTCCACAAATTGCAACAAGCCCCAGGGTGGGTCCTGGAAGCAACCTAGACATGGTAGTCCCTGGAAAGCAGGAAGTAGGCACTGCCAGGGAGAGCAGATATGACATTTCCTGGCAGGATCTGATCCCCTCAAGCTGTGGCTTTTGGAGCAATGAACAAAGGGGACTTTGGTCCAACTCTCAGATAAGAGTAGGAATCACTATCTCTTGTTCAGAAAGACCAGCACAGGCATCAACAGTTAACATGGGGAGATTCATGCTATATTGAAGAAGAGGTAGGTGGAGAGATGAAACTGTGGGCTGTGGTCTGGAGTTGAGGACATCTGTGGCAGGGTGGTCAGATTAGTCAGCAGCACTAGCAAGAGGGAAGCGGAAGTTGCATGGTGGCATCTCCTTAGAAAGTGTGGGACACAATGGTATGCTCCGTATAGACTCAGTCCCCAATAAAGTCATTAGAAAATTTGGTATTCTGACCTGTACAGTCCCTTTCATCCCTTAGTGTTCATACTTTATGAGATGAACTGAAAGCACAATTTGGGATGAGCGCCAAGTCTCTCATCACAAACCCCAGAGAGAAAAGATATCGGGGGGACCATAAACATGAGTCAGCCCCATGCCAACACATCCACAGCAACATCTGAATCCCACCAAGGATATGCCCACCTCACTGACTCAGCAACTATAAAATATTTCTGAATACATACAGAAGGAGCCAAAGTTTGTGTTTGTGTGTGTATGTGCACATATATAATATTTTTAGCATTTTACTCTATAGTTATTCAATATTTCAATTTTATTTTATGCAATATTTGAATAACTACATTAATGCAATTACAAAGATATTAAAAATAATAAAATAGGGACATTTCAAGTAGCAAAATGGGCAGTCAAAAATATAACAAATGGAAATACAGAACTTTAAAACAGTGTGATATCACAGGTTGAGAACAAATCCTCAGAACCCAAGCACAAAAAGATGGACAGTTATAACTGGGTGAAGGAAGAAATCAAAGAAGAAATTTAAAAATTTGGAATTAAATGAAAATGAAAACACAACCCACCAGGATATACGGGATTCAGCAAAAGTGATAATAAGAAGGTGCAAGATAGTAATAATGTCAGTTCCACATGAAAAACAAGATAGTTCAAATAAATATCCTCACATAAAAATTTCTTATTATGTTTTCCTAAGTATGAATTATAAGTGTCATTCTCTTGCTACAATATAACAATCTTATAAATTAAGACTAAAGAGCTAACCAAAAACTCATTAAGCCACTTCAAGTTTTTTAAAAGCCCGTTGGACATTGCCAGAATGAATCTAATCCTGTAAAACAATTAGCTAATGATAATAGTCAATAAAACATGGAAGAAAGACAATTGCCAAATAATATATTAAAATACTAAAAAGAATAAATAAATAAATTAAAGCAATATGATGTTCTTAATGGAGTAAGAAAATGTACTAATTAAACAGAACTAAAAATTAGAGAATTTAATTATTGTTATACTTACTTTATTAGTATATTAAATTCGTAGAATATCCAAAACAAATTGCCACAAACTGACAAGTGATGAACATAACAAAATTTTACTATCTAGCTGTTACCAGGTCATTTTCTCTCTGAAGACCACAGAAGAGGGTATTTCCTCAACTCTTTCTAACTTCTGGTGGTTTTGATCATTGTCTGATGTTCATTGGCTTGTAAATGTATCACTCCAAGTTCTGCCTTTTAGTCTCAAGGCATTTTCTGATCTGTAGTCAGATACATTATCCATTAAGCCACTAGCCCACCTCACACGGCATTTTCTAGATCCCTGTCCAAATTTTTCTCCTCTTGTAAGGATTTTAGCCCCTAGATAAGGGCTGACCCTACTCCAGGGTGATATTTTCTTTCTTTTTTTTTCTTTCTTTTATTTGTTTTCTTTCTCTTTTTTTTCAGATTTTTTATTTATGCCTACAAGAAATGGGGTACAGGCCAGAAGTGGGGGATGGGGTGAGAGGATGCACCAGAGATACAGTAGGGAACAGAACAGGCAGAATGACCAAATAC
>NW_004567112.1:45203341-45232398 GCF_000260355.1 Condylura cristata
ACAAGAAATGGGGTACAGGCCAGAAGTGGGGGATGGGGTGAGAGGATGCACCAGAGATACAGTAGGGAACAGAACAGGCAGAATGACCAAATACACTGCTGAGGGGATCAGTGCATGAGACAGAAGTGTGCTGTGCTATATGGGTCACCTCCGTGGCCGAGTATCAAACTTGTATGGCAGGGGCTGTGAATAGTTCATCATTCTGTGCCTTCTGGGAGACCCGAGGATACTGTTGTTCACACTCACAGATCCCAAATGACATGAATTTGGAGGAACACAATTCACTCAAAATGCATTTCTTGAATACAAATGGAGACAACTTAATCTTAGTTACTTCAATGACGTGAAATTTTTCCAGAAAGCTACTCTTTTGACATTCAAAATCAGACCCACAATGACTGTACCAGAGTCTCTCTTACTCTATGTCTATCCCTAAACTGCCACAGCACACCTCTCACTGCCATCTCTGAGCACATCTCCCCTCTTCTTTTGTCTATACAGACCTGCTTGGCAATAGGTATAGCTTATTTCTCTACTCTTTTTTACATATTTTCAATTTCAGGTACACACAGGAAAAACCCAACAGTTCTAATTCCAAATTCCCAGGAAAAATAAGAGTTACCCAAGCCATCAAGACATAGTGGTTCACCTTGGTTCATATTGGCTGGGGAGTACTTTTCAGAGAAAAGTGGGGCACCACCATGGGTAACATTTTCAAACAATATGGAAAGGATAATTAATTCAATATACTCTGAAATGGGAAGTGAAAATTTAAGGGACACATGAAGTAGCCTTGAAATGTATCCTAAATCACAGGAGACTTAAACATTAAGCATTAATAAACAATAATTACAGGGGTAAAAGGTAAATATAATGCTTACCATTTTTGTAAAATATTTTAAACCATTCCTTAAGTATATTTTAATTGTATGTTGATGATCTTGTTGTATATATATATATATAGATATATATATCATACTTCAAGTTTGACAGCATATATTTTTAAAGTTTTATTTTTATTTATTTATGCATACAAGAACTGGGGTGCAGGCCAGAGGTACGGGGAGTATTCACCGGAGACAGAACAGACAGATTGAGTGAAATACACTGCTGAGGGGAGCACAGATGACACAGGAGAGGTCTGCTCCATGTGGATCCCTGGCTAGGGATCAAACTCGTGCTGTGGCAGCTGGTAATAACTTGAGAGATCTGAGACTTAACCCGTTGCACCACCAGGGATGCCCCATATTTATTAGTTATATATTATTTTTTATTTTATTTCGTAGCAGTTTGGACTCAGGAATGAAAATTTTTTCACCAATAAGATTTTTTTTTTAATGTGCAATACTCACTTCTTTAAAAGATGTTCAATTACACTTTGGAATGATATGTGTATCATTGGTTTGTGTTTCCCATTGTGTTTTAATGTAAAGAACAAGGCAATTATTCAAATATATGTACATCAGTAAGGCTATTTTTAAAATTAATTAGAAGCATTTGCACAAATCTCAGTTTTAGATTTATAAAAGCTACCATTTCTATATTTTAATGATTGTTTTATGCGAGTTATGCTGTTATTTTAAATAACTATGGACTCATCAAATAACTCTACAGTGTTAAAAAATTGTTTCCTTACTTAAATGAGATTGTCCTAGGGAAAAAAATAGACTGCATTCACGTAATGGGAATGCAATGCCATACCTTAATTATAATAAAAACTCATTTAAAATTTTCATGGGATGGGAGAATTCCTGTTAATTTCATTTCTTATTAAATTAGAGGAAGTTGAAAATGCTTTTGGATTAGCTTTTGTTGTTGAAATGTTTTAAGGACTATATTATATAGTCAATAAGTTGAGCAAAATTGGACATAATTATATGTATCTTTTATAATTTTAACTTCCCAGCATATAGTGAGGCTTCAAGAGTGATTGCTGGCTAAGTAAATGGGTTAATTTTCCAGCATGCACTGTAAACAATGTTTATCAGTACTAATGTTCTGAATATAGTATAAAATAGCACAATATTAAATGACTGTCTTACCCCACTGCATTTCTTCAAAAACTTACTTTTTAAAACATGAGCACCTTATGTTTTACCCATATTTCCTCATTTTTATCTTTTTCTTGCAAGTTGAAAGCAGAGAACACCAGTTAAACTGAAATGCTATTTTTTAATTTCCATTAATTAATACTTTATAGTATTTAACTCCTTTTTCTACATTAGACTCTGAACCAATTAAATAACCCCAACAGAGAACAATTACTTCTTCAACTTGAAGTGTCTGAAATTATAGACATGGAAGTACACAGTAAATTGTAATAATGGTATAAAATATAAAGGTATTACTTAAAATACTATTAATCATCACATTTAACCTTTATTATGTATTTAATAAGTTCTGGGGATTGAACTAACTGCTTTATGTGACATTCTCTTATTTTACCCACAAAACCACCCTCTGAGATGAATACTGTTATTATCACCATAAGGAAAATGGGGATTAAGACCAAAAACCTGATGGTTCCTGAATCATGGCAGCCAGGCTCTAAGACATGAATGGCCAGTTTATTTATGATGCCTATTTTTCTGTCAGTGCTTCAAGATCAGTCCAAACGGAAAGGTACTAAGAGCCTGATCAAGACAAACACCTATAGATTCCATAAATCAGCTACCAATCTGTCAAGTCAGAAAACTGAGTAGATCAAAAACCCATTTTTAAGGTATTAGTTCTAGCTTTCATAGAAAGTTTCTTATGAAGAAAAATGGAAATCCACTTGAGATTCCATACACTGTGATGAGTATGCTTTCAGTTACATAGATTCAAATATCAAAACTAAAAATATAAGAAAGCAGAGGATGTGTAAAACATTTCCAGCCAACCATTTCCTGACTGCTGACGTAGGAGGGAAAGAGCTCCAGGTGAAACAACTACTTGTTGTTCAACAAAATAGCTCCTGATTCTGGGGAGAGGGAAATAACATTCTCTTTCTATTATGATTTAATTGAGCCAACTAAGAGGTATGTATTTGCCAAGTTTTCTTTACAGGGTCAACTGAACAAATTTCTCAGTCTCAAAAGTGAAAGGGAAAGTAAGCCACTGAGGTTAACAAGCTTCTCCACCATCCATGTTGATTTAACATTTGGAGATCTTAATATATTTTGCTATTTCAATCACTTATTGCCATTATATTAATTTTGGAGGAAACTGTCATATTCTATTTTCACCCAATAAATCACAATGAAATGATTAACTATCTTATACTTAGCAATTAACAAAACACTTTGATCTTTTCCAAAATCATTCAGAACTGCCAGTAAAATGATAACACACACTTGACTGCTTTCAAATAGGAAAACTCCCAGAAAGAAAAAAGAGAGAGAGACGGAAAAGAACTTCTGTGTTAAATTAAAATGAGAACTGAGTTTCTGAGGGCATGTGAACATTAATTTTAAAAGACCTTGACTTCTTTATCTGATGACATTACTGGAGCCACTGACCTGTACTAAAATGGAAAGGGAGAAAAATAACACATCTTTGGGTGCTTTGGAATCAAAAAATTGGTTTGATAGCCTAGGCAGGCTACATTCATTTACTTTTCTCTGTTAAATAGCTAGATAAAACTAAATAGAGTGGGCCACTTGGTAACCCCCACTTTGAAGGCGACCATATATACATAAATGTGTTATCACATTAGATTAATACTTTTAATCATGCCTATGGGTCTAGCATTATACTGACAATGAGAACAGTTGCACTCATTTCCCTGAGAAAGTTGTATCTCCAAAGCCAAATGATTGCATGAAGTGCTTTCCTCTAAAATTCAGGAAATTGTGCATTAGTCTGTTTTTCCTCAGTTGTTCAGGTTCCATCAAGCACTGTGTGTTCAGTGACATCAAAATTGATGGGTTCAAATATTTGGAAGATATTGTCATCACAATGGCATGGCATTTAATTCTAAACATAGGTAGTTTCAAATCCTGGGTTTATAATTTACTAGCTATCTAACTTTGGAAAAATTTCTTAACCTCTTAACCTCAGTTTCATGTTTGTTTTAAGAATAATAAATCTATTCCACAAGAAACAGGTACTGGATAGCTAAAATATATGTAAGATATGAATATAGAGATAGAAATATATTTGTATTTCCAAATAGATACTATTCATATTTTTTCATAACATGCTTGTTTTATTTTCCTGTGGTATAAATATAAATATCTTTAATATATATGTTAAGCATATATAAATATGTTTAATATATCCAGATGTATATGTCTGTACAGAGAGAGAAGGCATAGTTTAATATACCTGGCATAGTGGAATTAGTACTCATTAATAATAGTAAGAATAGTGTGAGGCAATATTGTGAGAAGTTAAGAGTTGAGTTCTAAAATCAAACACACATGACTTTTAATCTTGATGCACTGCCTAGAAATCTTGTAGACATGGACAAAGTAATTTAATCTTTCTGTGTATCAATCTTATCTCCTACAAAATGAAGGAAATAATCCTCACAATTCTATAGAGATTAAAATTCATACAAGATGTTTTAAACAAATAGCTACAGTTGTGGATTAGAATAGTGCATGTGATCTCTGTGAATCCCCAGCATGCAGGAGGTGCTCACTATGTGCTTGTTGAATGATCCTTTAATTGATATGTCTCATGAATCAGATATAAGGCACATTACTCCTATTCTCAATCTCTTTCTCTTTTCTGTATCAGATGAGCAGTCTGACTGTGTACTCTGACTCTCCATTTTGATGTGTGGTAGCCTTAGATCTGAAAGTAGACAGTAAGCTGTCATAGCTTAACTTGGGACACTGTTGAGCTACCCCAACACTGTTAAGACTGGTTTTCTGGAGAAACCCTACAACTCAGGAAGAAAGAAAATGAGAGTATTGATTTGGAACCAAGTTATATGATCACTGTGATGTGAGACAAATTATTTACCCCTCTCCACCTGTTTTTTCATCTATAATTTAAAGAGAATTGCTTCTAGGGTCCTTTCCATATAAGAAGCCTCTAGGGTCTTGCTATAGATCTTAAGTTCTCACCTCTTCTTTACTTTAAATTTATAATTTAGAGCTCTCAACTAAGTCTGAATACATCTCAAATTAAATTTTTAGGGATTAAGGTTAATTTCTGCCCCATATACCATCCAGTTATTCCAGCAGCATTTGTTAAAAGTTGTTTCCTTTCTTCATTGACTTGTCTTAGTACCTTTTTGGGAAGTCCACAACTCTTACCTCTTTGTCTATTTCTAGAATCTCTACTGTGTTCCTTTAATGTATTTTCTTCTTCTAATGCCCACATCATGATCTTTACTGCAGTAGCCTCCTCAATAAGTCTTGAAATCAAGTGCTAGGAGTTTTCCACATTGTTACAGTTAACAATTTCCCTGACTATTCCATGTGCTGTGAAGATCTACATATGTTTCAGAATTAACTTCTCAATTTCTACCAAAAAGTCTGCTGATATTTTTACTTGGACTGCATTGAATCTATAGGTCAATTTGGAGAAAATAGACATTTTAAAAAATATGTAGTTTCCTGATTCAAACCTGGTATATCTCTTATTTCTCTCAGTAATGCTTTGTACAATTTATCTTTTCTGTATTTATAAATATGCTGTATTTTAATGCTATGATAGATGGATTTGACTTAGTCTTATTTTCCAGTTTTGCAGCTAATATATGGAAACTCACTTAATTTTTTACATTGGTATTCAACCCAGAAGCTTACCATATTATTGTGTTAGTTCTAATAGGGGTTGCCTTTAGATTCCTTTGTTTTTCTATATAAAAAATCATTTTGCCTACAAAACAGAGCTTTACTCATTCCTTTCCAATCTTTGTGACATTGCTTTTTTAATTTACTTTTTTTGCATTAGTAGTGTCTTCACCATTAAATTGAATAAAAATGATGAGAGCAGATATCCTAGCCTAGTCCCTGATTTGGGAAAAATAATTAGATTTTTCACCACAAAGAATGATGTTAGCTGTTCATTTTGTTGTAGGTCCCTTTTTTATATTAAAGAAATTCCTTTCAGTTTCTATATTAAAAATTTTTCAGAATTGGATATTGAATTTTGATAAACATTTTTTCTGTGTGTATCAATGCCATCATATGGTTAAATCTATTATTCTGTTAAAGTTATGAATTATATTGATTGATTTTTGAACTAGCTCAGTCTTGCATTCTTGGAATAAATCTCACTTAGTTATGCTATATTATCCTTTTATATATCTTTTTTGCAGTTGATTTGACAATATTTTGTCAAGAATTTTCACAGCTATGTTTATGAGGTCCATAATTCTGTTATTTTCATTCTGGTAGTATCTTTGTCAAGTTTTTATTGAGTTGTGCTTCCATAAAAAAATATGGAAATGTTTCCTTTTGTGTTCTTATCTAAAAGAGTTTGTATAGGAATATCATTACCTCCTTAAATATGTGGTGACCTTTAATAATGAAACCATCTGAGCCTGAGATATTTTTGGAGAGTTTTTTAAAATGAATTAAGCTTTAAAATGAATGGAGCTATACACATATTTTGTATCTTTGTGTAAGCATTGATAATTTTTGCTTTAATATATTTGTCAATTTCACCTAAAATATTGCTACATAATCTCTTCTTATGTCTCTTCTTATTGTCATTTTCCTGTCATTTCCTCCTTGGCACAGGATTATTTAGAAATGCACTGCTTATTATCACAGTGCTTGGGGCTTTTAAAGCATGCTATTATTGTTATTTCTAGTATATTGTTTTAATTGTGTTGTCATCAGAGAACATATTCTTATTTTAATTTAAATTTACATGACATGATTTATATTCTAGTTCAATAAACATTCCTGATGCTTTTATCAAAAAATGCTTAGTCTGCAGCTATTTAATGGTATACAATTGCCTATACCTTGTTGATTGTTTCCCTATTATGACATATGAAAGAGAATTTTTAATTATCCACCTAGACTTTCTATTTGTTTTACTTCCTTTAGATGTGGTTACTTTTGATTCATATACTTTTAACCTCTATTGATTCACAGACAGTTAGGGTTGTTATTGTTCTCTTAGTAAAATGAATCCCAGTTATGTAATTGTAAAATCTCGTTTATCTCTGAAAATATACCTTACCTCAAACCTAGTTTGTCTGATATTGATATAGTCAGTTCCTTATGCTTGCTGTTGCATGCTAAGTATCTTTCCATACTTTTATGTTCAAGTTTTCTGATTTTTGTATTTAATAATTTCTCATTCATTATTTAGCATAGAGCTGTGCCTTGCATTTTTTTAACCAAGTCTGACTATCTCTGTCTCTTATTTTGCACTAATATTTAAAATAATGTTAGATAGGCCCTCCCTGGTGGTGCAGCGGGTTAAAGCACTGCACTGAGAAGCTAAAGCCACTTCCGCATGAGTTCGATTCCCGCCCGCCCCTGGAGGTGACCACATGGCGTGGCAGACCTCTCCTGGCCCGCCCGCTGCCCCCCTCAGCAGTGTACTTCGTCGATCTGCCTGTTCTGCTCCCCATTTTATCTCTGGTGAAGCCTCTTGCCTTCCCTGAGCCTCTGGCCTGTACCACAGTTCTGTATGAACAAATAAAATAAATCTTTAAATAATAATAATAATAATGTTAGATAAATTTAGATTTAAATTTACCATTTTGTTACTTATTTTCTGTTTAGCCCATTTCCTTATTGTTGCTCTTTCTCTAGTGTTAATTCTATGCTTTCTTAATTGGTAAATTGAGTGAATTTAGTGATTTTTACATTTCTGTACTATCTTTTAGCTATATAGTTTTTGTAATAAGTCTAGGGTTACAAAATTCATAATTTATCGATCAATTTATAGTTAATATATATCATTTAACATAAAATATAATCATCTTGCAACCTACTACTCTTTTTATTCCCCTCCTTTACCTATTCGTGTTGCATGTTGTATATATACATAGGCTTTATAACCCCACAATGCAGCTTCAACACTTTTAAATGATCAGTTGTCTTTCAAAGAGATTAAAAGAAAATATAAACTTTACTCACTTATTGACCATGTTTTATGTTTTTATTCCTTACTGCAGATTCAAGTTTCACCTGCTATCATGTCCCCTCAGCCTGAAAAACTTACATTAGCATTTCTTACAATGTATTTTTTCTGGCAACAGATTAACTGGGCTTTGGTTTATCTGAAAAATGTTAATCAGTTCTTTGAAATGCTGAATCAGTCTACCTATAAACCATTTTAAAAAATAATCCATATATTCTCCATTGCAGCAGAAACAAAATATCCATGACCTTTCCACATTCCTCAACCCTTTTGTAATTAGACAGGTCATAAACTTTGTAAGTTTGTTATTTCCAAGAAAAACTTTTAAGAGCTTGTCAGTGATTTCCCTGAACTATCTTGCCCTGCAATCATAGGCACCATATATTTTAAATATCTCACCTACAAAACAGTGAAAACTACTCAGCCTAGATACATGAGTGACTATGGAGCATAGTCATCATATGATCTACACTGAACCACAGAGTGAGTACAATATGCACTTGTATTGTGCTAAGCTATTGAGATTTGGGGATAAAATTTACTACGGGACCAGACCTACTCTAGTCTGACTAATATACATGATGAATTAAAATTATGTATTAAATAAATTCTTGATTTTGTATCGTTATAATATAAGACGATATTTGTTAGGGAAAATATATTGTCATTATTCTTCTTTTCAAAAATTCCTGAATATTCTCAAACATATTCATTCCAAGTGAGTCTTATTTTTTTGTTTTTTTTTTAAAGATTTATTTATTTATTTATTCATACAGAACTGGGTACAGGCCAGATATGCGGAGGGTGAGAGGATTCACCAAAGACAAAGCGGGGAACAGAACAAGCAGATCAACGAAGTACACTGCTGAGGAGAGCAGCGGGCGGGTCAGGAAAGGTCTGCCACGCCATGTGGTCACCTCCGGGGCGATCGAACTCATGTGGAAGTGGCTTAAGCTTCTTAGTGCAGTGCTTTAACCCACTGCGCCACCAAGGAGGGCCCGTGAGTCTTAGTTTTAACTGTATTCCTAACAAGTCCAATGGGCTTTCATTTAGTCTTCTTTTGTAGTTAAATCTGATATTTTTTTAAAGAATTTTATGGAGGTAATATTGGCTTACAACACTGTATGTGAATCCAGAGTTACAGGGTCACACCTCGGCTGTATGTCACCATACCACACCTAACACCAGGCACCCATATATTTCTTTAAATTGAGACTTCATATCCAAGGATACATTAGAGCTTTCCACTCTCTCACATTATTTATTATCCACAGTATAAATTTTTTTAATGTAGATTCTGCATACTTCATATAATTTATGTCTGGGTTTTTTGTACTTTTTTTTACTATACTAATGAATACATTTTGTCATTGTATATTCTTACTATTTACTATGCTGGAGTCATCCTCATGGCTAAATTATAACCCCCAAATACACATACACACATACACTCATATGTGTGTGTATGGGGGGGAAATATGTGTGTGTGTGTGTGTGTGTGTGTGTATACATAAATGTGTTCGATCTAGTTCACACAGGAAGGTCACCAGAAAATAGAATAATTTTTGAGAAAACCATTTTATTGTGCTCCTTCAAAGATGAAAGTGGTCACCATATATTCTGAGTAATCACCATGTAATTAATATCCTTACTTTAGGCAGCCCAGATTATGTCTTAGCCAACCCAAGATAGAGACATAGTAGAAGCTCAATGAATATCTGATTTGATTTGCTTTCTTTGTTGCTTTATTTTGCTTGTTTTAGTTTGAAATAGCATGTTTTTACTAAAGCCATTGCATAGCATACATATGAAAAGCAAAGTGACTTCATATCAAATCATATTTATCACAATGCCCTTTGTGAATTTAAGAGAAAACAGTCTGTCTTTATAACTGGAAAAATACAAGGATGGTCTTTGTAGCTCCTACAGGAAGTAGGTAAAATTATTTCTTTTCTTTCTTGGGCTCCCTGAAGTATTTTCCAACAAACAATAAATTACACATGGACTTCTAGCCCCATGAGCCTCATTTTCTAAGTTTGTTTTCAAACACAGCAGGGTTTTACAGACAGCTGCCACTAGAAACCTCTATGACTTTATCCCCTTCAGTGAATAGCTGAGTACATTAAGACATAGAACCTCTTTCCCAGAGGTTGCAGCCAAGTCAAAGGAGATTAGGACAAGTCTCAACTCATGCACATAAGAGGTAACACAAGCTAAAAATAGAAATTACTGAGACCTTCCTCGTGGTGCAATGGGTTGGGGCCCAGCACTGCAAGCAAGCCACAGCCACCTCAATGCAAGTTCAATCCCCAGCCCTGGAGGTGATCCACATGGCACAGCAGACGTTTCCTGACCCGCCCGCTGCTCCCCTCAGCAGTGTATTTCATCCATCTGCCTATTCTGCTCCCCACTCTGTCTCTGGTGAATCCTCTCACCACCCCTGCACCTCTGGCCTGTACCCCAGCTCTGTACGCATAAATAAATAAATCATTTTAAAAAATTGTTTAAAAAATAGAAATTAATTTGCAAGAAACTAAACTAAGAACCATAAATAGGGCCCTCCTGGATGGTCCAATGGGTCAAAGCACAGCCCTCTGAAGCTATACACAGCCACTGCAGCATTAGTTTGATCCCTGGCCAGAGAGGTGACTCACATGGCATGGCAGACCTCTCCTGACCTGCCTACTGCTTCTCTCAGTAGTGTATTTCAGTATATCTGCCAGTTCTGTTACACACTCTCTCTCACCCCCTGCACCTCTAGCCTGTACCCCAGTTCTGTATGCATAAATAAATAAATATTTTTAAAAATGGATAAAAATGTCAATGTGGGTGGAAAAAAAAATAAGGTATACAAAGTGAAATCTCTGGCCCTGAGATTTCCAGGTTAAGACCACATCCTTTATAACTCATCTTCAACTCTGTTGTTTGCTAGCTCTGTGATCTTTGTATTTTACATAACCTCTCTGAGCTACAGTTTTCACAGCTGTAATGTGAAGATAAGGGTTATATGTGTTTCCATTGTACCTTGTGCCCAACTAGTCTCAATTAAGTAATGTAGACAGAAAGAAAGCATTTGACTATTGACAGATAATTTCTGACTCAGGATAGCAATTATGCTCAACTGTCCTTAAGTCAGTAACTTCACAGCTGCTTTTAAATCAATCAAAATTGAGTTTCCACAGCAATAGCATTAATTTTAATTTAACCATCTATAGAACATTAAGCTAGGCACTGTGGGCTACAAGAAGGAAGAAGATATGGACTTACCTTTCAATAAACATTAAATGTAAGTGGACGGAAAGGAAAATCACTCAAGAGTAAAGGGACTGTAATAAGTACCTCATGTTGCTAAAAGAATTCTCTAATATCAAAGTGAGAATGAGCCTTTGGCTGATGTGATCAGCAAAACCCTCAAAAATAGATGACAGTTACACTGAGTCTTGAACAATCAGTAGGATTTGGGAGATGAAAATGATGGGAGATTGTTGACTAAAGGAATGGATAGAAAGTAACAGGGCCAGAAAAATAGAGATGAAGGGGTTGAGTATACACATTCATTTTGTATTTATTCATTCACGTGATAAATGTTGGGTGTTTAGCAATCAAAGAATTGTTGAGTTCTGTTGGAATACAGAACATGTGTGGGCAATATAGGAATATCCCACTGAAGAGGTAAGTTGGGGTTCAGGCATAGACAGCACATGGATACCAGGCTCAATCTCAAAAGGGAATATCAGAGGATCTTTATGAGTAAGAAAGTAGTCAAGAAAGAATGGAGTTCTGTTCTTATAATGATTATCCAATTGTTTGGAGGTTTTTAGGGGAGTCCAGTGAGAAGTGATGAAACCCTACATTTGAGGGTGACAGTAGGAATATCTTGAAGGAAAGGTGACAAGACTGGACACTGATCAAGCAAGGATACAACCCCCAACAAACTTTGTTCCTCATTTTTGTGGTTAAAAACAAAAATATAAGTTACAAAATTTGCAGGGCAGGATGATGATAAAATAGGGGACTAGATAAATGGAATAATGATCCTAAGATCAAATGGACATAATTATTTTTGAGGTGTTCATACAAAAATCTGAAGACGACTTGGGATAAATGAAATGACCAAAAAATAGAGAACAAGGACAGAAGCTTCAGGAATGCCTATATCTATGGTGTGGACATAAAGAAGAGAAGCCAGTAGAGACATAGTTAGAGACATCCTCAAGAAACCTGCAAAGTGCAGGGTCCCTCGAGTAGAAGGTACAATGAGAGATTGAGGGTGAAAACTGATGAAAAACAGACATAAAATTTAATGATAAGAAAGTCACTGGTAACCTTCAAGAAATAATTTTAAAAGAGAGGAGAGGTCAAAAGGAAGATTGCAAAGAGTAATAGGTTAATAGATGAACATGAGATTCAAAATGATGCCTGGGAAGAGATTTGTTTTATGAAATTTGGCAGTGCATCCCAAATGGAGTTATAATAAAAACTCATGGCCAATTTTATCTGCAATAATGAGTCTTTTAATGTGTTAACTACTTGCATCCTTTTTGTTTAAAGTGCTTTAATACACATTATCTAATTTCATCTTCACAGCCACCTTATAAAGCTAGGAGGTTAAGTACTAGCATCTTCATTTATAAAATGAAATTAAGAAACCAAAAAAAAAAACAAAAAACAAAAAACTAAGCAACGAGCTGTTTGTCCTGTCCTGTCCTGGACAAGGACCTAGGTCTTCTGTCTCCGAGCCCAGCACCATCTCTATTGCTTCCAACCAAATGTACCAGGATCTCTTGCCAAAGTGTCTCATGTTACTTAGCAATGAAAATATATTAACCACATATAAGGTCCATGTGAAATGAAAGCACATTGTATATCAGAGACAAGGTATGTTTCTCTTTTTCCAGCATGCAGGAGACATGAGAATTAACTTAAATTTGAGTTTCTTAGCCAGACATCCAGATGCAATGAGGTAGGGATTTGAATTTATCTGTCTCTCATCTTTTCCTCTTGAGTTAGCCAGTCAGGAAATGCTATCATTTTCAAGAGTGTCTTGATTTGCCTGCTGACTTTTCTATCATTGTACATCCAAGAAGCTTATAATAATCCCAGCTTCCTGATTCCAACAAAATCCTATTACTTTGAAATAATCTATCTTGGAATCCTCACTGTTTTCTTTGAAGACTGCCAGACCCTAGAGACATACTGTTGGCAGTGACAATAAAAGTTGTTGGATATTAGTGCCAGGAGTAGTGGGATGGCTTTGGAGCATGCTAGGGTGTGCTCTTTTCTTTACTCAAGAAAAGAGACCGCTTGACTTTTTCTCCATTCCCACCACGGACTTCCCCTCTCCTCTCCTTAGCCATGATTGCTATTAAATGTACATTTCTAAAAACTATCAAAAGGGCCAATATGTTCCATGGATATCATAGCTCTCTTCTTGATAGATTGCCTCATAGAAAAAAAATTATTCAACTAAAACATGGATATCACTCAATAGAGTATTCTACTAACTCCTTAGTCATGGGAACAAGATGGTGTTACATACAAGCTCGATATGTTCCTGAATCTACTCCTTCATGTTCCATTAACTCACAGCAGATTATGAAATGTATGGATCCTGAACTTATTTTGTTATGTGTGTGATCCCACTGTCTTGAGCAATCAAAGTGTGAGGATTATAGAGGGGGGAATACTGATTCACTGGGCCAGTGTTAAAAGATTATTGGGGCACTCCCTGGTGGAGCAGTGGGTTAAAGCACAGCACTAAGAAGCTAAAGCCACTTCTGCAAGAGTTCGATCCCCGTACGCCCAGGAGGTGACCACATGGCATGGCAGATCTCTCCTGATCCGCCCGCTGCTGCCCTCAGCAGTGTACTTCCTTGATCTGCCTGTTCTGCTCCCCACTCTGTCTCTGGAGAATCCTCTCGGCAACCCCCCGCACCTCTGGCCTGTACCCAGTTCTGTATGAATAAAAAATAAATAAATCTTTAAAGAAAAAAAAAAAAGGTTATTGGGTAAGACTCCTGGACAGTGGGTTTCCTTTGTGTCTTTACTCATTGCCTACCATTCAGCTTACGGCTTCTGAAAGACATGTATCCTGAAGCAATCTGATATGTTGGACAAATATATATTTATTATTCCATAACATGTATTCTGACCTCAGTGCTTATCAGTTCACCTCGCCCTGGCAACTATATGTGACTCCCATGAATCCTACCCTCCTTTAGCCTTCTTCTTCATAAGCCAACAAGCCAAGCCTAAGAAGACTATTCTGTAAAAATCTCCTTCCATATCACAACCCTTTCCTGCTAGTCCTTCACTGACAATGTAAGAGCTAAAATACTGTATTAATTTTGCAGACACTAATATTTATCTGCTCTATACACTCTAAAGAAATACAAATCACTTAGCCTCATTTGCCCATGAAGCATCTATTATTCCCATTGAGCTGGTAGGGAAATAAAGATGGAATGAAATAAAATAACTTGCTAAATATTACAAAAGTAGTAGTGAAGTCAGGATTCATAACCAAGTAGTCCAGTATGCAGGCTTGTATACTAAATTAAATATTGTGCTCTTCTGTTAAAAGTAAAACAAGGGTTTGGGCATGGATCCTGTGGTTGTGCAGGCTGAAGACTACTCAGAAACACTCAGGAGGGTTGATCAGAGATGCATATGGCTAGAAGTGGCAGAAGATCTGAGTCAATCAGATCTGAATTGGACTCTGTTTGTCTTTACTAGCTTAACATCAAGAATACTACAGTGTTTAGCATAGCCTCTGGCACAGAATAAGTGCTCCAAAAATTAAATTGTTGGGGCCCTCCCTGGTAGCGCAGCAGGTTAAAGCAGAGAACTAAGAAACTAAAGCCACTTCAGCAGGAGTTCAATCCCCACCCCAGAGGTGACCCACATGGTGCAGCAGACCTCTCCTAACCCGCCCACTGCTCCCCTCAGCAGTGTACTTTGTCAGTCTGCCTGTTCAGCTCCCCACTCTGTCTCAGGTGAAGTCTCTCACCAGTCCCACACCTTTGGCATATACCCCAGTTCTGTATGAATAAATAAATCTTTACAAAAATTAAATTGTTTTATTGTCATGTACTATGATGTCCAACGATAGCACATTTCTGATTTCCCCTTTTGCTTCTGCAAAATCACCTAGGTAGCCCTCAGAAGGGCACATCATTTTGAGGCATTACAGACAGTTCCAGCTCTCAAATGAAGTGGCCACAGCATCTCCCTGGGAGATACTCAGGGACGATGCTATTAGAAAGTGATGAGAAAGAGATGTTATGAAATGAAGCTTCCTCAAGGAGGTTGAGTCCCTTGGGGACATTTACGATAGCCACCCTGAGAGGAGGCTACTATCTATACAGTTATTAAAAAGGAACATATTAAAATATTTTTTATTGTTACTATGAATATTAAAACAAAAGTTTCTCTGGCTCCTAGAGGGAAGGGAACCTGAAATCCAACCAGAGTCAAGATCCTAACTACCTGGAGGTACTGGACAGAATGAAATTGCCAAGAACCATGAACTGTGACTGTGGGAGCCTAAGTGCTCAAGGACACTCTTGAAAACCTAGGCAATGAGGAGACAGGTTCCTCTCTCCCAAAGGAGCTGGATCTGGTTCATCAAGCTGGCATCATTAGTCACACATCAGGACCAATTCTAAACAGTATAGCCCATGTGGCAGTGATAAGCAAATACAGAGTGTCCACTTTTGAGTAGATTAGAAAAATATTATCCAGCTATTTGAAAAGAAAAAAGAGGGCCCTCCCTGGTGACAAAATGGGTTAAGGCATAGCACCATGAAGCTAGCCTCAGCCACTGCAGCATGAGTTCAATCCCCAGCCAGGGTGGTGACCCACATGGCATGGCAGACCTCTCCTGACCCGCCTGCTACTCCCCTCAGCAGTGTTTCAATCTGCCTGTTCTGCTCCCCATTCTGACTCTGGTGAACGCTCTCACACCCTACACTTCTGGCCTGTACCCCAGTTCTTGTATGCATAAATAAGTAAATCTTGAGAAAAAATATAAAGATAAAACTCTTGCAGTGTAACAACATGGTGTGTTCATGGAAGGGACTGGTGTGGATTATGCTAACCGAAATGAAGAAGATGAGTCAGAATGGTTTCACTCTATGTAGAATATAAACAAAGCAAAGAGTCAGGCAAAGCCAAACCAATAGCAAACTCTAGAATCTGACTGAAACTGAGGCTACAGTGTGGGAGGGGACTAATGGGGGTGTGAGCACAAGGGACCATGATGGAGGGCTGAGGACACTGGTGGTGGGTGTGGCGTGGTGTTATTTGTGGAAGGTGTGATCCTATGCCTTTGAGTCACATACAATATTGTAAACCAGTACTACCTAAAAGGAAATAAGTAAATAAATGAATGGCGATTTTTTTAAAGATTTATTTATTTATTCATACAGAACTGGGGTACAGGCCAGAGATACAGAGGGTGACAGGACCCACCAGAGACAGTGGGGAGCAGAACAGGCTGACTGACGAAGTACACTGCTGAGGGGAGCAGCGGGCAGGTCAGGAGAGGTCTGCCACGCCATGTGGATCACCTCCCGGGCAGGTGGGGATTGAACTCATGCGGAAGTAGCTTAAGTTTCTTAGTGCTGTGCTTTAACCCACTGTGCCACCAGGGAATGTCGTGATTTTTTTTTTTAATGGAAGAAAGAGTGTCCCCTTTTTTGTGTGGAAGTCTCAATGACCTTCACATTCTTTTGTGCCCCTAGAATCTAATCTGTGCTCATGGAAACTTGAAAATATGGTGATCTCAAAGAAAGACATGCAAAGCTTCATTTTATTCTGACACATAGAACTCACCCAGAATTTAGTTGCAAAATAGGAAAATTGGGGCCATATTTCATCATAGGTCTAGGGAGTAATTCTTACTATTTATTATTGTTGTTGTTATTTATATAAGGGTGATGATGATAACAATAACGGCTCTCTCAAAAGAAAAACCAGCCAGGCAAAGAAGATTAAATTTTTTATTCTCAGGCAACCATGGAAAGGGCTTTGTGGAAGGAAAAGACTTAAGTTCACAGAAAGAAAACTATACAGGAAAGTTTGAAAAGGCAACGGGAGAATGAGAATAAAGGACCCCAAGTAATGAAAAGATTGCCTTCAAAGTCCAGGGATTCATGATGGAAGCCTGCATAGAGCATTGACATTAATTTCAGTAAGGAGGAGACAACATTCTCCTCACTGAGTATAGATAATTAGATTTATGAATGGAGTGAAATAATTTCCTATTACACAATGTCTGTGAAGAGGCTTTTGTTTTTCTTTTCAAAGCCAACTAGCCATGAAGTTCACCACTGTTTCACACTGGAGAAAAATACCCTATACTTCAGGACCTTTGCAAATAAACATCATACTATCAGGGTAACTTGAGTTTCTAGCAATATCGCCATTGCCTTTAATCCTTATGTTACATACCAGGGTGGCAAATCTCTTTATTCAAAATAATCCAAAATAAAACTGCATTATCTTTTAGGACATAGAAATAAAGTGTCACTGTTCTTTATGCAAGAAGTTACAACATATCAAAAATGGAGAGCAGCTAGTTAGGAATCATTGTTCAGGAAAAATCTGAGGAGAGGAAGGTTTAATCTTTTGGAGCATGCTGAAACAGGCTCAGAGCCCCTGCTTTCTCAGACACCAGGCTCTGAACTAAGTGTTTGAATGTGAGCTGCCCAGGCACCATCAAGTGGACAGATCAAAAGTTTCAGTGGTCCACAATTAGTTTAGAAACTCAACAAATATATATGTCAAACATCTCACCACCCATGTCTTTTTTTTATCTGTGCTTATTCTAATGATAGTTGGGAGCGGAAGCAGAAAAAGAAATGAAGTGGCATAGAAATGTCTGATTTACAGGATGGAAATGAAACCTTTTTCAACCGCATTTCAGTGAGTTTTGTGAGTTCCATGATTATGAAATCTGAGGAGGTTTGCAATTGGTGTGAGAAGCAAAGGATCAAATCTGTTCCATAATCCTGTTTTGCAAACTGAATGCATCACTTGAAGCTTTCTAAACTCCTTTCTTTTCTCTGACCAACTTCATCCCTGCTTCCTGCCCACACACACACATACAAGCACAGAGATCATATTAGACATTTCATTTAACACTTCAGTTCATCTTTGGGGACAAGGTGAGAAAACCATGAACATCTTTCTGAACTCCAACAATTCTAATAACTTGGAAGAATTTTCTCAAGACTAATGACATTGAATGTGAAGGCTTTGAAAACGATAGGTGTTCTGCACATGCAGAATATTTCTCAGAATACAATCATAAGAAAAGCAAATTTTGGCCCTCCCTGGTGGCGCAGCGGGTTAAAGCACAGCACTGAGAATCTGAGGCCACTTCCGCATGAGTTCGATTCCCACCTGCCGCCTGCCCCAGAGGAGACCACATGGCGAGCCAGACCTCTCCTGACCCACCCGCTGCTCCCCTCAGCAGTGTACTTCGTCGATCTGCCTGTTCTGCTCCCCACTCTGTCTCTGGTGAAGCCTCTCACCACCCCTAAGCCTCTGGCCTGTACCCCAGTTCTGTATGAATAAATAAATCTAAAAAAAAAAAAAAAAGAAAAGCAAATTTTACTTTTTTGACTTTTCAATTCATAACCATACCAATGCCAGACACATAATAGATTTTGCAAGACAATAGATTTGGTATCTCTTGGATGTAGCAATAGTAAACTGTGCCACTTTGTACATGATCTTTAACTTGTTCTCTGAGTGTCAGTTTCTTTATTTGCAAAACAGAGATTATAGCAGTGTCTATCTTATAGCTCTGGGGTTGAGGAGAAAGACAGTTCAGGATTCAAGTAAAACCTTCAGCACAGTGTCACAGTGAATACTCAGTAAATGTGAGAGCTATCATTATCATAATTATACATTGTTATTTCTATTGTTCAGAAACAAAATGAAACAATAGAGGAAAAGTTATTGAGCTTTCATCAAGATACAGTTCAATAGCATGAGTCTTTTCACCCAAAATTGATTGCCATCTCCATATATTGCTTTAAAATGTCTAGTCATTTTTTAAGAGATTTATTTATTTATGCATGTGAAACTGGGTACAGGCCAGAGGAGCAGGGGTGGTAAGAAGCTTCACAGAGACAGAGTGGGAAGCAGAACAGGCCGACTGAAGGGAGCAGCGGGCGGGAGAGGAGAGGTCTGCTACACCATGTGGGTCACCTCCAGGGTTGGGGATCAAACTCACACTGAAGAGGCCGCGGCTAGCTTGCAGTGTTGCGTCCTAACACTCTGTGCCACTGGGGAAGCCCTGTAAAATGTCTAGTCATTTTAACTTCACAGATAATCATGGCTCTTCCATTCCCTCCTTTTCCTTCAGTTGAGCCTAAACTCTATGTAGAAGATTGAGTAAGGAGGAAATAAGACTATTTCCATTGAGAAACACGGCACATGAACCCAAGTCCTGTTTTTGCCACTTGGAGAAGTTCTTTAAGTATTCTAAATCGGAACTTCTTTCTTTCTGAAGTAGGGAAAAATTAATCACCTATCAGATTGAATGAAAGAATGAATAAGTGTAAAACAAATGCTAAATAAAGTCCTAATGTGTTTTCCTTCCCAGGATGTCCCAAAAGGACACATCTCTTAAACTCACAGAATCCCTCCTTAGGAGCCTGTGAAGACTGATTGGCTTCTCTCAGGCCCAATGATATCTGCAGATGAAGTGGTCAGACTGTCTACAGCTCCACTGGAAGGAGACAACTGAAAGCTTCACATTTAACTTTCTGGACTCTACCTAGTCCGTAACCTTTGCTATAATAAACCATATTTACAACTGCATTTCAGTGAGTTTTGTGAGTTCCAAGATTATGAAATCTGAGGAGGTTTGCAAAGGTGAGAAGCAAAGGTAGTTTTGGGGACTCCCAAATTTAGCAGTGGCCTCATATTGATACAATATCATAAGTGTGAGATAAAGGGGTATCCCAAGACACCCAAATTTGTATGTTCCAAAGGTCATTTGTATACACAAAGACAAGGCACACTTATAGTACAAAATAGGATTAGCATACATAGAGAGAGAAGAAAGGACAATAGTTTCTCAATAGTTCTCCCAAAAAAGTTACCATTGTCTTGTAGGTAAATGTCCAGCCAAACAGGATTGTCCTGAAACTGGGCTTCTGAGGCCTAAATCTAAGTTTAAGGCACCTTCTGGCAAGGATCCATAGTTAGGGCAATGTGTTTTCCTTCCCAGGATGTCCCAAAAGGACACATCTCTTAAACTCACAGAATCCCTCGTTAGGAGTCCGTGAAGACTGATTGGCTTTTTTCAGGCCCAGTGATATCTGGTCAGGTAAATCCGGGATAAAGGGAGCAAAATCAAAGTATAAGTCAAGATAAAGTTTGCCATTGTCAGCCTCCCTGTCTGTCGCTCACCCATCTATCTCCTCCGAGTGTCTCTCCATGTCTCTCCTCCAATTGTCCCAAGTTCCTGGTACAAATCTAAAGCCGAGAAGCTAGTGCTCCCTTCTTCTTCATGTGTCTCCCAGAGCCCTCCTACCTTCCATGTTATTGCTCTAGACCTTCACTTGGCCACTCAGTTCAGCCCCTAGTTCCCTGTAGCTAGTCCAGGGTGACTGCATGTGAATAGGGGTGGGGTAACATAGTACTGTAACAGGGTGGTCCCTAGGAAAGGGGAAGTTCCAAGTTCCCTGCCCCACCCAGAAGAAAGGTGGAGCTGAGCAGAGAAAAGCAGAGAAGAGAAGGAATCTGAAGAGAAGAAAGAAGAAGGAGTCAGGATGCAGAGCCAGAAGGAGACCTGAGGAAGTGATGTGGAATAGAGAAACATGTGAAGGAACTTTGCTTGTTTCTTGGCCCTGGACTGGTTGAAAGAGATCTGAGTGAGAGACCCATGGGGAGGCTGACTATGGCAGTGTTTTTATTGATTTTAATTGTGCTCTTTTCCTCCCAGATTTGTCTGGCCATTGCTGACCCTTTTCTATGGGTCCCAGCCAGAAGGTACTTTAGTCTTGTGACAGTCTTTCAGGTCTTGCTTTGGACCAATCCCTTTTTGGATGGACTTTTGCCCACGAGGGGATGGGTAACTTCAGATGTTTGATTTAAAAATTATAGCCTTTGTCTTCTATATTGTATACTCACTATATTAAAGTTCCTTTTCACTAAACTCTTATATGTTTTGTCTTGATGCAGAATCTATTTAGAGCAGGCAAGTTTGGGGATTCAGGGGTGCCCCTCTCACCCTGCCCTGTAACAGTACCTCCCCTTTTATGGGATGCTGCGATTATAATAACCAAGTACTTGTTCCCTAGGACTATTTTTATTACAACATGAATTAATTAAACTGAGGATGCTAGTACCTGGTGGACATGTAATAAAGCCAAACAGCTAAGATGGATATCTTTATGAATCTCTCGCTTTGACAATTTCACTCAATCTAATAATAAAATTTAGAATGTAAAGGAGTGGAAGATTATTCTTCAGGTAAGCTCCTATCACTATTTTGTTTCCAGCTGACCTTCTAATAAAAATTACACTGACAGGAATGACAGGCACGAGGGCTTATTTTCTTGCATAAATCACAAGGGCAGGAAAAAGGATTCATCTAGCAGTTTCTGAAAACAGTTGAATTTATGTTAGCATTGGCACAGATCTGAGAAAAATGACTACATTTGGCCAAACACTTGGTTAAACAGAAATCTCCACTAGTCTGTTGTTCTACATGAGAATGCAAATATTTGAGAACTTAACTTTGGTTTACTAGAGACAACACAACATGTAAATTCTTTAATCTCTCTGAACTATCTGCATCATCACAAGGATGTTGCAGAGATCAAAGGAGATTAAAAGTGCAGCTTTGGAAATCCTAAAGCATGTGTAGAATATTGACCTTCCAGTCTAATAGAATACTAGAGATATACCCCACCTAAACATTTACTTAATGATACTTGACACTGTTACAAGATTTCACCAAGGTCTACCAGCTTGGAGGTCACAACTATGGTATAATGGCAACTACTGATTTTTTTTGAATTTAACATTCTTAGTACTTAATATTTGTTAAGTACTAAGAAAATCCATTACATTAGCTCATCTTACCCATATCATAAGTTGCATATATTGCTATTCACATTTTACAAATTAGGAGCCTAAAGCTCAGGAGTATGAAGTTATTTGTCCAAGGTCATGTAGTCTGTAAATAGGATTGCTGAGACTCCAATCATCCTGTACAATCTAAGCTCTTTATTATGCAGACCTGACCCTCTCTGAAAGGACTGGAAGAAAGAGAATGTGGTATGGCTGTGACCATTGTGTGCCATCATTAGGGATTTAGCTATCCCTCTCTCCAATAGTCACAGAGTGAGATGAGCTGAGAAATGGTATATGTGTATTTTAATGCGTCATCATAAGGGAGCAAATGTCTGCCACCCGAAAGTATGTCTTCTTGACAAAAGACATATTTAATGGGAAGAGCTCTAAAGATTGGACAGAGATTGCTTTCAAGAAAGACATTTACATGTAAACATGCTTAGCTATAGGGACATGTGTCTCTCTCACTGTACTGGAAGACCTTTTCAATGAAAAAAGCAGGACTTAAATCTGCATACCTTTGATTACTGTGCCTTCCAAATAAATCCTTTAGTTGAGCTTCCCTTTAAGATGGTTTCTGAGAGTTACTGAGTCATCCTGAATTTTTCCCATGTAGATAAGAGGTATGCAAGATATAATTAAACTTCTCTTTTTTTTTTCTCATATCTACCTGATGACTTTTTATTATTGACCAGTCTAAAAGAGGGTTATGAGGCCCACCCTGGTGGTGCAGCAGGTTAAAGCACAGCACTAAGAAGCTTAAGTCACTTCCACATGAGTTCGATCCCCACCTGCCCTGGAGGAGATCCACATGGCGAGGCAGACCTCTCCTGACCTGCCCGCTGCTCCCCTCAGCAGTGTACTTCATCGATCTGCCTGTACTGCTCCCCGCTCTGTCTCTGGTGGGTCCTGTCACCCTCTGTATCTCTGGCCTGTACCCCAGTTCTGTATGAATAAATAAATAAATTTAAAAAAAAAGAGGATTATGAGATGATTTTCTTTATGCCCCCAACAGAATGAATTGCCATCACTAATCTTAGTAAATACTGAAACCCTCATTTCTGACAGGATTCCAAAGACCTGATAAGATTGTTCATTGGAAACTTGAAATTTAAGTCTATTTTATAATCCACTTAAACAGGGTGCTGAGACAAAATTAATTCATGACAACTTGTTCTCAAACTGTGAAATTTTGGGAACACTTCCAGTATTCATTAGCTCTCAGATTCACACTTCCACCTGTGTGTTGAAGAGCTGTTTTATCAGTTCCTAGAGCAAGAGGATAAAATATATAGAGAAACTGACTTTGTCTCATTTTCTTTTAATTTGTAATTTTTAAATGTCAGTAGACTAAGAATAGTGGTCAGGAGTTTTCTATGCCTGAATCTATCTTTAAAACTTTAGTCTTCTTTATGTCCATTTGATCTTTATGCTCTGTATTTCTCTCAAATGAGAATCTTATTTTACCAAAATTATGTATAGGATTGCTTTGTTAGGAAATGGGCACCTCATTATAACCTAAGATAGGTTTTTTGAAAATAAATTCTAAAACCAACCTTATTTAAGGCTATTCTAACCTGAACACCCTTGAGCTGAACATTACATCAAAACTAAATGAATTTCTGATATTCAGCAGAAAAATTTCACTAGAGAAAAAAATGGTCATCATCTAGATAAAATATTCACAGGTCTTTTTTTCAGGCAGCAAAGCTTAACATTTCCCAAAGCTATTGGTGGTTATGCTCCAGTTAAAGCTATCTTAGAATTCTTCCCCCTACAATGCTCACTTCATCATTCATTTCCTACTTATGAATTATGACATCCTGACCCAGCTAGAGTATCATCTCATTTAGACGGGTAACAAATTTACAGACTTTTTATATAAAATACATAATATCCATACTTCCCCATTCAACTCCCAAACATAAACCCTACTAATGTATTTAAAATTTCACAATCTTGGTAATTTAAAAATATTCTACTACGTTGATTCTCTGTTTATTCATGCTGTGGGGTACGAAGCAAAAGAGATGTTCTTTACTTCCCATTCTTGTCTATCTGAGAGAAAAAGAGATTTTGGCAATAGTAACATCTGAAAGGAAGGCTACATAGAAATTCTGGAGAAGAAAATAAATTCAATAGATTCTGCAGTCAAGGAGAATGATGGTGGCAATGACTCCTTCTACTTTTCATCTGTTCTCAATGTCCTACCTTTTGCCTATGTCTCTACTTCCTAGTTTCTGTCCCTTTCAATTATCTCATACTAACACTTTAGCTTCCACATGCAGCCCATAAATATTTCACCATTTTTAAAAATATTTTTGATAAAAGAGCAAGGGTGGGAATGATGCAGAAAAAAATTTTGGATGATGTCTTTTGTGTCCTCAATAGTTACCAATTAATGTGTATCCATGCCAGTAAATACAGAAACACACAAATGACTAAAGACATTTCTAAGGCAAGAGTGAGCTGGCTTCATTGACAAGCAGTTGCAGTCTTTAAATTCAAGAAGACTTGTCTTGGAAACTAGGGAGTTTAAAAAAAAAAAAAAAAAAAACACTGATCTAATGAGCAAGAAAATAGCTTCAGAGAAATGTATGAGAAAGTTATATTTATGATTGTAAATTTCCTAAGAAGAAAGTATTTGAAACATGTTTTGTTATTTTTTTAATAGTTAGACAAATCTTGGTGTGAACAATTTACACTTGAAGTGACTGTTCTGTCTTTAAAACACTGGGAAGCGTAGGTGTTTAATGTGTCTTCCAGACAATTACAAAGCAGTCCTTGATCAAAATCCTCTGCAAGAGATATTGACAAACCTGCTCAACTGCAAGAATCTCCTGTAGAGAAAATGATCTATGAGATTACCTGCTGGTGGGTTCATGGGTTAGATTGTCAATATCTAAAGAAGGATCACAGGAATAAACATTTGGTGTTTGCTGTTCTAACATCTATATTTATGGTCCTGTTAAAGCAGGTGGTCAATCAAAATTAGTTAAGCAATTACAATTTCCCCCAGCAACAGACAAGAAAAAGAAACTGAATTCTTTGTGATGAGAAGTCAATATAGCAAGATAATCCAAAATTGCTTTTTATTCATGTGGAGGGAATTTGGTACTATTATGTCAGTCACTTGTAATTGTCAGATTAGATGAATACAGTGAAGATGTATTGCTGTAATGAAGTCAAATACTCAATTAGATTTTATTTTTTATTCCCTTCCTACATTGTTTGAGATCCCTGCAGAATTTGGAATAGAATGTTACTTTCCCTATTGAGTTTGACTCTTTTATATTCAGCAAATATTTATTCTTTTATCTATGTTTCAATTGGAGCTGCAATGAATAGGTCCATTTTTCTCATGGATTGACTCCTGTTGTTAAGCAATGTAGGTGATATTGTTAGGCACAAAATTATTTTGGAGATGACATAAATCACTAATGCGGGATAGACTCCATTCTAGTAGCAAAACTGTAATTTCCAAAATGTTGACTTAGAGTCCAAACTCAAATTGATAAAAGACGCATCAAATAGCAAATCTTTTGAAGAATTAATGTGAAATATGGGTATAATGAGCAAGCATTTGTTTTGGTCAACTAGATTTTAAAATAATTTGACTAAGTACTTAGTCAAAGCTACCTTTTTCTCACTTATCGATCTCATTACCTTAGGCAATTTTTACATCTCTATGCATTGGCAAGCCTACCTGTTAAATTAAAGTAATAATCAAATATGCCTGGTAGAACTGTTATGAATTTTAAATTATATAAGTATGCAATTATTTTAGTACAATATTTACATCATAATAAGCACTCAATGTTATCTAATTATTAATGTATGGTTTATTATTAGGAGTAGAAAGTTAGTTAGTATTCAAGTCAATAAGCACTTATAAAAGATTTTCTAAATATATGAGAAACTAGATGAATTCAAAGGTAAATAACACAGGAACTGTCTTCAGTTTAATAGGGGTAACCCTATGTGCTTATTTTACAAGTAGATGGGATGAGATGGTGTGTTTGAAAGAAGCATATAAAAGGAATCTGAATTGAGAAAGAGGAATTAAAACTAAAGTTATTTGCAGAAGATGTGATATGTAGAGAGAACCCTTAAAACTCCATAGAAATACTAATTGATACAATCAGTTTAACAAAGTGGCAGGTTATAAAAGCAATACACAAAAATTATTGGCCTTCTATATACAAGCAATGAGCTAAAAGAGGATGAAATTAAGAAAGTGACCCCATTTGCAATCATACCAGAAAAACTTAATACTTGAAAGTAAAACTAACAAAGATATTAAAAGATCTATATAAAGGAAACTATAATATATTTTTTAAAGAAATAGAAGACAGAAAAAAATGGACAAATACTCACTGCTTAATATTGGAAGAATCAACATTGTCAAAATGGCTATCCTACCCAAAGTAATATACATATGTAAGGCAATCAACTAAAAATATCACTTTCTTCAAAGTGCTGGAACAAACATTACTAAAACTCATATGGAATCACAAAAGACTCCAAAGAGTCAAGTGATCTTGATGAAAAGGAAAACTATAGAGGAATCACACTTCCTGACTTCAAACTACAGTATAAAGTCATAATAATTAAAACAGTCTGATACTGGAACAAAAAAAGACATACTAAATAACATAATAGAATTGAGAACCCAATAAAAATCCAAACTACTGACTGACTTACAAAGAAAATAAACTCATACCTATATAATGTGTTAACCTATGACAAAGGGGCCAAGAAGTAGAATGAGTGAAACTACACCATTATCTCATACCATACCAAAAGTCAAATCAAAATGATAAAATATTTGGATGCAAAAGCTGAAACCATGAAATATATAGAAAAAAACATAGAAAACATAGGGCTAAAACTTCATAACCTAGGCCCTCCCTGGTGGTACAGCAGGTTAAAGCACAGCACTAAGAAGCTAAAGCCACTTCAGCTTGAGTTCGATCCTCACCCCTGAAGTGATCCACATGGTGCAGCAGACCTCTCCTGACCGCTGCTCCCTTCAGCAGTATACTTTGTCAGTCAGCTTGATCTGCTTCCCACTCTGTCTCTACTGAATCCTATCACTGCCCCTGCACCTCTTGACTGTACCCCAGTTCTGTATACATAAATAAATAAATTTAAAAAAAAAAAGCTTCTTAACATAAGCCTCAGTGTTGTCTTTAGGATTCATTTCTCTAAAACAGAAAAAAAAGAGAACATAAACAGCTAGGAGAACATAAACAACATAAACATAAACTACATTAAGCCTAAAAGCTCCAGCTAACAAAAGAATGCCTAACCAAAATGAAATGATACTCTATGAGATGTGGGGAAATGTTTGCACACTATACATCTGACAAGGGACTGGCATCTGAGATCTACAAAGAATTCATACAACTCAATCAAAAGAAAACAAATAATCCAATCCAAAAAGAAAAGGGGACAGAAGAGTTAAACAGGCACTTCTCCAAAGAAGACACACAGATGGCAAACACGCACATAAATTATGTTCATCACCACAAATCATCAGAGAAATGCAAATCAATATCACAATGAGATACCACCTTGCTTTGGTGAGAACAGCCCAGATCAAAAACACCAGAAACAATAAGTGATGGTGAAGATGCAGAAAAGTCAGGTGCCGACTACACTGTTGGTGGGAATACCATAAAGCCCTGTGGAAAGCAGCATGGTAGTGCTTGAAAGATCAAAAATGAGCTGCTAAACACTCAGTAATGGCATTCCTAGATATCTACCTGAAAAATTCAAAAACACCAATTTAAAAGGAAATTTGCACCCACCCCCTGGTTAATGCAACATTACTTATAACAGCCAAACTATGGAAACAGACTAAGTGCTCCCAAATAAATGTATCAAGAAGACGTAGTATATATAAACAATGGAATATTATTTGGTGATCAATAAAGATAAACTCATGCTAATTGCAGCAACATGGATGGAGCTGGAAGGAATAATGAAATAAATCAAAGTGAAGTAACTCAAAAGGAGAAAGATAAGTGAATAATGAAATAAATCAAAGTGAAGTAACTCAAAAGGAGAAAGATAAATACTGGATGGTGTTATGTATATGTTGAATATATGTAAACCAAACTGAGGATCAAATAAAGACACGCTTAAAACCCCTTGAGAGTTGATTGCAGTGTTAAAGCATCCAGAGCTGCTAGGGGATGTGGGTGGTATTGGAGTAGGGGAAAGAACAGAAGAAGGGGAGCACAAGGGACAATGGTAGTGGACTGTGGTTGAGTTGGTGATGGGTACACTACAGTGTTGTTAGCTGAGTGGGGAATGCTAGACTTTCATAATACTAACGATAACATAAGCCAATATTTCTTCAATTTAAGTAATTAATAATTGAAGGGATGAGTGTTTGAGATACTACAAGACTACAGAGTCTTCTAAAAGATTCCTACTTCTATACTGACCTAAATTCTAATTTGCTATCTATCTTGGAATAAAAAGAACTTCTAACACCTTTCAATATTCTATTGAATTTAAACCCCAAACTATTGACTTATTGACTGACTACTTGACTGACTGATTGACTTGGACTCCAACCAGATAACTGGTGATCTCTTTTCTGGTCACGCTAAACCTCTTTCACAGCAATCCCATCCTCTTCACTACAGTCTTTTCCTCTGTATTTTCCCTTCTATGAATTACTCAGCTTTACTTTGCCTAGTTAATGCTCACCAATTCTTCAGTTTTTTGAGGAAGAATTCTTTAACTTTCTTACTGTCCACCACTAATTTAAGCCAGTTTCTCAGAGAATGACCAGCAGTTTTCCTCTTAAAAAAAAATTTATCTCGGGCCCTCCCTGGTAGTGCAGCGGGTTAAAGCACAGCACTAAGAAGCTTAAACCATTTCCACATGAGTTCGAT
>NW_004567112.1:45233673-45235201 GCF_000260355.1 Condylura cristata
AAAAAAAAATAACAGATGTAATGAAGATGTGGAATAACTGTAGTAATATTATTAATGTGTAAATTAAGATAGACTACTTTTTCCTACAATGGGCAAGAAAATCCATTGAAACTTCACTTGAAATTGTTTTTGCGCATTACAAAAAAGAATTAATTTGTATTACTTTCAATAATCTACAATTTACAGAGTTGTAAAATAAATAGCAGAAATAAGAGCCAACACAGAGAACTCAAAAGAAGATGCTCTAGACCGTGCATAGTTTCTATGACAACTCCAAATGTCCGTTCCAAATGTATCTTCATCAAATGGATAACTAGAAATTATGGAGGTACATAGGAGAAATGTTTCATTCTTAGAGTGGCTGAGAGTTCTAAGCAGTCTCCATAAGAGACGTTGGGCTAAGTCTTGAAAATGTAGGTAGAATTTCAATAATGGTGAACTGCCAGAGATTTTTGGCTAAAGGAATTTTTCTGATAGCAATGAATTCTTGCAAGCAATGATATAGTCTGTGAAATAAGACAAGATGCTGTTGCAATCACCCAAGTGCAAAGCTGGTAGAGATTCTGAATCTCAATTATTGCACCAACATTTCTTCTGGCTTAGTTTACAAATATCTCTGAGCTAAATAATCCAACAAATTTTTATTTAGCATCTGATATCAAGGAGAAGAAAAAAAGCAGATATGACACTCAAATCTTGGTGTATCGGTTATGTGGATGATAAGGCAATGTTGATAGCTAAGGGCCTGTAGTTATAGCTATACTTTCTAAAGTCATAGTGAAATGAGAATAATCTCCCTGTGTGTCTATTAAGGGTATCATTTAGTACATTAATAGCATTGAGAGAAGATTTTTTTTGTTGCATACTAATAATATATCTACTTTTCTTCTGCTACAAGCATTGGCAAACATGATATGTTAAGGGCCAAATTGGTAAATATTTAAGGTTTTGTGTATTATACTGTCTCCACTGCAACTACTTAACTTTGCTGTTGGCTCAAAAATAGCAGTATGGAAACATGGATATGTACTCATTCCAACAAAACTTCATTTTTTAAAAAACAAGCAATGACAGAGAGAAGCCCAACAAGCTTCTGGTTATACAAGATGAGTGACTTATTATTAACAGGACCATTAGAACTGTGATCCAATGGGGATTATTTTATTTACCGTTGTCTCAAATAGCATTTGCAAATAAATTCTAAGAAATACATCATAAAAAATAATTAAAAATAAAATATTTTCCTTTGAACATTCAAAGCAAGTTGTAACTTTCTTACAGCATTCATCATATTGTACTTGGCATGCAAGTTATCCATACATTATCTTTAGTCTCTACTAGGATTTAAGCTCCTCTAGGATAGATAATATGTCATTTTCAATCTTTCTAGTTGATTCCTCATATATATTTAGTGCTTTAAAAAAAATTTCCTAGAAGAGTGAATGGCCTCATGCTGTATTTGTTATTTTTAATCTCTTTCATGACCTTAGTGAGATGTCCTTTCCCTTGACTACTCAGCAGAATATCA
>NW_004567112.1:45237371-45251819 GCF_000260355.1 Condylura cristata
GGTCCTATCATTACCTTTGAGCATTCTGAGATGATCAAGGTGCCAGGTTGGGAACTCGTTGCTTAGGTAATGTTGATAAAAACTGTGAAGGACTTTAGAAAGTCTCATTTAGGAAGTCCAATGAGATTAACAGCTTTTATTATTTTACTGAACTTGATAAATAACCTGAAGTGGTTTGCAGTTTCTATTTAGAATCTTCTGTCACCAAGCCTTGTAACTCTTTTACTTGTAGTTGCTATAGAAATGGTGTAAGGAATCTTGACTGATTTATGCAGAACATTTCTTTCTGACACCGTTGCCTTTAAAAGCAACATTCAGAGTTCTTTATGAAAACTGGGTCATTGTACTGTACAGAAATTATAAACACTGCTTTTTAATTAAAGGCTAGGAATAAGACTTCTGATTTTATTTTGGTTAGGTTTGATGGGTACTTTAGTTTATTTTTTACACTGTCTATTTCTCAAGGTTCTTTTTTTTTTCCTTTTTATTTATTTATTTTTTTTGTGATGGTCATGTTTGCACATTTTTCTGACAATTCCTTCCTCAATTACTTATGGGTGACTTAAACCAAAGAGGGAACATTTTATTTCCATCCATGCTACTTTTTGAATCCACTCATCTTGCTGCTAACAACTATTTTTTTGTGGGCTATCTTAAGGAATGTGAATTAATGGAGAAGGAACTCATTGCATTCTGGAATCATCTCCTATCCTGAATGTATGGCTTGTATGAGGCCTCAGACATGAATGTGAGGTAATTTTCTCTACATTCTGTGACAAGAATGAACTTAGAAGAACCAAGAGTGTTCTATTCTTGCCATAGTCAGATGAGGGGGTCAAAAGACCTTCATCTTAATTCTGACCTCAAAAAGAATCTTGGCTAATCCCTGTAATTAGAAGAATCCAATGGAATGTGGGTACCTCAGATATAGATAGCCTATAGCCTATTACCGCAGATAAAGTGATGATAACTTTTAAAAGACTTCTAAAAAATCCTCTATTTCCCTTCTCTGTTTCTTACAGAATTTGATTTTGTCCCTCTGCTTCAGTCACATTATCAGCTTAATATGTGAAGCTATGAGACCAGCTCTGCAGAAACTAGTTTTCCACAGAAGATATTTTTTAATACTCTACATGAGTACATATTTTTTTCCAGCAGTTTTGCTTTGGCCATCTCTACAGATACAGTTTGGACTGCTAAAAATGAGGAGCCACTGAGGAGCCACTGATTTAAAGGGGACTTATTTTGAACAAATCCTATAACCCTTTTTTTTTCCCAAAGCTGATAAACCTGAGATCATAGTAACTATTGGGAGAAAGAAAGACCAAGGAGAATCTAGCAATTTATTTGAGTGGGGTTTGGTGGGGGTGGAAGCTTCTTACTAGTCTGATAAATATTGAGGCATCTTTTCTGGACTCTCTTACTCCTCTTGCTTTCGACAAGAAGGTTTACAGAGAAAATTAAGAATAAATCTGTTTTGGCATGCCAAACTTAGCACTATCCATATTACTGGGACTGAACAAAAACAGTTCCCTCCTCTTTTTACTTCGATTTTTCTGTAATTTGCTTATAAATGGCTCATTTAGCTGTTCTTCATTTGCAGGAAAGCTTTCTGGGGCCTCATCAAAGTCCTCTTCTCACTTTTAAGTCTCCCTGCAGGTACCTTTCTTGATTGCTTTTAAGAATTCTTTTCTTTCAAAGAGGCTCTGAACTTACTACCTTTCTTTTATAAAACAATCTAAAATCATTTCCATATCCAAATTGTGATTTCAAGAAACTGTATTTAGAGGACTGAACAAGATGAGGGAGCTTTAAACAAATAACTGTTGTATTTCTATATTTGTTTAAAGTGAAACCATACAAAATGGAAAGGAGAAATTCAGAGTACTTGCTGAGAACTTTCAAACTCCTTATACAAAACATGTAACTGGAAATCAAAAGGTCAAGTATTTACCTCATACACATACACACACACACACACACACACACACACTCACATACATACATGTTATCTAACAATAATCCTGAGAAAGGCCCATCAGTCAATATCTACTTTCAAATTAAATTTTCAATTAATTAACAAAAGGCAATACACAAATATTTGAATTGGCCATTCAATCTACATTTTCCTTTTTCAAGAAATTTTGATATAACAAAAGAAAAAATGATTTTACTTCATTATTCATATGCACTTATGAATTGTAGAAACCATAATAAGTGAGTGAAATGTAATTTTTTTAAAAAGATTTATTTATTTATTTGTACAGAACTGGGGTACAGGCCAGAGATGCGGAGGGTGAGAGAATTCACCAGAGACAGAGTGGGGAGCAGAACAGGCAGATCGATGAAGTACACTGCTGAGGGGAGCAGCGGGCGGGTCAGGAGGGGTCTGCCACGCCATGTGGTCACCTCCGGGGCAGGCGGGAATCGAACTCATGCGGAAGTGGCTTTAGCTTCTTAGTGCAGTGCAGGGGGGCCTGAAATGTAGTTTTTAAAGTAGCCTCTACTTAAACAGAAGATCAGATAAAATAAATCTGTAAATGTGTTTGCCAAAAGCATTAAGCTGGTTTTGCAAAGGAAACCAAACATTTTCTGTGAAATAGATGACTATGATTATTAGCCCTTAATAATTCAGGTTAAATGCTGTTGAGAGATAAGTAGAAAGGAAGGAGAACAGAATCAAGAAAGAGTTATGTTATTCTTACTTACTCTTTTGTCCCCAAGACCTCTTCTCTCTTCTCTCTCTCACACCCACACACACATTCTCTTCACTGTATTTGTCAGAGCTAGTAGATGTCATGTTTACCAATTTTGCAGATTTTCATATTAACAAACTTGTAGTTGGTGGAGCAACTTTTGGAAGGAACATTGTACATGATTCAGAGTACAGGCCTGCACATCTTCAGATGTAAATTACCGCCAAGCCACCCACAATATTCTAGCCCAATGGACTTCAATTTTAAAAAGTGAAATCATTATTTCCCATTTAAAAAGCCAAAGAAAAATAATAAATAATAAAATTAGAATTGTATTTCATTAGACAATAAGGAGTGGTGGTGACTGAGGTACACTGTCCAAAATGAGCAAGTACAAGCTGCTTTAGCTAGTTATTACCATGAGTAGATTTTGCCAACCAGATGTGTTTCAAAAGATTCTTTAAATATTTTTTAAGAAAAAAATTGGTTTTATTTTTAAGAAAAAATATTAACGCTTTTTCTAATACTATTTTACAAAAACAAAAAGCCTAGCATTATATTAGAAAATAAAAATAATCAGGGCTCTCCTTAGTGGCGCAATGGGTTAAAGCACTGCATTATGAAGCGCTGAAAAGCCACTGCAGCACGAGTTCATCCCCAGCCAGGGAGCTGACCCACATGGTGGCAGACCTCTCCTGACCCGTCCTCTGCTCCCCTCAGCAGTGTGTACTTTGTCAACTTGCCTGTTCTGCTCCCCACTCAGTCTCTAGTGATTCCTCTCACCTCCCATGTACCTCTGGCCTGTACCCCAATTCTGTATACATAAATAAATAAATCTTTAAAATAATAATAATAATCATTAGCCAATGGGTACTGGTTTTCTCTTAAATATTCAATTCAGAAGGAAGTTAATGAACTTACATACACTCTAATTTTTTCAAATTAAAACATCATTCTTGTTGTCATTTTACTTTGATCCCATGTTCTATATACACATGCTACACAACAAAATAAAACAAAATATCTCTACAACTTCCAATTCAGGACCAAGATGCTATAATGTACTTCTCTTTATTCTTCCCACTATATACAGCGAAACTTCTGCATGATATATGTAAAGTAAATATAAGTAGCTATTGGAGAATGAAATAATATGGTCAACCCGGAACCTTGGGACACATGGAACAGCATAGTGGTACTAACAAAGGCTTAGTGGGAAACTTCACTTAATTGACCAGCAAGCTTCACCTTTCATCTGCTCCAGTAGTGTCAAAGGAGATTCAAACAACATCTAGAATTTACATCACAATACTCAAGGTGTCCAAGTTATGGCTGATATGAAGAAACCAGGAAATGTAAGTTCTGACCAAAAAAAGACCATTAGCAGATGCCAACACTAAATGACAACAATATACATAAAAAATAAAATAAACAAAAACTATTCAGGACAAAATTTTAAAGGTCATCATGAAATTTTTATAAGCAATTAGGAGCATACTTGAAACAAATTTAAAAAAATAAAGTCTCAGTAAAGAAATAGAAACTTAAAAACATGGATACTTCACAACTGAAAAATTCACTGTTAAATAGAAAACTTAAAGGATGGGCTCAATAGCAGAATGGAGAAGACAAAAGAAAAATATCAATGACCCTGAAGAAAAAAAAAAAAAAAAAACGACCCTGAAAAATAAAGAGAGCACAAACTGAAGAATAATGAACCCATCATAAAATACCCATGGAATTATAATAATGAATCTAACATTCGTGCCACCAGAATCCCAGGATAGAAGCAGGAGTTTGGGGCTAAAAAGGTATTCCCAAATTTGCAAAAGACATAAAACTACAGATTCAAGAAGTTGAGTGAATTCTACTTAGGATAAACACAAAGAGATCCATGCCAAGATGCATTATAATTAACTTCAATTAAAGGGGAAAAAAATATTGAAATCAGCAAAAGAGAAAAGACAACTTATCTATAGGGTTAAAACAATTCAAATGCTGGATTTCTCATCAGAAACTATAAAGGTCACATAAAGCAGTATGTTTCCCTTGTGCTAAAAGAAAAAAACTATCAATTCTAGACTCATGTTCAGCAAAATTATCAGTAATGAAGACATTCTCAGATGAAGTTAAATTAAAAGTTTGCCACAAATAGCCCTCCCCTGTAGAATGTTCTTTAAAGACGAAGGAAGTGATTACAGAAAGAATCTTGGCACATTAGGAATGGAAAAAAAAAAAAAAGACTAATTACAATCATTCTCTTCTTCATTTTCTAAATTATATTTGATGGTTGAAACCAAAAGTTTAACATCTGTGATGTGATTCTCACACATGTGGAGCAATATGTAAGATAATTATAATGAGAAGAAGGTAAAGGACATTAACAGAGGTGAAGTTTTTACCTTTCACTCAAACTGGTGTAGAGGTTCAGAATATGTCACTCCAAAATATGTCACATTCGCATGGTGATTATTTTTAGTTAAATACATTTAAGAAATAATTGGTATAAGAAGGACAGTTTAACCCTCTTTTGTCAACCTGAATGCAGGAGATAAATCTTCCATGTATAAGTTACTCTCCTTATATAAGGAGGGTAGAAAACATCCTTATAGCCACACACTGGGAGTTTAGGACTAAAAAGGCCATCTGAATAAACTGTCAATTCTTCACCACTTACTAGCTCTGGCCCAAAAGGCTATGCCTTGTCAATTCTACATAATTATTGTTTATTTTAATATGTCAAAGATATCAGAACTTCCTAGCCTGGTCACTCATTTGAATTTCGTATCTTTATGGAGCACCTATACACACAACGTTATTTTACATGAGTTTTCTCATGTAAACTGTCTTGTGCCGATTTAATTATTAGCTAAAGAACCAAAAAGAAAAAAAAAGTTTCTGACCCTAACACTGGTCTGTATCTATCTTGATGATGTTGGTGGCTAAGAAGGGGGAAGGGCCACTTTTACATTGTTGGTGCAAATGCCAAGTGGTACAGCCACTGCGGACAAGCAGTATGAAAGTTCTTCAAAAAATTAAAAACAGACTATCCTAAAATCCAGCAGTCATACTTCTGGGGGATTGGGGAAAGATACATACTGTATGAGAAAAACACTGTATATGATCTGAGAAATTTGTGGGGCCCATGGCTTTCGACATAGGGGACATGGGGAGATGTTGATCAATTTGCAGTTATTAGTTGAGTAAGTTTGAGGGGCTTAAGGGTGATTGTAGTTAAAAATACTGTAAATTTAACATTTTTTAAAAGAATAGATCATAAATGTTTTCATACAACTTAGACTTCGTATATGTCAATTACATTGAAAAGAAAAATACAGACATATTGCACCAATGTCAATGTCAATTTCCTTCATAAGTTGTAGTCATTGGAGAAAACTGGGTGAGAACTCTATTATCTTTGCAATTTCTGTGAATTTATAAATTTCAAAATAAAAATTTTTTTAAACCACTAGCTTTTTTAAAAGTCAAAATGGAAAGCTGGGTGAGAGTGCTATGGAAAAAAAAGTCAAAATGGAAAGCTGGGTGAGTATATTATCTTTGCAACTTTCTGTAAATTTATAAATGTTTCAAATTAAAAGATTTTTGGTTTTTTTGTTGTTTTTTTTTAGTTAAGGATGCAAAGACATTTCTATTTGAGATGATGAAAATGTCTTGGAAATAGATACTGGTTCTGGTTGCACAAAGTTGTAAACATACTTTTTTTTTATTTTATAGTAAACATACTTAAATGGTACTAAATTGGTCTAAAAAGGCAAAAATGGTAATTTTATGGTATGTATATTTTAACACACTAAATAAAGGGCTCTAGAGTATCTTTCCTTGAAATTATCAGGCTCAATCTTTTAGAAAATGTAAAATTGATTCATAGCAGGGACAAAGGAATGTTGTAGTACTGCTTAACATGGAAATTGGCTCAATTTCTCTGTACCGTTCATTCCTCAGCATTTAGCATCTTAAATGGTTTTATTTTTTTTAGATGAATCACCATTGAAAGTAAACATTCCCATTCTGCTGCTCTTCTCCCCCTTAATGATGTTTGGCGCCATCAGGTGATGAAGTAAAAGATCAAATTTCCAGAGGGATTAGTATAGTCTGTTAAAAGTAGGAAGCTAACTCAGAGGTTTTAACCTGCAGTGACAAATGGCTCTGGGCTATGATCAGCTCTGCAAATAGATTAAGTCCTTTTACTCCTCAGTAATAATACCAACCTGTCAAATCCTAAAAATAGATTTTGCAAACCACCTGGCCTATTTTCCTTCCATGATTTGAGAGAGAAAAAAAAAAAAACTCTTTTGCCAGACCTCAGTAATTCTTTTTCACTGAATTAAGAAATTCAATATGTAATGTTGATTTTCCTGACAACATGTCTCCTTTAAATATTTTTTATGACTTTACACTAAAATGTGTGATTTCAAAGGAAATAAGTTTCTAAACAAATTGAGTTCCAACAAAATTTAGGTGGGAGCAGGAACTTTCTTAAAGCTTGTACATATTTTATTTGAGATTAAATTTAAAATTATTTAAACATTTATAATGAGTAGTCTTGAGTTTGTTAAGGACAGTTCCTGGAAAATCTAATTATCTCCATCATTTTCTAACAGAGGCTATAGTTGCAGAAACATCAGCCTTCTCAGATAACAAATGGTTTAGTGGCAGTGAAAGCAACAGATTTCTCCTTTTTTTTTTTTTTAAGAGAAGAAAGTGTCCCTCCCCCTTTAAATTTGCTTCCCTTGATTAATCTCTCTGTAAGGTGAAATTCACTTTACATTATCTAGGCAAATGTCTATGAAAGAAAGCTGGCAGTACATTCTATATTTGTTGTGACCAAAAAGAAACCAACATAGGCCCTCCCTGGTGGCGCAGTGAGTTAAATAAAGCACAGCACTAAGAAGCTAAAGCCACTTCAGCCTGAGTTCCATCCCTGCCTGCCCCAGAGGTGCTCCACATGGCCCAGCAAGACCTCTCCTGGCCCGCCCACTGCTCCTCTCAGCAGTATACTTCGTCCAATTGCCTGTTCTGCTCCCCACTCTGTCTCTGGTGAATCCTCTCACCACCCCTTCACTTCTGGCCTGTACCCCAGTTACAAATAAATAAATTTTTTAAAAAAAAACAACAATAATAATTGTTCTTTACATATATACCCCTTGTTGGGTCAAAAGAATAGGAATAATAATAATGGAAGTTGTTATTATACTAAGAGCTATGTGGCTGTATTAATAATAGGAGTTGCTAGTTATGAAACACTATGTATCAGGAACCATGCTGGAGATTTTAGACAGAGGTTAAGAGTAGACAATGAAGCCAAACAGTTCCTGTTCCAATCCATGTCCGCCACTTACTAGCTCTTTGACTTCACACGGGTGTTTCCCCTCACTTAGCCCCCGCCTTTGTAAATGAGGGAATTATGGCTCCATTTTTCTAGGGTTGTGTGAAGCGTAATTGAGATACTATAGATACTTTAACACAGCCCTAACATATAGAAAGTACTTAGTAAAAGTGAGTCTCATTAATTTAATATTCATAACTTGCAAACTATACAGCATTCTTCAGACAGAGGCCTGGAAAGATTAAACAATTTGTCCCAAATACAGAATTTTAATCCGTGGCCACCTGCCCTTAAACCCGTGCTGTTTTCCCACCTCTATGATGCTATGATTTATGATTCTGTTCATATTCCTGGAAGTTAAGAACAAACAAAAAACAACTTAATATGGGCTTATTAGATCTCACTACAGTTTTCTCATCCAGGAATTCTCTTTCCCCTCCCACCCACCACCCTCTTCAACCTTTTCCTCTTCCTTTGTCTTTGGCAAAGTGAAGAGTCTGATGGCTGAATCACAAAATTTCCTAAGTTGAGATGGGGACTGCCCAGAGAGAGGAAAACTGTGGAAATCAGGGTCTCAAATGCCTGTTCTAACTGTCCATGCTCAATACATTCTCTGATTGTGACAGCCCAACACAGACAGAACTGGACTCTCCAAGTGACCACGGGTTTGAGTAATGCACCCAACTGGGGCTCTTTGGATACACACCAGTGACAGCTGTAAACCGCCAATGCCACTCCAAGTGCTTCATTACATGGGATCTTCCAACAGCAATGAAATAAGAGACTGATGACTGCTGTCATTGAAAGAACATTGCTTATCTGGGAATATTTACTCATGCTCCTCTTTCCATCTTTATCATCTTCTCTAATTGAGTTTACCTGTTTGCTAATACTTTGTACATGCCGTGTTTTTCTTTGCCTGGCTCAGGCAAGATTGATTGCCTCTCCTCCCCTCTGCTTCTTTGCTTCCTACTCTTCTGTATCATCATCACCACCATTAGTATTAATACTGTTTCATTTCCCATGGTTCTCTAAGTGTATTTTTCCCACCGGGAAGTGCCTCCAAAGATTTCCTAACCCTTCTTTAAAAATATTTTTCCATTTAACAATTAAGGTTGCAAATCCATGCCTGCAACTCTTCCTATTTAGAATAGGTTGTCGAATCTTGTTGTTAATGACGTCTGTTGCCTGACAAAAATATATTTCCCCAACAACTATATGATCCCCCCACTTGTCTCATGCAACCTGATTGAAAACCTCCATTTTAGTTTTATGGCTTTGACTGTCACCTTTGTAAATTGCAGAGCCAGTTTCGCCAGACGCCCCTGAAGCTGGGAATTCATTTCAAACTGATATTTTTGGTGTGACCACATGTGGCCCTATTTGTTCACTGAAACCTGCAGGAATGGGAATGTGGGCATTTTAAAATCTCACCAGGCTTTCATCTCTCGTGCTGGGCTGTCCCTTTGCTGACACGGACCATTATTTTCCCCTCACTCACTCAGCTTCTCTGATTTGCTTTCTACAATCCTACACATTTCTCATCAGCTTGTTGTGAGTTCTGACACATCCCAAGTAAGTTATTTATTTTGACAGTTGTGTGTGTAATACATCTAATGTGGGATGAACCTAACAGTCAGATAACCAGTTATTTTAGTCCTGGGAAACAACTTCATTATCTTGTGAAATGTACTTTCAACACTCAATCCTAGCAAGTAATGAATGATATTGTATAACACGTTTGTGGCAATTACCTGTGGAATTGAAGACTCCCTATGGTGCTATTGATAGAATGCAAGGTGAGACCCTTTTTCTTGTAGAAGTCCAGGGATTCTGTTCAAGACCAGCAAACATGAAATGCAAGCACAGAACATGTGTACGACTGAACTCGAGGTAATGACCTGTCCCCACCTCTGCTCGGCAAGCCTCCATCCCCACCTACTTCAGGCTCAGCCTTGCTCTAGGCTTTAAGAATATCTGATCCTCCTTAGAAAGAACTTAAGGACCCTTAGACCAGAAGCCCTAATACTTTTCACAGGGTCAGTCTTTATTTGATTTTGTTGTGATTGTAAGCCCTTATTCTGGACAATCAATATGACTGTGGTAATGAGTTCTCTGTATCCTCTCTGTTGCTTACTATATTGAGTGACATTTGGGTCCTTTTGTAGACCTCACTCGGGTATATATTAATTTCTCCACGGGATCACTGCATGTCTCTCCCTGTGTAGACACTGGTTCAGCCAGATCTTCTCCTCTACCTGATGGTCCCTAAATGTGGTTTATTTCTCAGTCCCTGTACAAGTCAACAAATATGCAGCCACATATTCCTCTGTCTGACCCTCTAGAAATTCCCAGCAAACAGATTTAAATCCTAAAGTGCCTTACTAGTATCTAAATCTTCTTGCTATGTCAAATACTGCAGACACTCCTCTGCACTATCCCTTTCAGGTCCACTTCTATGCCCCCCTACATGCTGAAGAATCATGCACAGCTACTTTTAAAGGGAGTAAGCATCACCCAACCTTTATTTAATGGGATGAATCCCTTGCCTGTTCTGCTCCCCACTCTGTCTCTGGTGAATCCACTGCCCCTGTACCTGTGGACTGCATCCCACTTTGTATGCATAAATAATTTTTTAAATAATTTCTTAAACACTCCTAAGTGCAGTTAGCTCTTGGTGAATCCCACCAAACACAGGAGAGGTTTTAGCTTTCTCCAAAGAATAATCTCCTTTCTCCAGTACCAGCTTTCTTTGCATAATTGAGGGGTAAGGGGCTGCTGGTATGATCTCTCTATATAAGAGTGGTGGTGAGGTAGCTGTCAGGCCTTTCCTAAATTTAGAATGTGTGGCACTTAATACCTTTCTATTCAGCTGTGTATAATTGCCAACAATTCCAGGGAAATGAAAAAAAAATCCTAATTAGCACATCACACTTTCATTTTATAGTAATTCTTCATTGAATGTCTATCAAGTTCTAAGCATGTGTTATTTTATTTAACCTCTCCTGTATTATTTCACTTGTTTTATAAATGAGACTGAGATTCTTCAAAATTATGTAACTTGTCCTAGATCAAATAGTGAATAAAGAATACACTTTCATTAATTCAATATATATTTCAGCAGGTAATGGGTTCTAGGGACCAACCTGAGTGTTGATGGTATAACAGAGACACAGAACTGGCTGTATCTTTTTTTTGTTTTACGACTTATTTATTTATGCATACAGAAATGGGGCACAGGCCAGAGGTGCAGGGGCAGTGAGAGGACTCACTAGAGACAGATTGGGGAGCAGAACAAGCAGATAGGCGAAGTACACTGCTGAGGGAAGGAAACAGCCAGCGGGTCAGAAAAGGTCTGCCTGCCATGTGGGTCACCTCCGGGGCTCTGATCAAACTTGCACTAAAGAGGCTGTGACGAGCTTACAGTGCTGCGTCCTAACCCGTTGCACCACCAGGGAGCGCCAGGCTATATCCTTTTACCCAACTAACTGTATGAGTTGTTTGAGGAAGGAAATGTGTTTTAGTAATCCCTACAACTCATGACTGTGACATTGCATATACTGAGCTCAATAATCACTTATACACTGAAGCAATCAGTCATCTGCTATCTTGTAGGTCAGTGATTTTCAAAGAGGAGCTATTTACTCTGCAGGGTATCATTGGGAATGTATAAAGACACTTTTGCTCATCACAACTGATACCCATTGGGCAAGAAGCCAGGGATGTTACAAAGTATCCTATAAAGCAGCAGGACACCTTCCTCACACACATACACATATGCACAGCAAATAACAGTCCAGACCATATGAAGTTCTGACCCCTCCACTCTATGACAGCCACAATTAACTTGGCTGCTTTAGCCAGTCCTATAGTGCTAACAGATGGATCCTATAACCAGGTGTGTAAGGGAAAATACCATAAAATCAGTCCCTTGATAATTATGTTCCCATTTAAGCCTCACATAACGGCGCATAAATATAATCTTCCAGAGGACTTCCTTTTCTGAAGCAGTGACTTTTCTGCTTCCTCTACACTTTCATTTATTTAAACCTTGTCTCAGACTCTATTAGATAATAATTTATTGGTGATAAGAGTAAATATCAGTTGTTATGCCTACCAAGCTTCTGAAATTGCTTATTCGTTTGGAATTATTCCCAGTCTCTCCCAGAGAATAGGCTTACAGTGGTTGCGCTCACCTCTTGACCACAGCTGGCAGATACCTGAGTTAGTCTGAGTAATCTAGCCTTTCCTGGCATTTTGAACCTTGATTAAAGAAATAGAGGGGCTGCAGATCTGCCTAGGTCTGGTCTTCCTAGAACACTGTATCTTTTACTTTGTCTTCATTTCTGTAATTATTCCTAATCATCCCAACTTTCCACTTTCAGATTAACTAGATAAAATGCATTCCTCTGAGTTGTTACCAGAACAAAGGTAAATAATACAAAGCACAACAACTCAATGTAGACAACATTAAAAAACACAGCACAGGCCCTCCCTGGTGGCACAGTGAGTTAAATAAAGCACAGCACTAAGAAGCTAAAGCTACTTCCGCATGAGTTCGATCCCAGCCTGCCCCAGATGGGGCAGCAGACCTCTACTGACGCGCCCGCTGCTCCCCTCAGCAGTGTACTTCCTCGATCTGCCTGTTCTGCTCCCCGCTCAGTGTCTGGTGAATCTTCTTACCCTCCGCATCTCTGGCCTGTACCCCACCCAGTTCCATATGAATAAATAAATAAATCTTTTAAAAAAAAACCAAAACACTACTTTTAGAAATGACTTGAGGCAGCTAACATGAGAAGCACTGGCATAATGAGAACAAAAGCTAGCAACAGAAAGCAGAAGACCAAACACCAATGAATTTGAGAGTAAACAAAGAATTTCCGCAGTTTGAGTCCTCCTTCCCACCTGCTACTCCCATGATACCCATACATATTCTCTCCATGTTATTTCCCTCCTTATTCAAGTATCATGAAAATGCTATGTTTCACATCAGTAGTGTACACTGCTGTTAGTGTACTAAAATAAACATTATTTTGTTAATCTCTACTTCCAATCTTCTCTTCCATAGGTCTTCCCAGGAGACCATGGAGAAGCCATCCATAATTTTCAAGAGTTGCACACAGAACCGGATAGTAGTGATTCATCCCAATGAAACAAAAAAAATCTATGCACTCACCGGAAAAACCTTTGTGTATCTTTTCCTCTATTTTCAATATCAAAAATTACAGCCACCCTAAGCCCATCTATGAATGCTTGGCTAAGAATTCTGTTTCTAGACTTTGCTGGGCAATAGAAATGAAGAGAAAAAAAAAAGACATTAAAAGTGAAACAAGGTCCCTGCCCCAAAACAGCTCACTTTAGCAAAAGGTAGTAGACATATAAATCAACAGTCTTTCTCTGGTCCACTGAATATCTTTCAATTTTATAATACTAACTTTCAGTTTTATTCTAACTATGCTGCAGTCTTCCAGAGCTATCGTTTATGCCAAGCTTACCTGTCTTTGAATTGCCATAGTTTAAAGGGCCTCTGACTTTTCATTGGTATTAGGAAAAATATATAGTTGGAGGTCTTTTGTAATTTTTGTGTAATTGTATATATGTTTACTCAATTATTATAATTTATAATATTATCATTTGTAATCATTTATTGACCAATTATCATTTATTTAACATGAATCACCTACAGTTTCTAAAAGTTTGCTTTATAAGCAGGTTGAGGTATCACAAATGTGTAAATTCCTGGAAGGTAGGGGGTTGCAGAGGAAAGGTTTCACTGGGTGTGTCTGATTAAATCCTGCTAAGCTTGGTTAAGTGTTTTGATTCTCAGTGTATACTGTACCTCCACGGAAAAGGACAGTGGGGGTCAGCTTATGGACTCTTACCAGCCCTGAACCTTTGATGTAATGGAAATAGCACAGGATGAAGAATTAGAGCATGGGCTCAAGTCCAGTTCAGTCTCTCCTCAGCTGTGTGAGTCTGAATTAAATTCATATCTGTTTTAAGTCTCATTCCATATCCACTTGGCAATGACAAAGAGCATAACCCTAATAAGTAATCATCAACACTCAATGAGTCAGAAAATAAATGAAAAGTATTTTATCAATTATAAATGACTCTGCAAACTATAGTATTGGAGGCAGCCTGGCATAAAAGAATGACAATGAGCTTGGAGTTAGATAAACCTGGTTTTAAATCTAATGTTCATCATTTAGGAACCATGTGTTCCTTGGGATGTCACTTAACCTCTCTGGGCCTTACTTTTCTCTTCTATAAAATGATATTTTATGGCCCTCCCTGGTGGCGCAGCGGGTTGAAGCACAGCACTGAGAATCTAAAGCTGCTTCCGCATGAGTTCAACTCCCGCCTGCCCCGGAGGTGACCACATGGCGTGGCAGACCTCTCCTG
>NW_004567112.1:45252679-45254026 GCF_000260355.1 Condylura cristata
ATATCATTTTAAACAATTCTTAGGGCTAAAGCAGTCATAAAAACTCCATTTCAAAGAACTATATATTTTTTAACAACTGCTTGTGGTTTTAGATGGCTGCTTATCCTCTCCTCTACAAGGGCTTAAGTCTAATGTCAAAACATCTGGCAATTACCTTGGACATGGATGTCAATCCCTTAGACAATGAAACTTCTAATATTCCATTAGGAAATAAAGATCACTGAGACACCTGAACACTTGTATATTAAAATGGATCATGAAGCTGAATTTTTGTAGCAACCATGACTCCATGCTAGACATGTCATAAGACTAAAAGAGAGTTTTGATAAGTTATTTAAGCAATTTCGCTTGAGGTCACTAACCTTTCTGGACTGTTTGTGCAAAAACATTTATTGATCATGAGCTAAGTAACCATTGTGATCAACATGGGGTAAAACAATGAAAAGGTACATATAAGTCATGACTTTAGGATTTTTAGAATATATGTTTTTAATTCAAATACAGTTAAATGAATTTCCTGTGACCTGATAGTTAAGATTGGACTCTAGAAGGACTGTGCAAGGAAATGTGAACCTACATTTACTTGAAAACATCAAGATTGATTTCAAAGCTCATTTAGTGCCTCCTTCACTGAAGACCTTACAACCATTTGCTTTCTAAGAGAGGAATGGTTTCAGAGCAAAGTGTGGTGCTGATATAACCTTAAGAACAATGTGAATCTTCTAGAGAGAAAAGGAAATGCCCACTTTGCTGAGAAGAGAAAAACCAACATGTGTCCAAACATTTCCCCTAGCATCTCTTGGTGCTCACCATTATAACTACGCATTACTATTCACAGTTTCAAGTTTTTCTATACAACCACAGGCAAACATAGTGCAAACTACTTACACTCATCATCCAGGATAGAAGATTAGTTTAACTGGTTTGAGGAAAATTTGTATCAATGGTACAAGCATTGGTACAATGGACTTTTAATAATGGGTGGGAAGGGCAGTGTTAGGCACCCAACTTCAGAAGTTCCTGAAGGCCAGCCAAGGACAAGCACTGATTACATTTGCATCTTCTTCACAGGTGTGTTGGCATTACTCAAGATGTCATTCTGCCCAAAGTCAGCAGACAGAGGATGTCCTCATCCACAACTCTCCAGCAGAAATTGCTTCTTAATCAGGGAGTCCTTTTCCAATAAGGTCTAAAGAGAGCCTCACCAGGCCCTCCCTGGTGGTTCAACAGGTTAAACTGCAGCACTGCAAGCAAGCTGCAACCACTTCAGTGTGATTTCGATCCTTGGTCCTAGAGGTGACCCACATGGCACGGCAGACTTCTCCTGACCCGCCGACTGCTCCCCTC
>NW_004567112.1:45254281-45289715 GCF_000260355.1 Condylura cristata
TTTTTTTTTTTTTTTTAGATAGGACTTCCGACTCGCTTTCACCGGGGGAAAAAAAAAGAAAGAAAGTATCTCTCCTCTTTGAAAAACATTCAAAAAAGAAAAGCAAATAGAAATTGGAGGCTGTTTCCATTTCTAAAGACTTTGGTAAATGATTTGTTTTTGAAATTTCTTCCTGGGATTTATATCATTTCCCTCCCACCTTACCTCTCCTGTGTCCATCTTGGAGACAAGCACCTCGTTTATCTTTGGGAGACAGTAATGCAGAAACTGTAACTGAGCAGATTTCCCCTTGAGGATCAAAATATTTGTGTTAAATGAAATGAGAAATCTGCTAAGTGGCGGCATGAATCCCCCAGGGAAGGATATTTTGTAATTTTGAAAAATTCCTACTGAAATTCTCTTCTTGCCAAGAAAAGAGGAATGATTTCTATTAAAATTACTTCATGTCTGAATTACTCTCTTCCCCCCGGGAACATATAACATTACAGCTTTTACACTCAGTAATTTAGAAGGACGGGGGACACCTTATTTGGAAAGCACACAAGCTTAACACAAAATGTTGGGTATTAAGTATTTTTTTCCACAAAAGTCTCCTATTGAAAATTTTGCATTGAAACTGTTCAAATAAACCTCATTTCAAACTGGTTTCTATGATTGTCTATATAAGTCCTTTTAACATTCTACAATTATCCCACCATTACCTGAAACTGTAGAGAAAATTCTTTGATTCTTTGAGTGCAAGAGTTGCACTTTTCATAGAAAACAAGATAGGCTGTGTCAACATTAATAAAGTAGTTGAATGTTTTGATGCTAGTAAAGTCAATAAATTTTGTCTATGTGAGCAGGTAGGCCAGGAGTAATGGTTTTAGAAAGCCATAATGGAAGGAATATAGGCTTTGATACATGTGGAAATTTTGGTCAAGTGTTGCAGTCCAAGGTGCTGTGCAGACAAAGCTTCTATGGCCAAAATCAGGTTAAGAAAAAGATGCCATGAAAGATGAATGGTCTGCCATGATCCCAGGTAGTCAAGTAAAATTGTCACCTTCGCTATGTGTTCCTCTCTGGTGAAACTAGAGTTGCTTCCTGTGTTTTCTAATTGTGGACTGTGACTAGATATCATTTTAGTAATAAGATTTATTTTTTATAAAACTAAAAAAAATCTGCATTAATCATTCTTTTTTAAAGTTGTCCCTAAAATTTTGGGGGAAAGTAATTAAATTAAGTAATTTGTGGTCTGAACAGAACAAGTTATCTTTGGGATCAATGGAAAAGCTACAAGTATGCAAGATCCACTTCTATATGTTGAAAGTCAGTAATTATTTGGATTATTAATTAATTATTAATTGATTTATCCTGATGTAGAGTAGGAGGCTTTATCCAGGCAGGGTTTCCAGTATTAGTACTGTGTTAGTGGACTGGGACTAAATAGAAGCAGGTGTAGAATGATTGAAACAGCAAAGATACAAGATTATCAACTCACTAGAACAAGTCCCAGACTGTGCACACACACATACACACACACACACTTCTTTCCCACCAGTGGGACAGAATATATCTATCTCACTGTAAAATCCAAATGAACCAAATTATTTGCACTTTTTACAGTACAAAGCATGACAGAAATGCTAACACTGTCATTAGTAGTAGTATTTGTAAATATGCTTAATTTCTATGCTAATTACTTGAAGTAGTGCTATCTAAAACATAGATAATCTGAATTTATTTCCTCATGTTTTAGCAATTGTTAATTAGCACAGTTTCATCAATATCTTTAGGCAGCTATCATCAGAGTATACATACCTCAGAAAGTCACAACACAAATGAAACATTTCCCAAAACATTCAGTGATGATTCCTGGGTCATATTTCCAATTAGTGTGGAAGGTGAACTGGAACCTTCTTTTATAGTATACCCTGCTGCTGTTTATTTATCTTTATAATAATATCTCTTTGCACTACTAGACTTGAATGAATGGTGCAGACTGGTTGAAATATCAACAAAATCATTTTGTACTCCCTGAGTAATCACCACCTGAAACCCTACTTTGAGAGATGGTACATTATAAAAAATTTTGGTCTAAGAGAAAACTTGCCATAGATCACCAACATGTAGGTTTATACAATATAGGTATGAATGGTACCCAAATGAATGAATAACCTAGTTTATACAGTGCAAAAAAGAATAAAAGCAACATGCCATGCCTGATCTTTCATAGTCTTCCCCCTCCAGTTCAGGTATAAAATGATGTCTTAATTTTCAGAGAATTAGGGTCTGGAGTAATACATAAAAATAACAGCTATCATTTAGTGTAGAAAAAAATAATTCTAGGTAAGACAAACATAGTATAGATGATCTTTATAGCAATGACATGATATATTATCCTCACTTTACAAATGGAAACTTAAATTTAAACATTTAACTATTGTTTAGAATTTACTAAATAGCAGCTACTTAAGGAAAGTGCCAAGATCTGTACCTTCAAAGTTCATGCTCTTTTCACATGGCATTATTTCAACATGCTGGTATTAGAAAGTTCATTATAATCATTTTTCTTCCACTAGTTTAGTTCAATTGGTGTTAACTGTGTGCAGGAAGACAGAAATATTACATTATCAACCCAAGGTCAGGTCATTTGAAAATGGCAAAGCTGGACCACGAATCCAGTCTTCTGGCATCATGAGGGTTTTGTCCACTTCTCTGGTCAGCCTTCAGGACCAGCCCACAATGAATCAAATGGCCCACTAGACTCTGTGTTTCTGGTGGAATCCTTCTCCTCTAAAATAATTCTTAGATGTTACAAAGTGGCCATCACTTTAAAAATTCACAAGTTGATCCCATAAAGGTTTGTGATACTGGTGCTGACTGGTAGAGCAGTAATGAGACTTTGTGGTTTCTGAGATGGACATGAGATTATAGAAGAGGACATTTAAAGGGGACATAGTTAACTTTGGAACTGATTTGTTCCTAAGCAGGGAAAGTCTTGGGATTTTTAGAACAGAAGTAAAAAGTAGCTGAGATAGAATGGTGTGTCTGTCTGTAAACTTGCCTATGCCCTTGTGCAAATCAAAGCCCCATTGTCCCTTTTTACAAACGGAAATATCAATATAGATCTATTAAATTACAGATTAAGAGTAAGTAGTAACTAACCCAATGACTATAAAGCAGTCTATCCAAGAACTGTGCAACAGAAATTATTAAAATTAATGATCTGGGCAGCTTGCAGGTAAGGTACCTGCTCCAATTTGAGGCAAGTTCTTTCAAGTTTTTTTTTTTTTTAAGAGTTCTGCCTCAATTCATTGAATCAGATTATTTAAATGAAATACACTTAATAAGTTCCCTTGGGCATCACTTGATACTTCTTTTCTATTCCTTTTACCTTTTTTGTAATAGATTTAATACCTACGTAATACGAAGTGCCATGGTTACTACAAATCATAGGAGACTAAATAAATATTTGAGAGAGCAGGAGAGATTTGATTAAATTGCTGAAAATGAAAGGTTGAGTACTATTTCCCACACCAAATAGACTTTTTTTGCTTAAGTGTACACTGCCAACAGTGGATTTAGTTTTCATAGTGCCAGACATTTTTAAATGGGTAAATTGCCAGCATGACCATTTCCGTTTTTCTTTCTTGTTTAAGCCTCAACATATTTTTCATCCTTGACTTTAATCCAAGCATGTAAGTTATGGCCAAGAATTGAAGGTTTGATAATAAGGGGTTGTAATAGTGGAGCTTTATTGCAAAATGTACCTGGAGTGGGCAGGAATATTTATATTATAAATGTGGATTTTAGACACATGAGATTTACTGTATGTCAAAAATAGAGCCCTTCTTGATAAGTGGTCATGAATGGGGGAACTCAGCAAAGATGAATTAGTAATAACTATAGCAATGTCAGGAAATTTGGAACAAGCAAAAAAGATTAGCAGGTGCCTCTTATGGAAAACTGTGCTGTTTAGCACATTTCATTTAAATGTTCCAGCTCTATAAAAAAAAAAAAAAAAAGCCTGATCTTTAGATTCCCCCCTTTGAAATGGTTATACTCACCTAATGAGTTAAACAGTGTCTTTGATACTTTTTCATTTTATAACTCTATGAGAGCCATAATTTTACCTTTTTTTTAAATAATCTTTTCCCAGTTTTAATAACATAGCATGAGTGCCTACTGTGCTAAATTCTCCATGTGCATTTTCTCATTTAGCCATACAACTGTATATAGAAGCTTATTTCCCTATTAAAAAGATGCACTGAATGTTAGATAGATCAAGTAAACTGCCCGTGTAAGAAATGAGATTGAAAATCAGAGACGTGTCCTTTCCTACCCAGAAAATGTAGAAAAATTTTGGCTAGTTCTCTACCACTTCTCACTAAATGAGTTCATCCTGCAAAAAGTTCTTGGTTTATTTTCCTTCTGAGAACATATTCTTATTTATGCATACAGAACTGGGGTACAGGCAAGAGGTACAGGCAGGTCCCAGTCCATATCTTGTCTGCAAATTCACCAAAATGCACCTTTTACTGATGACTGATAATGAAGATATCTTCTTAAGAGAGTTCATTAAGTTCTCGTTTACAGGTTTCTCCAGATGGCTGAGAACTGAAGAATGATGGGGAGAAGTAAAAGTTCTGAGTTTTTAAGATGAAAAGAAGGAGGTCATGGGCCCTCCCTGGTGGCGCATAGGTTAAAGCACAGCATCGAGAAGCAGGGGGCAGCCACCAAGTTTGATCCCCACCCCAGAGGTGATCCACATGGCACAGCAGACCTCTCCTGTCTCACCTGCTACTCCCCTCAGTAATGCACTTTGTCAATCTGCCTGTTTTGCTCCCCACTCTGTCTCTGGTGAATACTCTCACCACCCTGGCACCTCTGGCCTGTACCCCAGTTTTATATGCATAAAGAAATAAACCTATTTTTTTTTTCAAAAAAAAAAAAGGAGGTAGCAACTGTAAAATGTAGATTTCTGAAGTCTTTGCTAAAACGTGAGATGGTTCATGGGAGCTTGCAGTGATGGCTCACACGATGAGGCACACACATGGGGTTTGGTGTTTGGGGACCTGACTGAATTCGCAACTACACTTCCCATGCATTCTGGAGAAACGCTGCCCAACGTCCATCATTTCTGCTTTCTATTCCCTCCAGAATTTAGCTCTTCACCTTTAGACTGCGATTCTGTAGGAATCTATAGACAATCTCTTTACTGTCCCAAATGGAAAAGTCCTACTAGGCCTGATGGGGCCTACTCAGGCAAACTGGTTAGAACTGTTATTCCCCCCACAATTTCCTTATTCAGAAAAACAAAAACCTGAGTGGAGATCTCTTTCTACTCTAATTTGGAGAGATTTCTATAATTAGTTTCATGATGATGTGAAACATAATTGTAAATGTGAAGTGAAATATAAACCCTTCTTAGGATTTATGTTTATTTCCTCCTTTAATTATTGTATTTATCTCAAACATTATCTCCAAGAAAGTTGTGTTGACATACTGAATTGTATAATGATGACCTATGTATTATCATCTGTATGAGAGAGCCAGTTTAAATTAAGGAAGGGGAGGTAGGGTTGTTTTTGTTTGTTTGTTTGTTTTTCCACATACAGAAACTCACTCTGCCAGCTAAGAGTAATAAATGTCGTCGAGGAATTAAAGAATAGGGAATTGGGACTGAAATTCCAGAGACTAGAATAGCTTCACAAACATTCATCTCCTACCTCTGTTCCACACTGCATTCCTGCTTCATTCATGCTCAGTACATTGTATGTGGCACATGGTTGAAACAGATGCAGCAACACATAGATTATCCAAAAAGGAACCAATTTCTCTAAGACCCAACCCAAAATTCCTGGGGAAGAAATTGACCAACTTTAGGTTAAATGCCAACCTCTTGATTAGTCAATGTGGTTACAGTCTGAGACAGGTACTCGTCTCTCCTACAATCAACTGTGACCTGCTGGGCAGAATGGTCAATAGTGGCTATATACCAACTATTGGTTGAGGTGAGAAGAATCACAGAATGCCACCAGAAAAAAAATGTGATTGGAATAACAACTGAAAAAATTATTAAGTACTGTAACACTCACAATATTTTGAATTATGTAACATTCATAATATTTTGAATTATGTAATATCATAAGCTTATTAAAAATCCAAGCTAGCTAGAAGCTTTCTGCACTCCCACAGTCCACAGGGACATTTTGACATAATCAGAAATGATCATGTAAAACACACTGTATTCTCCCCTCTAATTAGCATCTTTTTTTGCTTCTCTCAGGGCCCTTATATGTGGCCCAATGAAGTCTCAAAATTCCCAAAGAATTCCTCATCTATTTTCTTATCATTATTCCTTTGATTCTTAGGCTTCATTTATTCCATAAAGCACACTGGGAACATCAATGCATAACCCTGTTTTGCAATTGTTCTGTCTGCACAATTAGGCATAATAATTAAAGCATTTTTTGTGTGTCTAAAGGCAATTAAAGATCAATTTTAGAAACATGCCACAACAATATTGAATAATTTTACATTTGCCAGCAAGGTCACTAAATGGGCAATAGATCTTGGAACACAAGTGGTCTTCCTTTATAACATCACTGCTGAAGTTACCCAAATGGCCATAATAGTGCCTATGTACCTACCACTGGCTACCATAACAATTTTTTTTAGCTTGCTATGTTTCTATTCCTTTATCAGAAATGAGTACTGTGGTAACTGGCATTGTCCATTGACAGACTGATATAAAATGATTCTGGAAATAGGCAGACAGTCAAGAAAAGAAACAGCATGACTAATAATAAAAATAATAGTATAAAAAGAAGGCCATAGAGACAAATTGAAAGATGACATAATCAAATGTTTAACTATAATGTCAATCCCCAAAATTGAAAGACAATACCAGAACTACAAAATAGCCACTTAATAAATTCAAGAAAAATACAAATTACAGTTTTTCAATAATGTTAGCTTCTCTTCATTGAACATGCCTGTCTCCTCTATACCCCACTAAAAATAACCTCATGAGGGTAGTAGGAATAATGTCAAGTTTGTTCATTTTATTATTCCCAGAACTTAGATCAGTGACTATAAACAACTGACACTTGATTTTTTTGTTGGTGTTTCACAGTGTTTGTTTTTGTTATTGAAGTATAATATTCATAGAGAGAAATACATATCTACATAGGCATAAAATTCTCAGAATTGTCACAAACTGAGCACACTTACAAAATCAAAACCCAAGTGAAAAAATAAAACAATATCTGTACCTCAGAAGCCCATGTATACTTTTTTTTTTTTAAAGATTTATTTATTTGTGCATACAGAACTGGGGTACAGGCCAGAGGCTCAGGGGCGGTGAGAGGCTTCACCAGAGACAGAGTGGGAAGCAGAACAGGCAGATCGACGAAGTACACTGCTGAGAGGAGCAGCGGGCGGGTCAGGAGAGGTCTGCCACGCCATGTGGTCACCTCCGGGGCAGGCGGGAATCGAACTCATGAGGAAGCGGCTTTAGATTCTCAGTGCTGCGCTTTAACCCGCTGCGCCACCAGGGAGGGCCTATACTTTTTTTTTAAGATTTATTTATTCATACAGAACTGGGGTACAAGCCAGAGATGCGGAGGGTGAGAAGCTTCACCAGAGACAAAGTGGGGAGCAGAACAGGCAGATCGACGAAGTCCACTGCTGAGAGGAGCAGCAGGCCGGTCAGGAGAGGTCTGCCACACCATGTGGTCACCTCCAGGGCAGGCAGGGATCAAACTCATGCAGAAGTGGCTTTAGCTTCTCAGTGCAGTGCTTTAACCTGCTGTGCCACCAGGGAGGGCCCCCATGTATACCCTTTCCCACTTTCTATCAAAATCAAAACCCAAATGAAGAAATAAAACAGTATCTACACCTCAGAAGCTCATGTATACTCTTTCCCACTTTCTATCCCCCACAAAGTAACCACTATTCCCACTTCTAACACCATGGTTTAGTTTTGCTTACGTTGGAACTCTATATAAGTGGAATCACATAGCATAAACTGATTTGGGTATGACTTTTCATTCAACACTATGTTGATGACATTCAGTAATATTGGGTGTAGCTGGAGCTTGATTATTCTCCTTGCTGCATTATAGGCCATAGTATGGATGTACCAGTTTATCCATTCACCTGTTGATGGACATTTACATAGACCCACTTATGGCTTAATTCAAATGTGTTCTTATGAACTTAGTAGCACCTACCTTTGAGATGTACAGTTCTGCTGGATACATACCTAGCAGAGGAACTGCTGTGTTGCTAAGCAGGCATATGTTTAGATTTAGATACAAATATTTGTTGGATAAATTAATAATTTGAGTTTTAAAAGAACCTTTGTTTAATTGAGTTTGGGGTAAAATTAATTTAATTCAATACCCTGTTTCCACATGAGGAAACGGGGCAAGTTCATTTAAAAGAGGCAGCAGAGGGGAATGTACACTGCTACCAGCAAGTATGGCCTTGAGCAAGAAACCTCTGGCCTCAATTTCTTCACATAAATGAGGAAATTGAATAACATAATCTCAAAATACTTCCACATTCCAGTTCTAAAATTCTATAACTCACTTGGGGTATAATTGTCAGACCCATATCTGAAAGTCATTCCTCCAAACTCAAATCATAGTTTTAATTTCATATTCACCTTTATTTCAGTATAATGAATTACTGACAAAGTTATTTATTGCCAACATTAACAATTAATAATACTAGCTAATGTTTATGAATGCTCTTTCCAAGTGTTTTTCATGTACTATCTTACCAGATCCTTACAACTCATAAACATTAATTAAATGTACCCCATTTACAAAGGAGGAAACTGAGGCACAAAATGCCTAATTATTTAGCCTAAGGTAATACAGCTATGAAGTGAAGGAACTTAGTAGCTTCCTGCAGTCACGTCACATAGATAACAAGTATCTGTGTGGCCATTCTAAACCTAAACAGCTCTAAACCTATACATTCACTATCTGTCTCCCTTGATTTTTATATGTGACTAGTGACATATATAATCTGAAGTAAATCACACTACTGTAACATTCTTGAGGCAGGAAGGTGGAGGAAAAAGTGCTCCTGACCTGGTCTTAGCACTCTAATAATCAGATCCTTCATTGAATCTCCTAAGATCATCTGGTACTGATCTCTAGCTTCACCAACACTTGGATGGGTTTCTTAACTTAGGATTCTATGATGGCAGTAAAATTAATACACTGCAAATATCTAAACCCATATGGCAAATCATGTTAAATGAAATAGTAAAAGTATGCAGCATTATCAACCACAAGCTATATTATATATCAGGTATCTAATATTCATGCCTAAATTCAATTTGATAAGAAACTGGTGGAAATCTTTTGTCATGTGGTCGGTGAAACATCCTTGCAATAACAGATTGCAGATTTTTATTTCCATATTCTTTGGTCTTTCTTTTTCTGTGTTCCAGAAAGATTTTTACAGACTCTAAGTTTCCATTGTCTCACTTACTAGATTCCAGGTTACTAGTAAAGAGAAATTGCTTTAACTGCTGGCTTTTAATGAGGCTCATCAGTTGACTTTTAATGAGTCTTTGCTTTTAGCCAAAATACTTTGTAGCAATATGCATATGGGGCATCTTGTTATGTAAAAATTGTCATTTTATTTCTACAAACACAATCTTGTGGTTCAAATTCTCTTTCATTTATAACTGATCTAAACAGATCTAGAATTGGTTTTCAGGCCAGGTTCTACAATGATCTACATTTATTCCAACTCCAGTGTTAAAAATGGAAGTGGTGGGCCTTCCTGGTGGTGCAAGGGGCTAAGTCTCAACATGATCAAGCTATTAATGGCTCAGCAACATGAGGCAATGCCTTGCCAGGGAGCTAACCCACATGGCATGGCAGACCTCTCTTGTCTTACCCACTGCTTCCCTCAGCAATGAATTTCAGTCTATCTGGTCTATCCCCACTCTGTCTCTGGTGAATCCTCTCACTCCCCCACACTTCTGGTCCATACCCTAGTTTTTGTATACATAAATAAATAAAAATAAATTTTTTTAGAAAGAGTGGAAGTGGTAATTAGGGAAGGGACATACTCTATGTCTTGAGGTAAGAAAGGTTTATATTCTTTCTTACAAATACTTTTAAAAAAATGGCCCTCCCTGGTGGCGCAGCGGGTTAAAGCACAGCACTGAGAATCTAAAGCCGCTTCCTCATGAGTTCGATTCCTGCCTGCCCCGGAGGTGATCACATGGCGTGGCAGACCTCTCCTGACCCTCCCGCTGCTCCCCTCAGCAGTGTACTTCGTCGATCTGCCTGTTCTGCTTCCCACTCTGTCTCTGGTGAAGCCTCTCACCGCCCCTGAGCCTCTGGCCTGTACCCCAGTTCTGTATGCACAAATAAATAAATCTTTAAGAAAAAAAAAATACTTTTAAAAAATCACACATACAAATATCATCCTAATTATTACATAATTTCTCATCAGAGTGCATTCAATTGTTCAACAGACAAAGAAGGTTGACTTTGCCATTACAAATATTTAATATATCAATTCTACCTAACCATTTTGCCCTGATATAATCAGATCCTTATAATCTTGGAAGTAGCCCCCTATTCTAAAGACATAGGAGGTAGCAGCTAAGCAAAAGTAACAATTAATGAAGGATACCGTCCCCTGGACATCTGTTCTTTGGTAATTATTGCCTGGGTCTTGGTCTATGTATGATTCCTATCAAAGCTTAATAACTGTGGCTATTTCCAGATTTTTCCATTTTCTAGAAAGTATAGATCTCAAAGTCCTTTACTTGGTCATTAGTAATTGGTTGTCCAATTACATGCATGAACTGACCAATGAGCAAGTGACCAGTGGCAATTTTGATTAAAGTTTTTCTGTGGAGCTTGAAAACAGATCCAAACAAACTGTGATTGTTATGGGTTCATATTTCAGCCCCATTACTGGCAACTTTTTCTAGATTCCTTTTCTTGGCAGCATTCTGACTAGCATATCTAGACTAATAACACCTTTGCAGAAGGGTCAAGAAGAGAAAGTATATTCAGCAAGTCTAGAAGACTTAGCCAAATTGAGATTTTATGTTCTCTAAAGTTTACAGAGTGTCATTGCGATATTTTTACTTAAGTAATAAATGAAGTGACTGTGTTGGTATTATTATTTCTGCCTCTTCAGACAGTGAAATGGCCTTATAAATTTGGAGAGGGAAGAAGAGGCAAAATACTAAGATTGTGATAAATCCCTTAAATCATCAAATAAAGATTGCCTTTCCCATATTTTTAAATTCAGGATACGTGCTGCCAATCAATTAGATCTATAAGCTAAGAGAAAATACTAGAACTGATGGGCATTAAGACACATATGCATATGGAGCAATGCAGTGAAAATTACAGAGTCCTACAGCTGTGGTCGCTTAGGAGTTCCATTCTGAACAAGGTCAATTTTAAAACATGATCATTGGGAAAGCAGTAGTTATCATATAAGGAAACTATTATGTTGAAGAAGGCACAGTTAAAAATAAAATGTGCATAGTCATTGAAGTTGAGGAATAGTTTCAAATTGCTAAAGCCTATGGAAACATAGGCAAACTAATAAGGGGGATATTAGAGTATGTTTATAGCAAATGAAACAGTATCCCATAAATACAGCTCGAGTTTGACAAAATCAACTGTAGGTTTTGTATACCTGACCCATTCTTTTTTTCCTGGACATAGGGTTTTGTCCAAATGCCAAATATATTATAACCCAAAAAAAGTCATATAAAGAACGTAAAGTATAAGAAGTTTGGGTAAAAATATGGGAGGAGCTCTGGTGGCGCAGCAGGTTAAAACACAGCACTAAGAAGCTAAAGCCACTTCCACATGAGTTCGATCCCCGCCTGCCCCGGAGGTGATCCACATGGCGCGGCAGACCTCTCTTGACCAGCCCACTACTCCCCTCAGCAGTGTACTTCAGCAATCAGACTGTTCTGCTCTCCACAGTGTCTCTGGTGAATACTCTCACCACTCCTGAACCTCTGGCCTGTATCCCTGTTCTGTATGCATAAATATATATATATATTTTTTTAAATATGGGGGGAACTAATTCCAAAAAATAAAAATTCAGCACGTGAAAGCATTGAAATTTGAGAGCTAGTATGAGCCTGTATTATTGAACAGTATTATGGGTATCATTAACTTGTTACTTTTCCCATTGTCTCTGGATAAGTCTAAATGAAGAGTAAGTCATAACTAACCATAATTTCCCTCTAGTCATGTTCACAGTGTGAAGTCAGTCCACAATGGACTGGAAAGAGGCAAGAATTTTATACAGGAGCCTACATAAGCTCTCCAGGGATGTAGCAAAATAAACAGTCATCACTTAGTTTGATCTACTTATCCACAATGTCTTCTGAGGATTAAACCTCCCCAAGTAGAGAGGACAATAGATCTAACTTCTTTATATTTGCAATAAATCTAGAATTTGTGAGAGTATATACACTGTTAATAAATTTCCTTTCAACTGAATTGATTTACTATTTTTGACATAAAAAAGCAATCTCTGAAAAAATGGGGTCGCAGCTGAAGAAAAATGATCCCATATGGAAATGACAATTAAACCACAAGAACATACCATCTCATATCTGTGGAAATGGTCGATATCAAAAAGGCCAGAACAACATGTATTGGTGAGAATGTGAAGAAAAAGTTATCCTCTCATACTGTTGGAAAGAATGTAAATTGGTTCGGCCCCTATGAAAGATGGACGTTTTTCAAACTTTTAAAATAGAACCACCTGGCCCTCCCTGGTGGCGCAGCCAGTTAGGACGCAGCACTGCAAGCAGCTGCTTCCGTGAGAGTTCAATCCCCGCCCTGGAGGTGACCCACATGGCACAGCAGTCCGCTCCTGGCCCACCAGCTGCTCCCCTCAGCAGTGTACTTCATTGATCTGTCCGTTCTGCTCCCCACTCTGTCTGGTGAATCCTCTCACCACCTGCACCTCTGGCCTGTATCCCAGTTCTATAAGCATAAATAAATATATGTTTCAAAAAAAAAATAGATCCACCATAAGACCCAATAATGCCACTCCTAGATATTTGCCTAATGATGTAAAAACACTAATTTGAAAGAATATATGCATACCTATGTTGGTTGTAGCACTACATACAATAACCAAGTCATGTAAACTATTTTAGTGCCCAAGGACAGAGGAGTGTGTTAAGAAGTTGTGGTATATAGGGAGTACTGTGCAACTATAAAAAATGAAATCTTAGTAATTGGGTCAATACTGGTAGAACTGGAAGGGATTATGATAAGCAAAATAAGTTAGAATTAGAAGGAAAAATATAAATACCAAATTGTTTCAGTCATGTGTGGATTACAGAGAAACAAAACAAAAGATTGGTCAAAACCAAACCAGTAACAAGCCCTAGAAAAATTACAATAGAATTTAACCTAGGGAATTGGTTGCACATGTGACTAAATAACTGAGTTGTGTAACAGGAGAGATGGTGAGAAGTACCAGATACTGACATCAATCTGCCACTACCCTCGAGCCAGAGTAACATAAGAAGAAGGCTATGTTCCCAAAAGTTACAGTGAGTGACTAAAATTGAAACCATAGTAGACTCAGTACCATGAAAAAAGTGTTTTCCAGCATGATTGTTACCAATAGACAAGCATGGAGATGTCACCACAAGCAGAGAAAAGAAGGATATTCTGGTTTCTCCCTTTCATTTTATCATCTTTATAACAGTATATCCCATTGGCCAAACCTACAGGAGTATTAAAGGATAAGGAGTCTAAAAAATACAGTTATGTGTAATAGTTAGCAGGGCAGAGAAAGACAGGGTATGTATATGAAAACAAGCAGGTCAAGATATTTCACATAAAGTTTCCTGGAAACACTATTATGAGACAATTAAACACAGTGTGACAATTTTGGGTGGTCTAGGCACAATAAATCACTTTAATTTGTGTGATTCTTCTTATATTTTTCCTTTTATGCATTTCATTCTGATCCTCAAAATTTTGCTTCAGAGATTTTTGCAAGATATAAAACATGTTATTTGAAATCATGAGCTCCCTTAGATGAAATAAATGCCTAAACTAGTTGCAGATGTATGCTAAAGTAACTAGAGAGAAAGTGAGGAATGAAGGAATATGAACAACAAGCAGCAAAAGAAAAATAATTTTAAACACTGGAGAGAAGACAGAATTTGGATATTTGAAGAAATCAAAAACTCATAAGCTGCTCAGTGTTGACATCCTGGGAGAAGGCAAACTCTTGAAAGGAGTGGGTGTGTTGTCCCATGGAAGCCTAAAAGCCAAGTACACTAGAGCCTTACCTTACCAAAGAGTCCCATACCCCCAAGAGGGTACAGATACAAAAAAAAAAAAAAAATACTTTCATAAAAAGGCAAGTACAAGCTGAGACATCACTTGTATCAAAAGGAGCTAATAAACTTTGGCTAATTCCTCATCGCAGCAGTAAACAAACACTACACTTGAAAAAGTTTAACTGGGCCCTCCCTGGTGGTGCAGTGGTGCAAAGGTGGCCATGATCATTTCAGTGTGAGTTTGATCTCCTGCCCTGAGGTGACCCACGTGGCACAGCAGATTCTCTCCTGGCCCGCCAGCTGCACCTTTCAGCAGTGTACTTCTTCAATCTGCCTGTTCTGCTTCCCACTCTGTCTCTGGTAAATCCTCTCACCAGCCCTGCAGCTCTGGCTTGTACCCCAGTTCTGTATGTATAAATAAAATCTTTTAAAAAAATGTTTAACTAAAAGAATTTAGCAATGGAACTGTTTTCTAAGGTTTGAACAGGATTAAAGAAATAAAGAAGGATGGTAAGGTATCTTATAGACATCATTATATCCCAGTTCTAAAGGTGGAAAAGCATTAGCATAGCCCCATAAGAGAGGAAACCATGAAATAAGAGCCTTCTACCAAGTCCTGGGGCCTTTGAGAAACCAAAAGGAAGCAAAAGAAATAAATATTCCAAACTTATTCATTTCTATCCTATTGAATTTCAGAGGCTAACTCTCCTTGACTAGACTCAAAAAGAGGTAGCTATCTGGAAATCAAAGAGAATGCAAGTCCAGATAAGAATCTGTATAGGTCCCAGACACAGAATAAGCAGAAAGGGACTAAAATTAGCAAGAGTCAAATAAATAGCAACCAGCACCCAGAAGTGCCAATTAGGTTGAGTGTAACGTTTTTACAGTTTGAAGATCTCCTTTTTTAAATGGTAATATGAAATTATGGACAGATGTACATATTTGTTTAGATTAAAAGAAATCACATAGGACCAATATAGCAATAGATGTGGTTCCTTGCTTCATTCGTGAATCATCAAACTCTTAACAAGAACAAAACTACACCCAGAAATCCCTGTATTTGGGGGAAATACTGTAGTACTCCTTGTACATACATGACCAGACTCTGATACCAGAACACCACCTAAAACCATTGGTGTTGCTGGAAATGCCAATATGGTAGCCAGCAGGGCCTTTACTGGGCTTTGCTCCAACTTCACACTGGGCTAGGGCTCTAATCAGCAGATCTGAGGGATACTGGTCAGTTTCTCAAATTTTTAAGGTAGATTTCATCTGTAATCCAACCATTCCACCCCTAGATGTCTACCGAAGAATACAAAAGCACTAATTAGAAGGGAATGTATGCACTTCAATCTTCACTATTTTCAACAGCCAAGTTATTGAAATAACTTAAGGGCAGATGAGTGTATTAAGACAATGGGTATATACACACAATTGAATATTAATCAGCTATTTTTAAAAAAGGTGAAATTTTCGTTGTGTCAGAATTCTACTTAATAACTTCAGGAGGAATTCTTGAGTTAGAATATCTACATTTGCCTGTGGAGGTTACAACTGAGATGAAAAAAATGCATAAAATGAAGAATGATGTAGAAAATAAAAAATATTGGTCCTCCCTGGTGGCGCAGCAGGTTAAAGCGCAGCACTGAGAAACTAAAGCCACTTCCGCATGAGTTTGATTCCCTCCTGCACCAGAGGTGACCACATGGCATAGCAGACCTCTCCTGACCTGCCCACTGCTCCCCTCAGCAGTGTACTTTGTAAATCTGCCTGTTCTGCTCTACTCTGTCTATGGTGAAACCTCTCACTGCCCCTGAGCCTCTGGACAGTTCCCCAGTTCTGTATGCACAAATAAATAAATCTTTTAAAAAATAAATAAATAAATAATATTTTAGAAATTAAAAAAATATATTTAGAAACTTAAAAGAATATCTACGTTTATAGCCCTTCATAAAGTAATAACTCTAGTAATGATAATCAAGGGCTGCTAAAAATATATGGAAATGATGTTTAGATCAGGATAACTACACCTGAACACTTTGGTTAATCTTAACATAACCAAAAAAAATTAAATAAGATAAAATAAAAGTATAATAAAGAGCTTGTGAAAAACCACATTTCTCCAATATAAGTATACAATATCACCTATGAAATGTTCTTACCAAAAACATTGAAATTCAGTAAGATCAAGCATCTAGATATGACTGTCAGTTTACAGGAAATACACAGAGAGATAAGCATGACAAATGAGATCACAATGATTCAGTGAACCCCAGAGTGTGTGTGATCTCCTATGGAAAACAAGATCTAATCTCTTCAATAGATAAATGACATTTTTAAAAGAAGAAGGAAAACTTACAAATTTAGATTTATACAATACTTCAACATGATGGGTCTACATGATGGCACAAGGGTTTAAGTGTCAGCACTATAAAGCTATTGGCAGCCACTGCAGCAAGAGTTCAATACCAGACCAGGGAGGTGACCCACATGGCTCAGCAGACCTCTCCTGTCTCACCTGCTGCTCCCCTTAACAGTGTATTTCAGTCAATTTGCCTGTTCTGCTCCCCACTCTGTCTCTGGTGAATCCTCTCATCCCCACACTTCTGGCCTACACCCCAGCTTTGATATGCATAAATAAAATAAATCTTAAAAAAAAAACTTCAGGCCCTCCTGGTGGCGCATCGGGTTAAAGCACAGCACTAAGAAGCTTAAGCCATTTCCGCATGAGCTCGATCCCCGCCTGCCCTGGAGGAGATCCATATGGCGAGGCAGACCTCTTCTGACCTGCCCACTGCTCCCCTCAGCAGTGTTCTTCGTCGATCTGCCTGTTCTGCTCCCCGCTCTGTCTCAATGAATCCTCTCACCCTCCACATCTCTGGCCTTTACCCCGGTTTTATATGAATAAACAAATAAATCTTTAAAAAAAAACACTTTAATCAAATATAGTAAATTAAACTAATTTTTGAAATGCTATGGAATAATAACAAAGTAAAACACTAAGATAGTTTTAAATCATAAAGAAAGTTCATTATTTGGAATATATCAATAGTTTGAAAGTTATCTTGAATACATACTAAAATAGTTAGAGTGAAATAATATCTGGTATAGTATTTACTTCAGAATAATACAATAGGTAGTAAGTAGTAAAGCATGTGAGAGAAGATATAGTTAAAATAGAACTGGTCATAAGATATTAACAATTGAAGCGGGATGATGAATTATATATGAAGATGTATTATATGATTCTCTTAAATGATATGTATGTTCAAAAACTTCCATCAAATTTTGTTTCAGGGCCCTCCCTGGTGGCATAGTAGGTTAAAACACAACACCACAAAGCTAAAGCCACTTCAGCATGAGTTCGATTCCCGGCCAGGTAGGTGACCCACATGGTGTGGCAAACCACTCCTAACCCACCCACTACTCCCCTTACTGTTCTGCTAACCACTCTGTCTCTGGTGAATCCCTCACTGCCCTGTACCTCTGGCCTGTACTCCAGTTCTGTATGTATAAATAAATAAATCTTTAAAAAAAATTGTTTCAAAAAGGCAGTTGAAGAAAAATGAATTTTCCAAGAGGTTCACAAAAACCATTTTAAAAAGTTACTTTCCTCTAACAGTATCAAGAAGATCTCTACTTAGGCCTCAAACCTTTAACAGAAAATTTGACACAACAGACATTCTCTTCTCTCTTCCCAATCCCCATATATTGCTGTTTTGTAAGATGTTCATCAAAAAACACATGTTTACCTCAACACTGATATTTCATAAAAACAAAAACCTTGAGTTGGCATGGACATCATCCTTAGAGTTGCATTTGGTGACCAAACTTTTATTTTCCTTGGAAAATAAAAGCAGAAATAAGGACTACCTCAAACTAAAATAATTGTATTGTGAAAGCAACCGTCACACTAGGAGGCAACCTACAGACTAGCAGAAGATATCTCACATTGCATATTTAACAGCAAGTTAATTTCCAAAATATATAAACAACTTTTCCAGTTCAATGACCAAAAAAAGACAACCCAGTAAAAAATAATAGGCACAAGATGTAAATAGACACTGCTCCAAAGAAGATATACAGAAAGATCTACAGATACATGAGGGGCAAAGAAACAGCCTCACTTAAAAGACAAGTACAATTCAAACCGCAATGAGGTATCACCTCACAATGACAATGACCTATATTGGGCCCTCCCTGGTGGTCAGCGGGTTAAAGTGCAGCACTACCAAGCTAGCCACAGCCACTTCAGCATGCATTAGACCCACATGGCACAGCAGACCTCTCCTGTCTTGCCCACTGCTCTTCTCAGCAGAGTACTTTGTTGATCTGCTTGTTGTGCTCCCCACTCTGTCTGTGGTGAAGCCTCTCACTGCCTTGCACCTCTGGTCTGCACCCCAATTCTGTATGCATAAATAAATACATCTTAAAAAAAAGAAAATGACCTCTATCAAAAAGACTGAAAGGAACAAATGTTGGCAAAGATGTGAAGAAAAGGGAACCCTCCTATCCTATTGGTAGGAATATAAGCAGGAGCAGGCTATATAGGAAACCAGCATGGTGATTACTTAAAAAAAACAAAATATGGAAAAATCATGTGATCCAGCAAAACCACTCCTAGGTATTTACCCAAAAATATAAACACTGTACCCCTCTGTTCACAGTAACATTACTGACAAAAGCAAAGATATGAAATCAACCTAAATGCCATAAACACACTAATGAATCAAGAAAGGGAAATGCTAAGTGAATTTAAGTCAGAAAGTGAAAGAGAAATATCAGAAGGTTTCACTTCCTTGTCATGTCAATTACCAAACAAAACAAACTGACAACAAAAAAAGCTTTTAGACTTTATGAAAAATATAATAGTTACCAGAAGGAAAGCGGGTGGAAGGATGAGAGGATGAGATGATATATCGGCCCTGAATTTTTGCTGGAGGAGACTGAAGCATGTGCACACACTGAGGACTGAATTTGTAATACCCAAATATACAGTTATGTAAATGAATGGCAAATCAATAAAATTAGATTCTTAAAAGAGAAAACTGAGGGCCCTCCCTGGTGGAGCAAGAGATTAAAGTGTAGCACTATGAAGCTTTCCCCAGGTTAAGTACAGCAGGACAAAAACATTCCTGAACCCTAAAATTTAGTTACCACTTTAATATAATTTTTATTAATTGCCTGTTACTGTTTGAGGGCTTGCTAAGTTTAAAATAAAAATCAGTATGTCTCAAAAAGAAATTATTATCATGAAGTAGCATATACAGATATTGAATTATAATGTTATTTATATCCCTGAGACCTACATCATATTATAAATAAATCAAAACCACCAGTATATTTCACTGTGTTATAAATCAATGTTAATTTGATAAAAATCTATTTTAAATATGTCTCAATATTAGTAATTAAAAAATGAAATGAATAAAAAAGAATCATTAAAAAATGTTTCTGTCAACTTAATGACAGATGTCTGAAAGTCTATAAACTTAAAGCTCTCTGAACTTCTCCTGAAATAAGTAAAAATCTAGGACTTTGTACATGACTCACTTCCTTCCTCTGGGCCACCAACCACCACAGCCCTTTACTTTATGGAAATTTAATGCTCAAAGTTTCTACTCTTTCACACAGATAAGGTATGGAATTAATTAGGATTACAGAGCCTCAAAGTGTATACATAAGTATTAGTTTATGCTTGAATATCATGTGTTAGACAGTGACACCTATTGGTGAAGTAATATAAACTAGGACTACTGAATGTTATATATTCAAACCTCTATGACTTGGATTTAATGGTGAAAAATTACTAAATTAGGGAAAATTCTAAGTAAGAAGAAACAATCACTTGATGATGCTTTTAACACCTTAAAATAATTTAGGTAATTGAATCTAGAGTAAAAGAGAGGCCCTATTCCCTTAAAGAAAGCATTTCTGAGTAGGGCAGCAAACACTCAAATTGAAATTAATAATTCTTTTTTAACTGGTCTTTCTGAAGTTCTTAAAGTCACTTTGCTCCCTTAAATGGACACACATTTTTGGCATTTTATTTTTCTTAAAACGATCTTACCTGAAAATTCACAAATTCCAAACTGGTACAATACAAATTAAATAAATAAAAAAAAAAAAAAAGATACTCAAACAAGAGTTTAAATTTAAATACTTAAGGTATGGACAGAGAGGGTTTCTGAGAATGAAATAAATAATTCTTACTTCAACCAAATAGAGACACGAAGGTCTCACTTAAGAGTGAATCGTATTAAAGGAGCAAAAAAAAAAAAAGGAAAATGTGAAAAGTAAAATTTTGTTCATTTCTCTGAAATGTCCAACATACTATAGGATTAGCATCAACTTGATCCCTTCCTCATCAAAAGTTCTCATCTGAACTTTTTATAAAACACAGCAAAGAACCTTAAACCACTTCCGCATGAGTTCGATTCCCGCCTGCCCCAAGGAGATCCATGGCTAGGCAGATCTCTCCTGACCCGCCCGCTGCTCCCCTCAGCAGTGTACTTCCCCGATCTGCCTGTTCTGCTCCCCGCTCTGTCTCTGGTGAATCCTCTCACCCTCCGAATCTCTGGCCTGTACCCCAGTTCTGTACGAATAAATAAATCTTAAAAAAAAAAAACTTATATGACAGCATCACTTGTAAATATATTCATATTATTGTGTAAATACATTTGTATCATATAACTAGAAATCTAAGGATCATTTAAATATACCTGCACTAAAAAGTTGCATTAAAAATAATTTTTTTGCTAAAAAATAATTTTTTGCTTCAAGTTTTTTATTTTTATTTTATTTTATAACAGTTTATTTTGACATCATTTGCATTAAAAATAATTTTAATAATGCAATGAATAAGAAAATTAAATTACTTGAAGTCATCAGTTTTATGAACTCCATTTGAGGGACTACCCCTATATATATTGCATAGTGAGTGAAACCTGAAAGAGAAATACTATTAAACCCAGTCTTTTCCCTGATATAATTTTCACTCTGAGTTTCATTCATTTCCTTCCTAACTACTTGATTGACTGATAATGGGAGGTATATGGGGAGGATTATAACAAGATCAGTTCTGAACTCACCTTCCCCTGTCTCTCCTTCTCAATTATTTCCTTCTCAGAATTCTCACCTCCTTTCCTGAGTAATAGTGTGAAATCTGGTCTTGACTGCGCTACAGCACAAATGAAGCACTAACATTTTATTTTCCTCTGCTGTTCTTGCCCCTCCCCTCTCCTTCTAATCAATGCCGGAGGAGTGCTTTGAGGAATTTGTTCTCAAGCCCTAATTTCGTGTGAGACCAAGCAACTTGATCACACAGGGGGACAAAGGTACAGTGGTGACGACTGCCTGTGTTAGCTGTCTAGCTTTCCCATCTCTGGAAGGCATGCAAGAAGCATGTGTGTTTATTGCAGTAGATGTAACCACATCAATTTTATGACAAGAAATTCCAAGCTGCAAAAAATCTAGACTGGAGGGATTAAGGCAGGGCTGGGAGTGGGTGGAGAGGGGAAACAAACAAGGCCTCTGAATAATGCATATTCTGTTCATCTTTCCAGAGGAAGGGAAAAGCTGTGAACAAGCAGACCAGAACATTGACTTTGCAGTTAATTTTTATTTTCTATTAACATCATCAAAGCATGTTTAATGTGTTCTTGCATGGAGTAGTAAGGTCCTTGCCAAAATTAAAATCAAAAAAGGTTGCCATCTGTGAGAGTTAAGAGAATATGGAAAGAGTTGGAGAACAAAGGAGCAACTCCTGGTATAAAGGAACTTTTTTTTTAACTACTGATTATTGTGGGGTCTGTCCTTGTTTAACACAGGATTGTGAGGTAAAAGAGTTTAAAATCTTTAAATAAATAAAACATTACAGGCATGCTGAGTCCTCCAGTCATTCATTTAGGGAGTTGACCCCAGGAGAGTCAATTAGAATCACTTGGGGATTAGCGGGTTACAGTTTACAGCAGTTACCAAATGAAGCCTGAGAAGAAGCAGTTGTTGGAAAACTTAGGGCAAGACTGATGGTTCATGAAGACAACTTCGTTGTGCCTCAAGAGCGTGGTGAGCTAATGCAGATCCTGAAAAGCAGTCTAGCTGGTATATTCAAGGTCTTCTTTGCACACCAGGGTGCTGGTTACCAAAACCTGTGCACCCTCTCAGCTGGAAGCCCAAGGTTATAATCCTCCCCATACTCAGGCAGAAATAAATCAGTGGTTCTCAAAGTGTAGTCCCAGGAGCAGCACTAACATCCTCTAGGAACCTGCTAGAAAGAGAAATTCTCAGGCTCTCTCACACTCACTGAATTGGAAACTGAGTCCAGGGCCCAGTTCTGGTTTCATAAGCCTACCAGGTTTATTCTGATATTCACTTACACGTGGGAGTCATTGGAAGAAACTACTGGAATAGTAAAAATGGTTTATTAACTGAATATAAAGTCTCAGTGATAGTCAAAGAGTTTATTAGATAATCAAAGAGGATTTAAACCTGGGAAGCAGTCCAACAGATTCCACTCTGTGAGAGCTGTTTGAATAAACACAGGTGAGTCAATAATATAAGAATGCAATTATTCTTAGTAGGAGGAACTTCTAGTTCTAAGTTATCAAGACCTAAAGATATGTTGATGCTAGCAGAACACAATGCAGAGTTTAATTTCTTTCTTTCAAAAGAATGTGCTGTAGAGATGCAATAATTGGGTGAAATTGTTAAATTCCTCTCTTTCCTAACTTCTTGGTTGTCAATGGTATGAAATGTCTGGCTTTACCTGCAGGCTGCAGAGTCCTCATACAACAGCAGGGATCCTGTGGAACTATATTACAATTACTCCGTGAGTCTCTCTGTGCAGCTGCACGCCCTCCAGACCACTGTTCCCTCCTGCCTGAAGACCTACAGCAACCACTTCTCTGGTCTCCCTATCCCCAGGCTCAGGCTCTTCCAATCAACTTCTTCACTGCAGGAAGAGCCTTTCAAATTGCATGTCAACCAGGGTTATTTCACTGATAAGTACCTTTTAGTAGTTTCTCATGGCATTTAGGATCAAGTCCAACTTGTGGCCCATCCTCTTCTGTGTGGTCCACAGCACCCTTCTTCACAGTGTCTGTCCAACCTGGAATCTCTGCATTCTAGACTCCTGTCAAGCTGAACTGCTTTTAAAGCTTCAGATCTAACTTCTAGGCCATTACACATGCTGTTTCCACAAACTGAGACACTCTTTCCATGTCTATTTGTCAGTCTGATCTGGCAGTAGAAATAAGTAGTAACTCACAGGAGTGAGTTGTTAAAAGTAGAGGAAGCCAGGAGGAAAGGGAGAAAGGAAAGAGATATTAAGCCAAAAGCTTAACAGATCTAACTGTGCTCCAGGTAGCGTGGGATCATGCGCCCTTCCTTTGCTTCAGTCTAGTTGTAACCGGAGGGCTCCCAGGAAAAGGGGAGGTTCCAGGTTCCCTGCCCTACCCAAAGGAGGGTGGAGCTGAGCAGGGAGGAGAAGAATCTGGAGAGGAGAGTGAGGAGGAAGGAAGCAGAATAGGGAACCAGAAGGAGACCCGAGGGGGGTACATGGAGCAGAGAGACATGTGAAGAAGCGGCCCTGGACTGGGTGAAACAGATGTGGTGAGAGGCCCTTGGGGTCGTTAACAATGGCAGTGTTTCTCTTGATTTCAATTTTGCTCTTTTCTCCCAGACTTGTCTGGACATTTCTTACCCTTTTCTATGGGTGCCCACCAAAAGGTGCCTTCAGGCCTTGTTTTGAGCCAATCCCTTTTGGGTGGACTTTTACCCACAAGGGGATGGATAACTTTGGGTGTTTGATTTTGAAACTATATTCTTTGTCTTTTGTGTATTGCACACTAATTGTATTAAAGTTCCTTTCCATTAAAAGTCTTATATGTTTTGTCTTGATGTGGCAGATAGCAGACCTATTTAGAGCAGGCATGTTTGGGAGTTCTGGGGTGCCCCTCTCCCTCTCCTGTAACAAGCTTCTGCAGATGTTCAATCATTCCTTCAATGATTCCTTGTCTTTGGGTGCTTTGGGCCCCAAACACAAACACCCTCTGCAGATTAGTTTCTTGGCGGCTTTCAGGATGATGTTACTCACAGTGTGGTTCCCAAACCAGCAGTATCTGTACCATTTGGGAACTACTTAGAAATACCAAATATTGAATTGCTGGACCTACTATATCAGAACTTCTGGAACTGGACACTCCAATCTGTATTTTTATTAAATCCTCCAGATAATGTCTACACACACTAAAATTTGAAGATTACCATGTTAAGAATTTGTGTTAGAATCTATGCTAATGGTACTCCAGATTTTCCCTCATCCCTTGAGGGGGCATTATAATTCAGTTCATTGGGGGATAACACCCTTGCCCCTCTTCTGTGTAAATTACAAAATTGTCTCCATTGTGAGACTGAGGATCTGGGAGTGGGGCCAGGTAGAGAGTGGGTGGCCTACAGTGCCTGTCCCTTCCAATTTTTAGGTAGTGGTAACAGTAGTAACTATAGCAACATAAGTAGTGATCAGGAATAGTAAGTATTGACAACCATTCACTAACCTCCTATAACTCACTTTATATATATCCAACCTAACACATACAGCCTTGATATGTAGGAATTATTATTCCTCTTTAACAGATGCAAAAACCAAGAGATCAGATAATTTATCTGGCACATGACTAGCAAGTGATAGGTTATGGAATTAAATGTGAGTCTGTGTAGCTCCAAGTCATTAGCTCCACTGCATCAACTATTACTGTAAGTGTGCAAGGTAGTTGCTGGAAAGACAATTACTCAGACGTGGCCCCTCTTCTTTTAAACAAATATGGCGACCTGAGCTTCCTTCTACTCTACTTGCTTTTCTTTCAGCCTCTTTTCTTTCATTGTTTGCTTTCGGGTGGCTCTTCTTCTTACTGACCAATGACTGAGATGATTCAGTTTGCATTTTCTGTTGCCATGCAGAAGGCAACAGGCAGAAATGTCATGTGAGAGAAAGAGCAAGAGTCTTCCAGACAAAATGCAATGTGTAAATGGAAATTGTCATCATTATCCCCTGAATAAATGGAGAAGATGTGAATTGGCTCTTGCAGAACTGGAAGGAAAAATTGGACTGCGAACAAAAGCATTATTAATTTAAGGCACTGCCTGAATTTGCCTCTGGCAGTTTCCTTTGTAAACACTGTTAACACCCTGGAATGCTGAATTGTATCTAAATGTATAGCTTAAATATGTAAAAAGAAGAACCTAGGCATTACTTTTAGGCATCCAGAGAATTGTCTGCATTTGAAATCTGCCAGAACAAAATAAAACTAGTCTACGAGAATTCCAAATTATGAAGGTTAATATTTCTTACGAAATTCTTTCAGAGAGTATAAAGTTGCTGCCTCCCCCACCCCAGCCCCAGCAAGACCAGATATAATTTACAACTGACAAAACATAGCAACATACTGTTGGTAGAGAATGTGCTCATTTTGTATGTTTCTGTAACATAAACATGGTTCTTAGGGGTAAATGGCTGAAGCAAGGGATATCTTTAGGCAATAGGATTATTTAAGTGGTCAGGTCACAGCTGAGTAACTTTGTAAATGAACCTGGTAGAGTCAACTCCATAGAGGAGAATAATTGCATCTTTATGACCTCATTCTGAGGTGGAAAGCCCCTCACTCAGGCACCATGGTGATAGGCATTCTGAGAAGGTATATTTGGGGCACCAGAACCAAGTGAGTTATATTTCCCAGAAGAAAAATACATCCATGATTTTGGATGAAATGATTCTGAGTGAAAAGCCATCCCTCTCAGTAGGTTCACAGGTTTTCCCAAGTAATCTGGAAAGTAAACACGGCTTATCATTCCTCTGGAGGCTAAAAAGCATTTACGAGAAACCTTGACTGTCTAAAACTTGATGAGTATACATAACCCAGGCACTTCCCATTTAGAAACAAGAGAATAGAGAGAGAGATTTGTAATAGTTGCACTTAATTATGAACCAGTCTTGGGGAGGAGAGTGGTAAGGGGGTGTTGAGACCGTTGAACTAGCATCTCCACATTCTAGGAGAGTTAAAACTTGAATTCTTGGCGAAATATAGAATAATGACATAGACCAGTTGTGTGTTGGACTAAATGTGGGTATGCTCCCCAAATCTAAGAGATGTATGACTTTGCCACAGGGGAAAAGGCTTCTATTTTGCTGGACCCATGGAAAGAAATTGAGGGGGGAGACAATTTATGCCCTCCTGCCCTTTATGAGATTTGGGGTTTTAAAGCCTGAATGGAATAGGGAGAGAAGGTCAGAGGAAGGAGAGGCATGCAGTTTTTATTGGGAGACAGAAAGGGTAACCGTCTTATCATTTTCAGGGGACTGGTAGAGTTATACATAATAAGGATACTCCTGGGTACTTTTTGGATCTCTGCATCATAAAGATAAAATCATCGGGTTATTCCCAGTTGCTTTTACTGAACTCTGCACATAGTCCCATATAATAAAACTGATCAATAACCTGTAAGAATTTACTTTGACTAATTTCTTTTGATCTGGCTCTACTGAACCTGCAAAAACAAGATGTCAAAAAAGAAAGGAGGTGAAGATAAATGGGAAGACGACAATAATGAGCAAGCTTTGACTATCTTTTGTACGACAGACTTAAACTTAGCAAAATAATTTCTGACCATGTTTTCAGTCTTACCATAGATGTGGTAAGCACATTCTATATATTGCATGATTTCCTTTTCTCAGTAAACAACCTTATTAAATGGTTTAATAACACCATTCCCAATTTACAGGTAAAGTAACTGAAGCACAGAGGTTATGTAATTTGCCTGAGGTAAGGTTGCTAGAAAGTAAACAGAAGCAGAATTAAAATGCAACCTGACTCCAGAGCTCAAGTTCTTAACCTAGTCATCACCAGTTGTGTCTCATCTGGCATCTGGAACTCAGTCCCACCTGAGTCACTTGCAGGTCAAATGTGACCCCAGGAGTGACTTAACCTTATTCTCTTTAAGCTAGCTAGAGATTGGGCAAAATTCTGAACCAGCAGATTATCATGAATAATGTATGTAGCATTTACAAGACACTCAATAAGCAGTTTCCCTAATTTCAATGTTATGTATTTTATTATTAATTTGCTTCTATTGAAAACATACCAATCTTAAGTATAGAGTTAGTGAGCTTCACAAATTTACATCTTTGTGACTGACATGCTTATAAACATTTCATTTCAGAAATGTGCTCTGTTGGCCTGCAAATTTGAGTTTCCCAAACAACATTTATAATTAGCCCCTAAACACTGAGGGAGCTACTGAAGAAAGAGGTAGACCTCTAGAATGGTAGGTGGTGGTTTGAAAAAATGAGAGAACCTACCTAGAGTCTTATCCTGAGTGACCATACCCACTCCCACTGTTCTACACCTACTGCACCCAACATCCAGAATCTCAAAAGTCTATATAGAAACCTTAACAAGGTTTTATTGTACAGTCCAGATGGCCTCAATGGAACACTATGTTCTCAAGGTCACCTCCTTGACATAGCTCCAGCTATGGGAACGATGGGCATTAGGTAAATTCCAGGGGCAGAGGAGGGAGTAAGACGTATAGAAATTATGAGTTGACTGCCCATCATATGCTATTGATACCTCTTCCACCACCTCAATCCCTTCCTCTCCAATCTGTCAGTCATGACAAAAAAAAACTCTAATGATAATTCAGCACAGATTAATTTTATACCTCTTTTATATATACATTTTATGTTGTATATATATATGTACATATACATATATATATATACACATTTTATATATAGTCTTTTTGTCTTAGTTTTTCATTCAACATTTATTTGAGTTTAATTATGTTGCAAAATATTCAGTCATTTTTACCCATTTATTGCTAGTATTTCACTGGGTGGACCGCCATTTGTCCATTTGGTCTTCAATTTGATGAATATTTGAATTTTTATTTTTTGATATATCTAGATTTATCTAGTATTAATGTCCAATTTGCTCTTTTATATGTTCCTGATAAGAAGAATATGAGTAACCAGATGCTTTTCTCATAGCTTGATCAGTCAATTTTTTTCTCATTACATTAGTCCCATACCTTGCTTTTGTTGTTGCCTAGTTTATGCTTGGAATTTGGAAGGGGAATAAAGCATTTCTTAAGGTATACCTTGAACTCACCAATCAGTTCCAGTTATGATTCATCATTGCAGTAGCTATAGACTTCTCAAGCTTAAATATCTGAGAGGAACATGCAAAGTGGAATGACTAAAAACAATAAAGGAAATCATAAGCATGAAAACATGCATTTATACACATAGATTAGATTTTTGTAGAATTTGAAAAACAGAAAACACCTGTCTTATAATCTTCAATTCCTGTCAAATTTATCAGGTGCTGAAGAGGACTGACTGAGAATCCAAATTTAATTCTGAATTTAATTTTTGTTTGGGGATGTCAATAATTTACATATTGAGTGCTGATTATATATATATGCACATACACATATATTTGTATATATGTATGCACATATATTATTTTAAATGCATTTCATTTTATATACATGAGTATGTAAAGGTGACAGAGGAAAGTCCTTGCTTTGCACCCAAGACAAGCATCTGATAGTTACCCAGAGGGACACTACACCCAGAGAGTCTCATGGCTTGGAGTGAAACTGAAATACACTTTGGATATTGATGACCAATACTAAGAGCACAGAGAAGAAACAGAAGAGAATTACACTTCACTGAACAGGGGGTGAGCAGATAGAAGTGTCTGGAGCAGAGAACACAGGCGAACATGGTGACAGAGGGCTGCAATCACCCAACAGGTCTGGGGAAGGGAAAACAAAATGATGTGGGGCCACACAGCCATGTCTGGATAGAAATGCTGGTGGAAGAGTTGGGGTGCTCCACTAGGCCAGGATCCTAGTAGAGAGAACTGCCCTTCCCATCACCTGCACAAGGACTGGTAATGACCTTGTGATGAAATGTAAAGATACTACTTCTTCATTGACTGGAATACACTAGCATTGTTAAAATGGCTATTTTACCCAAACCAACATACATATTTGATATACCCCTTAAAAAAATACCAATAGCGGCCCTCCCTGGTGGCACAGCAGGTTAAAGCACTGCACTAAGAAGCTTAGGCCACTTCTGCATGAGTTCGATCCCCGCCTGCCCCGGAGGAGATCCACATGGCATGGCAGACCTCTCCTGACCCGCCCGCTGCTCCCCTCAGCAGTGTAATTCATCGATCTGCCTGTTCTGCTCTCCACTCTGTCCCTGGTGAATCCTCTCACCCTCTGCATCTCTGGCCTGTACCCCAGTTCTGTATGAATAAATAAATAAATCTTTAAATAAAAAAAATACCAATAGCTTTATTCGAACAAATGAAACAAATGGTAAAATTTATAAAGGACTACAAAGATATAAGTAACCAAAGCAATCTTAACAAAAAGAAGAACAAAGGGATCACACTCCTAGACTTCAAATAATACAGTGAACTATATCGCTTAGATAAAAAGACACCCAGTGGAGTGGGGGAAGAATGTGGCACATCATACATTCAACAAGAAACTAACATCTATGACCTACCTGGGACTCATACAACTCAACAATTAAAAAAAAAAATCAAATAATGGGCAGAAGAGTGAAATAGACATTTCTCCAAAGAAGATGCACAGAGGGCAAATAGCATAGGAAAAGAACTTCATCATCACTTGTCAGGGAAATGCAAATAAAAATCACAATGAGATACCATCGCACACCTGTGAAAATCAATATCAGAAAGAAAAGAAAAATAAGTGTTGCCAAGTGTTTGGAGAAAAAGTATAAGAAAACTTCTTACACTGTTGAGACTGGTCCAACTCCTATCAAAAACAGTATGGAGGTTCTCAAAACATTAAACATATCTACAATATGACCCAACAACTCCATTACTAGATATCTACCTAACGAATAAAAAAAAAACACTAACTTGAAAGAATATATGCATTCCTATTTTCATTGTAGCACTTGTCACAACAGTCATCTCAGAATGACTTTGTCTTCCTGTACGAAATACGGATAAGCCCTCTTCTGCCTAACGAGGTCTCTACCGTTGCAGCTATACATGAGACAGGGACACAGCTTAGCCACAGATGAGTCTGATCCAACCAGGGAATCATCAGAGCTAGATACGACCTGCCCCCCAGGTATTGGAAAACTGCTAAGTGTGCTGCCTTGATGCATGGGCAGATGGGAGGGTCATTACACTAACACAGAGGACACAAAAAGAGCAGGTTGATGAGGAAGAAGATGAATTTTCATTTGCACATGGTAACTGTGGGGCATCTATGAAGCATTCAGGCATATACCCGGCTTTAAATCTCATGAGATCTGAGCTACAAAGACAAGTCAATTGACCTGCCACCGGCTTCAGAGTTCATTAGTGGTGGTGGGACTTAAACAGAGTTAAATCGGTGTTCATTATACCATCTTACATTACCAATACACACACTAGGCGGCCAAAAAAACTGTGAGCAGCTTTTTGAGCCCTAACAGCTCTGCATCTCTTCTGCTTATGTTCATGCTGTTGTCTCAGCTTGCAGACTTCTTGTGTCTCTTAGTTTTTCCTCCTTTATCTTAATTAAAAAATTTCAGAAAGGATCCATTAATAGTGCCTCCCTCGGGGGAACTGACTCACCATGGTCGTTGGTGAGGATGATAATCATGATGATGATAAGAGCAACAGGATTGTTAATGGGTATTATTTTTTTTTAAGATTTATTTATTTGTGCATACAGAACTGGGGTACAGGCCAGAGGCTCAGGGGCGGTGGAGGCTTCACCAGAGACAGAGTGGGGAACAGAACAGGCAGATCTACGAAGTACACTGCTGAGGGGAGCAGCAGGCGGGTCAGGAGAGGTCTGCCACACCATGTGGTCACCTCCGGGGCAGGTGGAAATCGAACTCATGCGGAAGCAGCTTTAGATTCTCAGTGCTATGCTTTAACCCGCTGCGCCACCAGGGAGGGCCCTAATGGGTATTATTTTACTTTGTCCATTGTGAGTTTTTGTTTGTGCTTTTCCTTTTTTTTTTTTCTTTTTTAAAAAATGTATTTATTCATCCATACAGAAATGGGTTACAGGCCAGAGGTACAGGGGCAGCGAGAGCATTCACCAGAGATAGATTGGGAGCAGAGCAGGCAGATTGATAAAGCACACTGCTGAGGGGAGCAGCGGGCAAGACAAAAGCAGTCTGCTGTGCCATATGGGCCCCCCTCTGCCCAGGGATTGAACTGGTGCTGAAGTGATGGCCAGCTTTGCAGTGCTGTGCTTTAGCCCATTGTGCCACTAGGAAGGGACCCACGTGTGCTTTTCTAAGTCTATCCAGGCTGTTCTTCCACCCCAAGCAAGATTTATACTGAAAAACCCAACCCTGTACATAACTTCTATTCCTAAGTCTTTCAAAAGTCTTAGGGTAGGTTGCCAGATAGAAAAAAAAAAAAAAATACAGGATGACTGGTTAAATATGAAGTACAGATTAATTTTAAAAGTTTTTCTAATGTCGTTATATCTTAATCATTGCATGGGATGAACTTACACTAAAAAACTACTTGTAGTTTATCTGGAACACAAACTTAACTGAGAGACTTGTTTTTGTTTTTTGCTTCATCTGGCAACCCTATCATAGGTGAAGGGAGAGGCCCTTTGCAATATGTTGAGGGGATAAAGAAGGGAGAGGAAAGCAGTAGACACAAGGGGAACTGCTAAAGTCAGGACTGACTCTGAGGGACTCACACAGAACAAGGCCTGAGGTACCCCTAGCACCATGGGGAGGTTTGGGACCTCAGTGGAGAGGTGCTTGGTATATTCTGGCAGGAACTTTGGTCTCAAGGTATGTTCCAGAGTCCCCAGGACCAAAAGGATACGTCTCGCATGCCCTTCATATCAAATAGCCATATTTACACAGACAATTATTTTCCTTATTAATCCCCATGGAGTAGGATAGCTGTGATCTAGAATGATTGAAAGTCTCCAATTGGTATGAAGGAGACTTGGAGTTGAATTTAGTTATACTAAAGGAATGATGTGTGACATTTCTACTACCTAGTTTCATAACTGTAAGAATATAATATTATATCTAAACATCGAGTTTTTCTATATGACACATAGCATGTTAAGTGCTCTATGTACATTATTTGTTTTTTGTATTAAAAAAATATCAAGGGGGCCCTCCGTGGTGGTGCAGCAGGTTGAAGCACAGCACTAAGAAGTTAAAAGGCCGCTTCCGCATGAGTTCGATCCCTGCCTGCCCCGGAGGTGACCACACAGCGTGGCAGACCTCTCCTGACCGACCTGCTGCTCCCCTCAGCAGTGTACTTCATTGATCTGCCTGTCCTACTCCCCACTCTGTCTCTGGGGAAGCCTCTCGCCACCCCTGAGCCTCTGGCCTGTACCCCAGTTCTGTATGCACAAATAAATAAATCTTTAAAAAAAAAATCAAGGGACTAAAGGAGTCCTTTTTTATGGAGTATCAGGCTTTGGGGAGTATGCAAAGCAGAGGGGAGAGAAGGGGAACAGAGGAGAGAATGCAGTGTCCCCTTCAGTTATAATTATCCTGACTCTGTCCAAAAGACTAACTCTGATATAAAGAGGAGCAGTACCTCAAAAGGATGTCCCACTGATAAACAAAATACTTGTTTCTGGTGCCACCTCTCTGTCAATCAGTCTTAACCTTCCCATTTAAGGGCAAGAGAGACCTGATGTGAAATTTTAACTTCTTTGCTTCAGACATATTTGTCAAATCTAGTTCAGATCTTGAGAACTTTGTGGAGACCAATTTAAGATTTTCCTTTAACTCTAGAAATAAATGACCTGTTTCTTCGGGTCAAGATAATATTGAGCTATGAGTATTCATTTGAAAGTGGAAAAACTTTCCCCTCAATTGACAAAATATCATGTTCCTTGAGTCAAGAGAATTTGTTCATCTAGTCCTCAGTGTTCCTGCTCCAATAATAAAAGGTAAGTAGCCACTGATCTCACTGATCTTACTCAGAAACAGTGTCTCTTCACACCTGCCTGAATTAAAAAGATATAAAATGGGTTTTCTTTCCCCACATGCAAATAAAAATATCACTGTCAACAAATAATCTGAAACATAGTTTTGTGACCTCAACTCATCTCAACTAATCACACAAAATACCAGTAATAACAATAGTGCTCAACAATGATTGGCGTTGTGATAGTGACACACAACCAGACAGATTATATGGTATAGGTCATGAAAATAAATTTCTTGATTCTTGAACAAAGGTTCAACAATTCTGTTTTGAAGAGGCTATATACTATTTAATCTGACAGATGAATACCTTATCCAAACTGATTGGAAAAGCAGCCTTTTTTTGCACTCAATCAAGGGTAAACTATTGTATTGGTATTTGTAACACGTATTGTTAAATTTCAAAATTTGTCTATAAAATTGAAAATCCAATGTAGGTATTGCAGTGCCATTTGAAGGTACAGCATTTTGGGGAATTATTTAAGATATTTTAGGAGTTTTATTAAAATCCCACCTGATTTATTTGCCTGAATAGGCATATGATGAGTTTTCTTATTAGCCTTTTAAGAGCAATTATTTTAAAGTCAGTCTCATTGGGAAAAGCAGCCTTTTTAAGAAAAGTTTCATTTTATAGAATCTATTGCCTACCCCATTGTGTAATGTCAGTAATTGATATTACAAACACTTCAATAAGAGGTTGATATTAATTATCTTGATGTCGATGCCAAAGAGTTACTGATACCAACAAAAGCATCTTGCACAGAGGAGTCTCTCTGCCTTCCACAGTAAGGCAGAAATGATGGTGGTTTCTCTGTGAAGAAACTGGAAACTGTGAATACATAATCCCTAGTCCATGCACAGCCTACAATTTTAGCCTCTTAGCATTTATACCATTCTATGAACTGCAATAAGTTAAAGGTAATTTTTCCTTTGGTAGAAATAACTCAGATCCAGGCCTTTTTCCACCTGAATGGCTCATGGTTTCTTCAAGGACAGAAAAACTTTCTTATTCCTCTATTCCTTTAAAATATGTATTCCTTTTGAACAACTCACTACTAAAAATTATAGTATAAATATGGAAGCAGCAAAGATGAGAATATACCACTATCACTATAAATTCATGTTTTTTTAAATATAAATATAGACTAGAAATATATTCTATGTAAATACATAAATAATAAGCATATGTATATAATCTAGTTCTATGCAATGGAATACTTAGAAATAATAACACCCCAAACTCAACAAAAATCAAGTGAATAACCCCACCAAAAAAATGGGTAGAAGAGCTACAAAGACACTTCTTGAAAGAAGAAATGCAGATGGCCAGTAGGCTTATGAAAAAATGTTCAACATCACTTATAATAAGGGAAATGAAAATTATAATCACAATGAGATACCATCTCACACCAGTGAGAATGGTATATCTTAAAACAACTAGCAACAACAGATGTTGGTGAGGATGTGGAGAAAAAGGAACTGTCCTGCACTGCTGGTGGGAATGCAAACTGATTAAAATCACTATGGAAAGTTGTTTGGAGGTTTCTCAAAAGGCTAAATATAGAGCTTCCATATGACTCAGCAATCCCACTCCTAGGTATATACCCAAAGGATACAAAAACATAGATTCAAAAAGGACACCTGTACCCCCATGTTTATTAATGCTCTAAGGACATCTGCACCCCCCATGTTTATTGATGCTCTATTTACATAGGGAAAACGTAGAATCAACCCAAATGACCAAAAATAAATGACTGGATTAAGAAGATGGGTTACATATACACAATGGAATATTACTCAGCAATCAAAAAGATAACCTCATGCCTTTTGCAGTAACATGGATGGAGCTGGAAGGGGTCATGATTAGTGAAATAACCCAGAAAAAAAAAGAAAAATACCAGATTGTTTCACTCATAGCAGGAACATAAGGGAACAGGGAAGAAAAAAGAGAGAGAGAGAGAGAGAAACAAATGTAATAGAGTAAAAATTAAAAATTAAAAAAATGAGGCCCTCCCTGGTGGCGCAGCGGGTTAAAGCACTGCACTGAGAAGCTAAAGCCACTTCCGCATGAGTTCGATTCCCGCCTGCCC
>NW_004567112.1:45290082-45391481 GCF_000260355.1 Condylura cristata
TATATATATATATATAGTAAAGGGAATAAAGAAATAATAACACCCCAATAGTAATAAGTACACCAAAGTTTAGGTGTTAGGGATGAACCAGTACTCCTTGGACAAAAGACAGACTCTAAGGCTGGGGCAGGGAAAATATACAAACATCCTGGTGTAGTATATTGCTCCAGGAAGTAAGAAAGTGTTTACAGAATCACCAAAACTATCAAAAAGATACAGGAGTCAATTTTAAGGGATTTTCATTATTAAAATTGGGTATAATTTGAGCATTAAAATAATTAATGACAAGTAGTAGATTATAACATATTATAAAAATCAAATCCATGGATCCATACTGATTTAAGCTAATGAAAACATGGATGGAGGAAGTGGGAAACTCCTCCATGTGTAATATAAATGCAACACTATAAATACAGAAGCAATGATGGCTTAGAAAATCATCAATCGATGCTCAGGCCATGAAATGAAAGTTTGATGAAGAATATGATTTGTGTATAGCCTTAAAGTATCTTCCCACAAAATTCCTGTTAATTCCAAATAGAAAATTACAAAGGAGAATAATCTTACAATGAGGAAATCTAAGAAACACCATTCGAAATTATCAATATTAACATCATCAATATTAGGGCAAACCTATTGTGATGACATATGTATGATGCACTTAGGGAGAATCAAGCTAACATCTTTCTTTCTAATAAAACATAACATAAATGTAATCTTAAACACTCTATAATCCCAGATTGAAAACATTCTGCAAAATAACTGACACTCCCACTTAAGGTGTTCAAAAGAAAAAGAGATTAAAAACTACTTAAAATGAAGACATTTCTTGCAACAACTAAATGCAATAATTAAATTAATCTGGACTGGATCCTGTACTGGGAAAGAAAAATCCATAAGAACATAATAGAGATAACTGACAACATTCAATTATGGACTGTTGATTAGAAAACAATATTATTTCAATGTTAAATATCATAACTCATCATTTTTCTTGGGAAAAATACACTGAAGTGTTTGGGAGTAAAGGAACAAAATGTCTCCACCTACCTTCAATTGGATCAAACAATAATATCAGTGAGTATGTGTGTCTGTGAACTCAGTGACTCAGAGAGATTGAGAAGAAAAACAAAAGGGACAAGCTATAAGCATCAGTGACTATGAATAAAGTATAGGTTGATTCTTGTTCTATTCTAGCATCTTTTCCATAAGTTAAAATAATATCAAAAATAAGTCATAAAAATCTACCCATTTTTTAAGACACAGTTGCATCTCTCCATCCCCCATGACTCTTTTCTTACCCACACAGAATGAAATCTTAGTTCACAGAAGTTTATGCTAAAAGAGTCTAGATACTTTCTTCAAAGAAATCCTGTAGCCTGGCAAGTCTATATTATTCAACTGTTAACTAATCAAAAGATTTCATAGGGTGTCACTTTTGTTATCTTCATCTATTACCAAATACATTTGCTATCATTTTTCTGTCCAATTATACTGAAAATTCCTTGAGACTTGAAATTATATCTTAAATCTTCTCTAGACTTCTGACCTCTCACCACCTTTCCCTCTCTTCTAACCCTGTTAGTATTACCCACAGCAACTTTGCCTAAAACAAATTAAAAAAAAAAAAAAACCCAGCTCCTTTGTTTTCTCCTTTCTCCCTCAAATATCACTTGAAATATATTTTTCCTGCCTTTTATGGCACCTTAGCAGGGTTAGATGACCCTCGAATATAGTCCTTATAACACCCCATTCATAACCTTGTTGAACTGAAATTGGCTACATTTTTGTCTTTTTTCCTTCACCAAACTGCAGGTTTCTAGAGGAGTGAGATTTGGGTAAGAAGTATAGAAAGGTATGTACTTATTAAGTACAGGAGTAAAAATGGCTTACTTTTGGCACCTCTGGGAGATACTATTATAGTGTTATTTTGATACTATTATAAAGTAACCTGCTTCAGAATCACTTATGATGTATGTAACTATGCAGATTTCCAGGATCCAATTAGAATGTCCTGACTCTTTTGAGACATGGGTCCTGAATCTCAATCTTAAGAAAATCTCCTTTGTCCAATGCACATCAACATTTAGAACCATAGGTTCAGTACAATACAGTCATTTCCCATTATTTCTGTCCCTTCCTCTTTTCCATATTTACCCCCTAGAGTAAAACTCCCTAAAATAAAATTTGTTGAAATCCTAGAGTTTCTATTCAATTTACACTCTCATTTATTGAAATATAGTTTTTGCCAATTTGATGTCAACAGATGATTTCTAAATAATACCTTCAAAGAACTCTGAGCGCTTCCGTGTCCACTCAAAATTTGAAGCTAGTTGTTGCCAAAGAAGTCAGTTAATATATCTGAGAAGAAATACATTTGAAAATAACCAAAGTTTTGCTGAGAAAATAATAACAAAAAATATATAGTATGTATAATAACTCTAGGTCCACCAAAAAATGTTTTCATCTGGACAAAACATGATTTTGGACCAAGCTAACTATTACATATAATTAAATATCCTTTGAAGTATTAGCGGTGTCCTCAATATTTTTTTAAAAAAGGTGCTGGAAGAAGGAAACATAATAAATTTTACTGAAGATTCTAATAAAGTGATGTTTTTTTTGTTCTATGAACAGAAGGTTGTAGGTTAACTATAAGCTACTAATAACCTCTTTGCTGAGATTTAGATGAACAGTAAAAATAAGACATTCACTTATTTCCTATCTGTTAAATGGCATGCCTTTATAATCATCTTTACTTTAATATCCATTAAATGAAGAGACAGAAAAAAAATCAATGGACAGCATCTTGAACACAATCACATAAATTATCCTAGAGCTAATAATTTACTGGTTTATAGAACAGAAGGGGATAAAAATTTAATCCCAATGTAAATGAAGTAAACTGTGTGCATACTGAAATCATACTTTAATTAAAATTGCTATGGATCATTGAGATAGTCCATAGTCATTCTGGCCAACACCTACTTTCCTAAGCTTAAAAATTAAAAAGCGTCATCAGACATCACTATGCAGAGTTTTGAAGGCCCCCAAATTGTGGAAACATAGGTCATATGCTATCACCCTGTGCTCTGTGCTATAATTAGCCCAGGATGTCAAGAGGAGGAAGTGCACACTGAACAGCAGGTACACAGTGGGCTTTGCTGCATGAAACATAATGAGGATTTCAGCTGTAACACACTAATACTTGTTTTATTACTGTAGTCAATTGTCCATGCATCTTAGGATTCATGTTGTGTGCATTGGCTAAGTCATGTTTCTTTCATTAGCTGAAGCAATTAATGTACATTCAGCCTTTTAAGTAGTATCTCTTTATGCTTTCTCCTTGTTTAATTCAGTTTGCAATGATTAAAATAATTTTTCAGTGGAGATGTCACAACTTAATGAAAAAATATATAGCACTAATGTAAAAATCATTTGTAAACATTTTTAGGAGGATATTGTTTGTTGTTACACAACACTGTAGCAGATGGCTATAAAAAAGAAACTCAAGCTCAAGAACTAGCAGAGACAGACATCAGGGAATTGGGGTAAATGAGTGGAAGAAGGAGATATTTTACTCTGGAAAAAGAATTTAATGTCATATCAGATACCAAATCGCTTTTGGTCTGTGTTTTGGTGTGGGTCATATATGGATCAAAGTTTACAGTTAATAACTTAATTTAGTTCAAACTTTTAACTATTGACTACTTACCCTCTGCTAGGCCCCAGGCTAAAATATTTTACCTACAGTTTCTCATTCAATATTAGAAATTGTGGAATATTGAGACACGGCAATAAAATAACTTTCCCAAGAAATTGCATTATTAATTAATCATGGAAGGGCCCTCCCTGGTGGTGTGGTGGGTTAAAGCACAGCACTAAGAAGCAAAAGCCACCTCAGCATGAGTAGTTGGATCCCTCAGAGGTGATCCACATGGCGCGGCAGACCTCTCCTGGCCCACCTGCTGTTCCCCTCATCAGTGTGCCTCGTCAGTCAGCCTGTTCTGCTCCCAACTCTGTCTCTGGTGAATCCTCTCACCACCCCTGCACCTCTGGCCTGTACCCCAGTTCTGTATGCATAAATAAATAAACCTTTTAAAAAAGTAAATTAAATTAATTAGTCATGGAGCTGGGATCCATCCATCCCTTTTACCATCTGGTAGGGTAGTTAAGGAACTAGATTGCACACGTTAGTGACGATGCTTCCCTGCGCATCATATACAGGACTTTGAACAAGGTACTTAATCTTTCTGAGCCTCAATTCATAAAACCAGGGACAATAATAGAAACCTAGTTCACAGCAATGTCACACTGTTAGCATGCCTGATCCCTGGCAAACACTCAGTAAGTATGTGTTCTTATTATTTTTCTGTCCTTATGCTGTACTGCCTATCTTGTGTTGTCTACAACCTTTTTGTTTCACTATTAATTAATTCTTTGTTTAAGCTAGCCATTTTGCCATTATGATATCTATTAGTAAATGAGCATGTGTGTAAAGAGTCTGAGATGAGTGTTTTGCACTTGGTACATGTCATCAGAATCCAGATGTAATCAACTTTCTGAATAGCCTTCCTAATTTAATAAGTGATTACCCTTTTTAATGCACATGGGCAATAGTCTCAGCTATAATTTCAAAGTATTTTTTTACTTCTGTGGGAATGATGTGATAATTTAGTCTTTAGCACCACCCAGATATATGTAATTAGAAAAAGTAACTCAGATATTAAGAACACTGTGCATATTTCCCTTCAGTTCCCCAGTCAGCACTGCACAGAAGAAAATCCAGTCTGATGCCTGGTGGCTGACTACATTCCTTACTTAGGCTGGTAGCTTCCTGAAAGCAAACTTACACTTCTTCGTGTACCTATAGAATGATTTCACTGCCCCTGTATTTGGCATACTCTGTTTTTCCTCAGAGAACTAGCTTAGGTACCTCCTCCAGGAAGCCTTCCAGACTGCTCTTCTTTTACAGCTAAAATTATTTGTCCCTCATCTGCACATATGAAGTATAAAAAACCTGTTTTACTCCAAAAGCCTCTCATCTACTCTCCATCCTCTCTTCTACTAGGTGAGTGAACTTCCAGTTTGCAGTCAGCACATGGCTTGCCAGAGTAGATGTGGTTAGTCATGATTTGGTGAGCAGGATGTAGTCAGAAGAGTTGTGTGTTACTCTAGTATGTGTCTGTACAGGAAACAATGTATTTTATTTACTCCTCACTTCTTTCTACTTGCTAGAATGGGTTTGATAGTCAACACTTTAGCAATCATTTTAATCAGGAGATGGAAATCAACTGTTGGTAATAACAAAGAACACGGTAAAAGGAACCTGAGTTTCCGGTGATTATAGAGTTGCCAGGCAACATTGACTGTCTACCTATAAAAATTATGAAAAAAAGAATAAATGTGGATTTTCTGTGACTTTCACATAAGCCCAACTTTGACTTACTCAATACCTTTAGCATTTTGTATCACTTGTCCCTGTACTTTTATATGGCAGTCATAATATAACACTGTATCTAACAGTAATTAGAACTATTGTTCTAGGTATAAGTTCCTCAGAGTAATCCCTATTCAGTAAGCACTCATCATCTTAATAAGTCTTCATAATTGCTTATTACATTAATGCATCCTGAATCAGTGGATAGAAGACATCAAAAATGTAGATCTTGTTGATATTAAATCAGAACCATCCCTTTTGCATGAAGATAAAGTTCATTTTCATGGACAACATAAAAGGGTTACAATATAGTTTGTCTGTAATTTTTGGATCTAGCCCATTGCTCTGACTCAATATAACTTCATTGTTGCTAAGAAAGTAAATTAGTTTCAGGATTATTCATGTGAAGATGTAGCAAGAAAGCATGTATATGTGAGTGAAGAACATTCTAGGCTAGGATCATACTCTTGAGTAGAAGGAGTTAGGAGTGACTGGTAGCTGTGAAAGAAGACAGTTATGACACTGTCGTTATTATATGACATTGTCACATAATACTAAATCTGACCTATTTTATGGAATATGATTATGAGAATTATGAGACATGGCCTATGTCCTCACTTTAACCACTTGCTGTTAATTTTTACACATAAGTTAAGTTCTTATGCAGAGTTATTTTCCAGAGGTCCACTGAAACAGAAAGTATGTTCTATATTACCTTGTACCATAGGATTTAAAAGTAACAAGAACAGGAGTTGTTTAAGGAACCGGACATTTTAAGCTTGAAAAGCAATGTTTTAGCAGACGGTAATCCTTCGGGGGATATAGGCTTTGGTTTTCTTTTTTAGTAGAAAGCAATCAACTAAGAGAAAATAGAATGTCTTGGGCATTAGGATCTTATTGATTTATCCATTCTCTGCTCTGATTCTGTGACTCTTTGATAATGCCACAGATCTGAAATTACTATGTGAACTCTGTAAAAAAGCATTATTCCCATGGGAATTCAAAACATAACTCTAGTATTAAGTATTTAACTAAGCTAAATTTCCCAACACCATCGACATCATGAAGCTCTATGGTAGGTTTGAATGGGATAGAAAAAAGATTTGTCTGAATTTAAGAGTCTAATTTGCCTACTTTAGAAGAAAAAACAATCTTTTCCTGCCAAAGCTTTCTGAGATATAAGCATTAAACTGATTTGGCTGAAAATTTTTAAATGGCAATGAAAAATGAACATGTACTTTTTCTCAAATTTATATTTGAACAATGATGTGATTACTTCAAAATGCTTCCTCTGAACCAGTGTCATTTTATCCAAAGGTCAGAGAAAAGGAGAATTATTTAATATACAAGAGCAGCTGCAAAAAATATACCCTTGTTGCCTTTCTGAAACCCAAAACAAATTGGAAAACATATGTCCCATTGATGTCAGAGTCACCTATCATACCGCTCACACTAAGTTTGTGTCCTCAGTGACCATGTGCTGACTGGTTTACAAGTACCACACAGCAGTACTGTTAAAACTCACTCTAGACCTTTTATTCATTGAAAATAGGCATTTTACCTACAGAAGGCAACACAGATGTCAGCAGAGGAGATAATTATTAATTATTAATAATTATTAATCACAGGAGATAATTATTAAAACAACAATAAGGGTGAGTGAAATATTTTATCAGAATCATTCAACGTCTAAGTAATTTTTCTAGTTTGCTATAAAGAAGGAACAAAGAAAGGATGGGGGAATGAAGGAAGAAAAGATGGTAGGAAGGAGGAAGGAAGGAAAGGGGAACAAGGAAACACCTTCAGAATGATGTCATAATCCCCTTGATTTTGAGGACTTTGGGTCAGAAAGTCTTCTTTAGAAAACTGAATCCTTCATCTTATAGCTTTTCTGAGAAGCTGCAGCACAGCTCTTGTCATTGACATTTGTCTCAACAAAAATTAGGAAATTGGAGACCACATATCTTATCTGGGGTTCCATCAAGCCCTGGGTCCTTGTGATTGAGCAAGTTCTTTCCTTTCTTCTATCTGCGTTTTTTTTTCAAAGGTGAGAGGACAACAATACCGTCAACATAGAAGCTTAATTCTTCTACTCCACAGACCTCAGAGACATTGAGCATTGAAAGCACCAGAATGTGCAACCACACATAGCAACTGTGCTAAAATACTAAGTATTTGAAGTACTAAGAAATAAGGTGTAGTGAGAGTGACAAAAAGTATCAGAATTATGGATAGAATCAATTCCTGGTATACAGGAGCCTGGAAAACACTAGACCAGTTTCAGTGACCTTGAACCCAGAATCATTTGTATAGCGACCCAACTGAATGTTGGCAGGCCAACTTGAAGCTATAGCCAAAACCACAGTTTCAGATTTTGTAACCAATCTGAACTTAGTCCCAAATCATAGAAATTCACTAGCTTTTTCTGCTGAAACAGCCAGATCCAGGAGTTCCACTGAGATGTTTTGACTTACGGTAGAGTCTGAGTTTATAAGTATTCAACATTAAAGTCTAAGGGAAATTTGGAATGTGTAGGAAGTAATTCTTCATGAAACCAAATCAAAGAGAAAATTGCCAGAAATTGTGTGACTTCTTTTTATAAGACAAATCCAAAACTGTTTTGACAATGAACTATTCTTTACTCAATGGATGACTCACACTTGCCAAATAGCCTTCCCTTTGTTTTTAACTCTGAATGTTTAGAAATGTAGCTATTGAACCTTTTGCATTTTATCCTTATACATCAATAATGAGTTCTGGAATCTGTTAATAGATACAATAAAACTGTGGAAGTTCTCTGTGGAGGTATTTTTTTTCTATTTGTTTTCAAAAATAACAATGATTATAACTGGGAAAACAGTTTCATCATTAAAACAGTCATTGCTACTAATAGGTTGAGTTCCATGTTTTTAAGAATTATGCTGAAAAAAAAATTATGCTGAAGGATAAACTTTGTTCTCTCAGTGAGTTTTTCAGTTTAAGAAGTGTCCTCCACCCCTCCACTCCTTTCTCACAGTAACCTTCCCCCATCAATTTTTGGACAATTTATTCCCTTGTGTTAACAAGAGATTCTCTGAAGAATAAGGAGAAAATGGTAAAGACAAACATGGTGTAACTACTTTAATTAATGCTCACTCATCCTGGTATTTAGAAAATCTGAACTTGGTAGGTAGGGTTTTAGGCTAGCCCCGACACTCAAAATCTCCAGTGCATAAGCCCTAAATAACTCCATCCTTCCCCTTAAATATGAGCAGAGCAAAACCAGTGTATATGGAATAGCAGGCCCACAATTAAAACTAATCAACTGACTAGTTCAAAAGGGCAATTATCCTGGGTGGACCTACTCTAATCAGAGGTTTCTTTAAATGAATGTCAGAAAGGTGTTCTGCTGACCTGAAAGACAGACAACTGGCAAGTTGTAAGAGGAGAAAAGCCTCTAGGTGAGAGCAGTCAACAGGGCAGGAAAAACAGAACCACATAATACAAGTAAGTGTACAGGAATAAATCTGCCAACAACCAGTGGCTTGCTAGCGCACTACAGGTCTCTGCCAACACTTTGATTCAGCTTTCAGTGACAGTCTGAAGAGAAGACCTGTCTAACTTGGATCTAGACTCTTACCCACAGAAACTGTGAGATAATAAATTTGCATTGTTGTAAGTCACTAAACTTCCACACACATTGTTATATAGCAATAGAAAATTAATTTGCTGACAAACACATACAACATTCAATCATTTGAATCTGTTACTTGACCTCGCACTAAATGGCACCACTTTATATTGCTCAGAGCAAAAGCAACGGTCATATAGGGTATTTAATACTATCTTCCCTTCTTTCTTCCAATTATTATATTTTGTATATAAGCCTCAAGAAATTTTCTCATTTCTTCTCTGTCCTGCTCTTCCACATAAGCCAACTTCAGGGAAGAAACAATGGAATATTCCTTTAGACTAAGTGTCTCAAAGTTAATATTCTATTGAAAAAATATATTCAGCTATTAATTTTTACTAGCTGGAGATATTTCTCTCTTCTATTATATATTACATCATATATATATATAAATCACTTAGAACTGGTCAGTTAAAAATGTATTTATGCAGAGCACAGAGAGTCCAATTACACATGAATTATATTAACATTCTCATGATTGATGCATTTATTTTTTTCCCTTTTGTAAAAGTAGTAGTAACAGCAGCCTTCATGGAAATGGATGTTTAACTGTTTTCTCTCTACTGAACTAGACTTAAGCTCAGTAGGAGTCAACATAATGTGAAGGAAGTATAACGGCCAAAACATAAGATGTGAGCTCAATGAGCTCTGAGCTATTTCGACATCATTAGCTCAAGATTTTGAACATATAATTTTCTTTATAAGTATCAGTTTCTTAAAATATAAAATCAAAAGTTTCATGAGTTCACCACACTTTCTAGTGCATTAAAAACCATAGGAAATTCTGAACAAATACATAGTGAAAAATATAGGATATGAACAGGGAAGGTGAGAAAACAAACAAGTTCATTCCAGGTCTCTCTCTACTCCCACATGGATTTGCCTTTCTTCCATACTCATGGGCTCTATGGAGAATTCCACATGAACAAAGGTTGCCATCATTTAAAACAAAATTAGTGGAAAACCTTGGACTTAAATGGTCCCTGAAGTCATTTTCAGTAAAGACCTATGATTCTCTCAGAAGAAGTAATCCTGGAGAATGAGCATATAGTCCTCCTTTCCTCTGATCATCACTCTGGGTCTTTGATTATGCTGAAATAGATTTTTTTTAAGAGAATTGACTATCCTTTAATCTATCTGGCCTGTTAGCTTTCTTTTTCTTGCTCAGAGACAGCCATAATCAGAGCCATCAAAAGGCTCCAGTATGTATTATAAGCTCTGCAAACTTATTTCACCAAACCAAAATTTATTTGTATCAGCAAAGCGAATTAATTGAAAGTGAAAAGAATTTATTATATTGGAAAATTGTTTATGTAAACAAAATTGAAAACCAAGAAAAAATGCCTTTTCTGTCCTTCTACCCTATTCTTGACTCTGGTCCCTAGATTTACGTGTGATGATGTTAGACCAGACCCACTATCAAGCACAGCAACTCCTGAATGCTCTAAGATACTATATAGACCACTGAAGGTAATGGGGACTTTGGTGTAGGAGTAAGAGAAATGCATTGGAATAGAATTTCAAGAAAGTGCTCATGGGGACCTATAGAAAGTGGAGATGCAACTTGTGTTCTTTTTGTCACCTATAGAAAGTGGAGATGCAACTCGTGTTCTTTTTGTCACTCTCAATTCCACTCCTATTCTGACATAATGTTGAACGAATAAAGGCAAATACTTCCTAACCCCTCAGCAAAATGAAAGCACTACAATAATGTCAACAAGTATCATTGATCAACTTTAACACAAACTACATTATTAAAATGACAATGACTACTTTGCCGATACTTGTTCAGTTATTGTATGCCAGAAACTGTGCTGAGCACATCACTACTGTAACCTCATTTAACCTTAACAATAGCCTGTTGGGTAGATATTATTGTCCTCAGCTAACAAATGACAAAACTGAAGCTCAAGGCATGTTACTTAACTTATTTGTATCACATAGTTAGTAAGGACAAGCCCACATTTGTTTGATTCCTAGCTCTAACCACAAATTGTACTCTTCTCAAGTTTAATCTGCTTCGGAGCAAGAATCAAGACATGTATTTCTGGGTGCCTCACCCCTATATTGTACCTTGCACAACAAATGAAATTCAAAATATTTTTATTGAAATAATTATCTCTATTATTACTGGCAATAGAATTGAAACTCAGCCTATCAAAAGATATGAAACTATTAACACATTGTTCAGTAGAGCTGGTCTCTACTTATTGCCAACATGGACAAACAAACAGAAAGAAAAAGCTTACTTTTAATTCAAATAATATCTTCTCTAAAGGGATTTGTGAAGAGAGGACCATTGTCTTCTCTTTATGGAATTTCTAATTATATAGAATGCAACAGTATCTAAAGAAGACTATCAATTAAGAATACATGTTCTGGGCCCTCCCTGGTGGCGCAGCGGGTTAAAGCACAGCACTAAGAAGCTTAAGCCACTTCCGCATGAGTTCGATTCCCGCCTGCTCCGGAGGAGATCCACATGGCGAGGCAGACCTCTCCTGACCCGCCCGCTGCTCCCCTCAGCAGTGTACTTCTTCGATCTGCCTGTTCTGCACCCCACTCTGTCTCTGGTGAATCCTCTCACCCTCCGCATCTCTGGCCTGTACTCCAGCTCTATATGAATAAATAAATCTTTAAAAAAAAATGTTAAAAAAAAAAGAATACATGTTCTAACCTATATATTCTCTCCTTTAAATGTGTTTATTACCATGGGATTATGGTCTTCTCTATAGGAAAATTTCTAATTCTCCATAATGCAATAATATTTAAAGAAGGAAATTTAAGGCAAGCATCTAAATAATGACTGATAGTGTCTGGGTTAGTTTGTGATTCATCCTGAAATAACATTTAGCTCATTAGCAATAGCAGCCTGATCTTTCCTCCCTACTTAGTAAGTATTACATATGGTATTGGCTGCATTTTCCAAACCTTGAATCAGGGTACATGACATAGGATTGTGAGGGAATAACCAGAACATATGGTCACCATCATATTAGAGAACAGTCGCTGAAGATACTTTGGAGTTTCTATTCCTAAAGCACATATGTGCTTCAGAGAATAACCTCTTATTTTCTCAACGATATGGCCCAAATCTACCAGAAGCCTTTGAGAGCTGAAGTTAATTATATATCCAGGTAGGTGGGCCGGCAAGGAAGCTCAAAAAACAGCTTGATAATACAAGAAATCAACTCTTCAACCATTTTCAGTTTAGAGAAGCCACATCAAACCTTAATGAGAAACCACATGTAGTGGTAAATTCTGGCATTTAATTTTATGATTATTTACAGCCATTCTGGTGCATAGCATATGGCATCGAGCTGCCTTTTGAAAGTACCAGAAAAATAAACTAGAATGGACTAAATACATAGCTATCAAGTTTTATTTCTCTGGATAAAGAGATGAGACACATATTTAATTAAACAAAAAAGTGTGCTGTGGGTAATAATTCATACTTTTCTAACTATTTGGCATCATGCCTTAGGCAAAAACTGCTCACAGATATTAAGAAAGGAACAGAAGTTTCAAAGTAATTTATTCTTAGGTAAATGTCCTGTGCTCTGCCAAAAGGCCTCATTCTTTTACTTCTATCGTCCTTTATCATTCTAATAAAATTTTATAAAATACATTATAAAAATGTTCACCTGTTTGGTTTTTAAATTATTTTTAAAAGTCTTATACTAGGTTTTGGAAATACAAGCAACATTAAACTTCATTTTTTCCTCTCCCCAAATAATGCCTTTTCAGATCCATATCCTTGTGCATAAACCCAACATATCTGAGCATATTAATTTACAAAATCAGCTCTATGGTATGTTTCATTAAATAGAAAGGTGAACAATCAAATGACATGATCCTTAAAAAAGAAGAAGAAGAAGAAGAAGAAGAAGAAGAAGAAGAAGAAGAAGAAGAAGAAGAAGAAGAAGAGATGCAGAATATTTTCAGGTACAAGAAGGAAAATCAAAAAAACTACCACTCTCTCTACACAAAAGTCCCCCTGAGAAGAGTTTATCAGTATAAAGGAAAACAGCCATATGAACAGAATTTTAAAAAAAAGTAGTTCTTTGAGCTTTTGAGATTTGGAAAGTAATGATCACACGTGATCAACAGTGAAGTAATCCACAATTCAGAATTTACTGTAAGGACATGCAGTTCTAATTACTGCAAATGCAATACAGAACTAGAGATCTCCAGGATAGAAATTAGTCTACAGGAATGGATGAGAAACAGGTCTGAAACAGCATAGTTGATTGGATGATGATGGAATTGAAGAAAAACTCAAGTCAGTCCCTATCTATACCTTGACCCCCAGATACAAAGACTGGCAGGTTAAATGCAATCTACTATTCTACTGTTTAGTCTCAGGTAAAAATTAATAGATAAGTAAAAATTAAAGGAGCAAACATTATAGAAAAAACTTACTGGAGGCCAACCGTGGCTTTCTGGATGTTGGCATCTGGCACCTCACAAAAAGATTTACCCTCTTTTGTATTATGCGTGCCAAAATGCCTTACTTATATGGCAAAGAAGTACACACTAACTGGGCCTGGCCAAATAGCCATTTTTCTGCATTTATCTGTTTGAAATGCCCAACAAGAAACAACTTTTCTCTTAGGCACTTGTAGAAAACTGAAATAGGGCTTGAAAGAAACCCAGTGAAAATTGAAGTCCACAGCACTGTGTAGCTACTGTGTGCAATTGTTATTCGAGGAACCCCAGCTAGAAAGAAACAATGGCAGGGGAATGTACATCAAAGGGAATTGTGCCCTCTGTGTAGATGCCAGTCAATACATGCTTCAGAAGTTCAAGTGGGATTTCAAGGTGGGTTATTTTAATATGGCTTCATAAAGTTTCACTTACAGCCACCTCTACTCTCCTGCAATTCCTACTTCATTCCCATCACTTATTTGCTTATACAGCATGTCTACAATGAGTTTTAAATCAAAATCTAATAATATGGAAATACAAAATGTTGATATTTGGGGCTAAAAGTAATTAACTTGCAAATACTTGAGAACCTAAAATTTACCTCTCCCTCTGAAGTTGATTTGCTCCAAAGCTTTCTAACCCATGTTCTCACTCTGTCTCCACTGATATCATCAATGCCCAAGTTTCACTTCAGAGAACTACATTAGACTCTAAGACAAGGAATTTTTGCATAAAGTGCTTGTTCGGTAATTCTAATGTGCAGCCATGATCTAGCATCACTGAAGCTATCTCTGGTTATTAAATGACTGAAACTTATTTAAATGAGTAATTGCAAGCACTTTTATAGTGTATGATTGCACACAAGCATTTCAGCATTTCAGAGTATACAGTCCTTTAAAATAGTCACTGAAGAAAATTATAAAGAGAATATTATCAGTTATAAAACACTGAAGATTCTAAAGCAATTAATTTCTAACTCAGAGGTGAAATAAGAGGATTAGATCCTGCATCATCACAGAACCCCTAACTTCTCTGGCAACTAATCATTTCCCCCTTCAATCAGTCAGTATACTTCAAGTTGACGCTATTTTCTCAGATCTTGGATGGAGGAATCAAGTGACATTGATCTAGATATTCAAGGTATTTCCTTTTCTGGCCATACAAATTACTCAAAGCTCAAATTAGAAGAAATAATACACAAATTTGCTATAACTCTTTCAGGAAGATGCTCTTTTTGATGCTATCTGAATTGGAAAAGATACAAGTTAGGATTGGCAGGGCTAATATTTCTAACATTAGAGAAAGTATGTCTCAGAATAAATCCAGAGTAGTTGAGAAACTTTGAAAGGGATAAAGGACTTTATGAATTGTTTGTGTCTTTATACCATGCTGAACTTAAAGCTTAAATCTACAAATAAATTTTATATTACGAGACCCCAAAAAAAAATTATTTTCAGTAGGTTTAGTGTGGGTCTCTGGTAACCCAAAGAATCCTAAGTGAAACAAACTCCCTTCTAATTAACAGATACTTTCTCCCTTTCTATGTTAATTCCAGCATAAACATGGGTATCATCCACATAGAGTCCAGTACTTACACCCACAGACATAAAATCACAAACTAACATACTGACTTTCCCTTTTCAAAAGCCCTTGGGTCCCATAATAGGCAGATCTAGGATTACCATACCCCTCCCCCATATTAGTGTTCAAAGAACAAATTTTATTGGGAAAGAGTCAGGCTGATTGCTTTAATCAGTTGTTGTTATAATCAAAGATACTAAGAGTCACAAGGCAAATAAATACTAAGGAAAGAATACATAATCATAGTAAAACTTCAAGAACCCAAAGAGAAGGAAAAAATCTTCAAAGAAACCAGAGAAGATCTATATTACCTTCAAAGAAGCCCTAAAAAGATTTACAGCTGGTTTCTCAACAGTGATAATGAAAACTGGAAGAAAATGGAGTGATATCTTCAAAATGATGCTACTATAAATGGACTAAAGAAAAAAGCTGTATCTCTATAAAATGTGACAGTTTTTAAATCTTTCTTAATGTAATATCAGAGAGGGAAGCCACAAAAGAAAGAAGACTAGATGTGGCCATAAAAAGTACAAACTTATCCATTTCATCTAAAAATAAATGCTATAATGATATTAAAGATGTTTTTAAACTGAAAAAAGTATAAGATACTACCATTATATTAGGATATATACAAAGTTATATAAAACATATACTATAAAACTACTCTCATTAATAGATAAAAAAGTCTTTCAAAGTCCAGAGGAATTAAAATGCTCTAAAATTAAAATAAGCAAAGAATATATACACGGTTCACAAATAAACAAATGCTTACTAAATATGAAAATTTTTAACTTCATTAACAAAAATACAAATTCAACAAAACTGTTACAGAAATTTTGAGCTTTGAAATAATCAATATTTCAAATACATTTGTTATTAGCTTTCAAAAAAAATTCTATTAATTAGGCCTGTCACAGTTTTGCAGGGCAATTTAGGACTATACTTTTGTTCATTCTTCAAGTGGACAATGGACAATATATATGAAAAGAAAATTTGTTTTAAAACACATCCTTTGGCCTATTAAAATTTTTGGAAAGGATCCTTAGAAAGAATCTTTAGTCAGTACTCAATGAGGTAAATAAAATTTATTTAATAATAAAGAAGTTTATTATTCACTATTTCTGAGTATAAGTGTAGAAACAAGCTAAATTTTAAATGAAAGAATCTTTACAACAGTAAAATATATTCTAATAGACTGTCACAATATTTTATAATTAAGAACACAGGTAAGTAAACATAATATTATTACATTTTATAGGAGATTTTGTAGAGCATCACATTTTATAGAATAGCACAAATTATAAATATAAATATGAATCTGTCTTGGACAGCATATAAGATATTAAAGAAAAATTTTTGACCCTGTTAGTCATCTTTCTACATTAGACTGTAAACTCCCAAAAAGTAAATATGCATATTCATTACTATATTTCCTCAAGAGCCTAAAAAGCACATTTAAGATTATTTTAATTAAAAATTTTAAAAAGCCACTACCCCACAATTTCAATCCCTGGTCAAAGAACTAACCAATATGGCACAGCAGACCTCTTCTGTCCCACCTGCTGCTCCCTCAACAGTGTATTTCAGTCAGTCCGCTTGTTCTGTCTCCTACTCTGGCTCTGGTGAATTCTCTCATCCTCTCAGCCCTGCACCTCTGTCCTCCAGTTCTTCTATGCATAAATATATTTTTTTAATTATCTTAGATACTAAAAAAAAAAGTCCAAAAATGATTGCAGAGTTGAGGATGCTAGAGGTAGAGGTGGGGACAAAGTGGGGAGAGCCCATGGTATGCGACAAAGGGACCTGGGTGCTGAGAGTGAGTAGGGCTTAGTGATACACATCTGAGGAGATGTGGTCCTATTCCCTGAATCATATACAGTGCTATAAACCAATGTTGCTCAAAGAAATGAATAGGTAAAACCCACACATTTACATTTCTTCTTAAATAAGAGATGTATGACTACTGAAAAAAATTCTCTTAACTGATAAATTCACATCTAGGGTCCCTTTCTAGTAAATTTTTTCTATTGCTATGCAACATATTTTACCTTTTCAGAAATGACACATGTCAATTTCACTTACAATCCATTGGTTAAAGCCAGTCACGTAGTCTTGGCCAATATGCCAATGTAAAGAAAATATAATCTTTGGTTGAACAGCAACTTCTAGTAGCAAATTAACACTGGAGAAGGAAACATGAATTTTGGGTATCCAGCTAGCCATTCCTGTCATAGTTTTATAGGCAAAGACAAAGAAGATCCCTTAAAGCAGAAACAGTTATTCCAGTCAATTCTTCTAGGTTGTACTTTCTTGTTAGGACTGATGTCTATAATGTATTGACATACACTTAAGTGGACCTTGAACTATCCATAAATCTTCCTTCTTTTCACATATTCATTTAACTTTCCTTTAGAGATCCTTTAAAAATCATGTTAGGTTTGTTGTTTCTGACCTCCTTCTCTTTCCACTATACTCTCGTAGCTACATTAACCCCACTCCCCCTATTTTTGCATTTGTTTGCATTCAATTATATTGGAATGTATTTTATAAAGGTCACTCCCCCCTAGCAGAACATGAGTACCTTGAAAGTGCTGTTCTCCCTTATGTGACTGGCACACAAAATGTGATTAGCAAGTGTTTGGTGACTTAAGAAAGACACTCTCCACATTCAAGTTTAGTCAACACTTTGACCTCTCTCATCAACTAAACCTCATTTTCCTTCAGCAGTAAAGAAAACCAAAAACAGGAACAGGAGTACGCACTACAGATATAAAAATGTGAGCTTGTGTTCCATATTTAACACACTTATCAATCTTGTTCAGTAGTAGCAGCAGTTCCCCTTTTTAAATGTTTGTTTAATCCTACCATTCAGCAGCCTCCAGAGTCAGGGCGTCTGCATTAGCTCTGAGTTGATGCTTGGATGAGTCTTAAATCTTCATGTTTTTTGACACCGTGCTGAGACAAACTTTTTGATTCAGGAAAACTGCATACTCTATGGAATAAGACTGAAGCAATTAATCAAATATTTAATTATATCATAACAGAACACAGTTATCAAGCTTTTAACTAACAATGGTAAAGAGTCTCCAGTGACACAGGCAGCAAAACACACTAAGACACAAACGACTGTTTAAATCTCAGCTCTAGTCTCAGTGGAAATGTGTGGATGAATCTGGAATGGATCGGCACGAAAGTCTAAACTCCTCAGCACAGAATTAAAGAGTAGATTGTTGTTTCAGGTTTTCACCCTTCCCTTATAAAAAGTCTACCAGTGCATACACTTGGCCTTATGATTTTACAGTACCATCAAATCAAATAAACAATGCTATTTTCAGTTAGCTCGCCTGACTTGACCAATGGAATAGTTGGATGGAAGAGACAGTGTATCAGTCCTAAACAGAGCATAAGAGTCATTATTTGCACATTTAAGCTTTAGCTCCCACCATGAGAATAACAACCCTTACAGTCACTCTTCCTTTAACTTGGGTCTGGAAATGAGAAGATACATGAAGCCCAAGTACCTTGAGAAAAATCAAACCATGCTAAAACCAGCTTAACCCAGAGAAACCACAGACAACTATAGCCTCCATGTAGCCCAAACAATAAATACCTTTCATATCAAGTCCAAAAACTCACAATCTATTCCCAGCATATCTTTCCATATCTCCTGTCACCCCATATCCCTCCACAAACTACATTTCACTCAAATGAACTAGTGCTAAACTTTGCTGTACCATTTCATTACAAGGGATTTTCTTAGAAAAATCCCAACCTAGAACAGACATGCTGTAGGGGAAAGAGCACAGAGTATTGAGTCAGCTGAAGAAAGCTTTGAAATTAAGACCATCATTAGAGTAACTACTTGTTCTCTGAGACTCAAAAATCTCTGTATGGATGTGAGAGGGTGGGAAGAATTTTTAAAAATGAAAGTGTGAATTTAAAAACACTTTGTGTTCTCTGCTACTCTTTATTTTGAGTCAGTAACTTTGAGTTTTATTCTCATCACTTAAACAATGCTAATCATGCTGTTGTTAGGATGATATAACCTCAAAGTATGGTTTGGAAATCAGTTGCCACAGTGCTTGACACCCAGTTAGTCATGATTAAATTTTGGTGTGCTGAGTAAAGTATACACTCTAACAGAATAATAGATATAATAAAGTAGTTTAAAAATAGTTATACATACATAATGGAATACTACTCGGCTATTAAAAAGATGGACCTTTGCCAATTGTGACAACATGGATGGAACAGAAGGGATAATGCTAACTGAAAAAAGGTAGAATGAGAAAGACAAATATCAGACAGTTTACCTCTAAAGTATGGAATATAGAGAAATAAAACAGAGTCAGACAAAAGTGAACTAATAAAAAACACCCAAAATCTGAATGTAAAATTAATGCTACCAGAGGGAGGAAGGGGAAGAGCAGAATGGGGAGGGGGCACAAAAGATGATGATGGAGGACTATGGGTGACTTGGTGAGTGATTATAGTGTAGTAGCAGGCATCTGAGGAAAAGTGAGCATATGCCTCCAGGTTACATACTTCCTGGTGGCACAGCGTGTTAAAGCACAGGACTGCAAAACTAGTGCCAGCCACTTATGCATGAATTCGACCCCTGGCCAGGGAAGGTGACCCATGTGGTACAGCAGATCTCTCCTGTCTCACCTGCTGCTCCCCTCAGCAGTGTGTTTCATCATTCTTGCCTGTTCTACTCCCAGCTTTGTCCCTGGTGAGTCCTCTCACTGCCCCTGCACCTCTGGCCTGTACCCCAGTTCTATATACAGAAATAAATCTTTAAAAATAAATAAATAAATTACATACAGTGTTGTAAATCAGTGTAACCTCAAAATAATAATAATAATTGTCAGATTAAGAGATGAATAAACTAACAGATACAAAATTTTTAAATTGCTTTGTGTAGAATATTAGTTTTGCTAAATATATTTCCTGAGAAAAGTGTTCTACAGTTAATTAATTTTAGCATCCTTGCATAAAATTCCTCCCTTTGAAGATTCATAATGCACATTAGCATCTAAATGTTCTGAGAAGTCATATAATATAGAACACTTTTCCATTTAACTCAATACTTCCTAAAATTATTTGACTACCCACAGTACCCCCTACTGGAATACATATTTATACCAATATTTAATATTTTTCAGAACATGGACTTATGTCTTAGTCCACTTGTCTAGTTGAGCTGCCAAAACAAAATAACATAGACTCAGTAGCTTAACCAAAAGCAATTAATTTTCTCACAGTTCTGGAAGCTGAAAGACTGAGATCAGGATACAGTATGATCAATTTCTGCTAAGAGTTCTTTTCCTGGCTTACAAGTCACCACTCTCATTATGTCCTCCCATAGCAGAGGAAGAGGGGGAAGACCAGGTAAAGAAGATGAAGGGAATGGCAGAGGGATCAGAGAGGACAGAGGAGAAGAGAAAGAATAGATAAGGGAAGAAAGTGGGGGGGGGGGAAGAAGGGAGAGAGAAAGAAAAGGGGAGAGGGAGAGAGAGCTGTGTCTCTTCTTATAAGGCCATCATCCTATTGAATTAGAGGATCACCACTTTTACCTCACTTATGCTTCATTACTTCTTAAAAGCCCTATCTCCAGGCCCTCCCTGGTGGCGCAGCAGGTTGAAGCACAGCACTGAGAGGCTGGGGCCACTTCCACATGAGTTTGATTCCCGCCTGCCCCAGAGGTGATCACATGATGTGGCAGACCTCTCCTGACCCGCCCGCTGCTCCCCTCAGCAGTGTACTTCGTCGATCTGCCTGTTCTGTTCCCCACTCTGTCTCTGGTGAAGCCTCTCACCGCCCCTAAGCCTCTGGCCTGTACCCCAGTTCTGTAAGCACAAATAATCTTCAATAAATAAATAAATAATAATAAAAATTTTTTTTAAAAAGCCCTATCTCCAAACATAGTCATATTGGCAGTTGGGGCTTCCATGTATGAATGGAAGTGGATTGGGGGAAGGGGGATTGCTCATAATTCAGTTCATAACAATTTGGAAAATGTAGATTAAATATGGAGTATAACAGCTGTTTATCAGAGTGAAGAAACAGCTTGGGAACAGGGAATACTTTCTTGAGGAGGTAAAAAATTAAATTAGTCTGGGACAAAAGGTGGTTTTAAACAATCCATTTGAATGATCTATAAAATGGTGCATTATAAGCTGACACTCATCAAATTTCAAGACTGTAGGCAATTTGCTGGTCCAGGCAGAGCAAAGACTAGAATCCCCAAGTTTTAAAATCTGACATGATCAATCATTTCCATGCCTATGCACCTCTTCCCCAAACTTTCTATATTGCCCTACTAAAAAGATTTAGGGAGAAATTTTTACTCCCAAATAATAAGGTAATAATTTGGAAAGCTATCAAGTACAGAAAGAGGAGACAATGCAATATGAATTTCATGAACACCTTTTGACTCAAGTCACTTCTTGCCAAAACATCTCCCATTCAGACTTAAATCTGGGGAAAAGAGTCACATAGGTGAACTTAAAGAAGACAGATTACTCAGCTCTATGAATCAAACACCCAAGGCAAGTAGAATTATTCTGTTAATTCCCTCTATACATTGTTAACTTGGTTACTTCACTCACAGAATATAGTATAAAGATAAGGCAGGTATTATAATTAGTCACATTATAAGGCTATTATATCTCACTTGATGCCAGAATTTTGGTTTTGTCAAGTCACCAGTTTTTTTTAATAGTAAGAAGTTATTTTTGCCTTTTAAAATGCAGATTTTTTTTATTTTGAAGAATATGCAAATACTCCATGACATACACCTCCGAAATGAATCATCTTTGAGGATTCATTTCAAAGAAAATGAATGAGCACTTGGTTTTCATCAGTTATAATGCCACAAATAGAAGTGAAAAAATTAAAATATATTCCAGTTATAAAATCCTTGTTTATTGTATTACTTGTTATTAAGTAATGTTGTATGCAACACTGTATGCTTCAAAAGTATAGGTTTGCACATTTTCAGGTATAAGTTACCACACCATACCCATCACCAATGCACCTATAGTTCTTTTTGATCATTTGTGTGTAGGTTCAGATTATAAAAAAGTTAGCATAGTGTGCTATGTATGAACATATACAGATATGAAAATTAAAATGCTCCCAGACACTGGTAGACTAAATGCAAATTAAAAAATGGTCAAATGCAAATGATAGGGTAGTGTTGAGAGTTGTAGCAAAGTAGGGAACACATACTTCTAAAGGGCTACCCATCTCCAGAATTTTAACAAATTTTACCTTGCAGATTTGTAAGCATAAAGCTGCCACATGTCCTCATTTTACAAGTAAAGCTGGAAATCTGAATTTTTATGTGAAATTTCCTAACCATGAAATGCTGGAAACTAAATGTATCCAAATCCTCTGTATACATACAAACAAAACTTTCCCATTCCCACATATGCACATACATGCATACACATGAAGGTCAGGTCCAACCTATTGCTACATAGCAACAGATACTTATTGAACAAAGAAATCAAAGCACTTCTAACACACTACTTCCTTCCCTCCAACTGAGGAAGACAAACCAAAGAAACCCAGGTATTTTGAGACCCAAGCAGCTGGAATTATCAAAGTAGTACAGCCCTAATTTTTTATCTTTGCTCCATAAAGAGAATTAACCAGTCAGATTTACAGAAGTGGCTGAGAGAACTTGCCATCAAATACTATTTCTTCTGTTATACAAATACTTCATAAAGAACCCTTGTCCAGATGTCATTATAGATGAATAGGTGTGGATTTTCACCACCCAATTCAATGTCAAATTGGAAACATTACTACTTTCCATATTCTTGATGAATATTACTTCAAGATGATGACATTAAGTCATGCATGAAAAGTTATGCATGTAACATAGTGTCATTAAGATTTAATTTCAGCATGTGTTACATATAAATCTATGCCTTTCGCAGTTAACCATAATTTGGGGGTTTTGTTGCTATTTTTTTTAATCCAGAAAGGTTTAGCCTTGAGAGAGGCTACCTCAACAGGGAAATAGAAATCAGTTGCCAAACTTTGGAGCACACATTAAATTTGTTTTTTCTCTGTAAAGCTGTCACCTGTATTCCTTGGTCAATTGCTATCCCTCATGACTTTTACAAGTTTCCAGGGATTGATGAGTGCTTTCTGTTTATTTCTTGAATAATTAACTTTGAGGGTATCATTATTCCAGTCCCTCTTCACTAGGAATCTACAAATCTCCTCTCTTGCTAAATGTTTGACCTTCCAAATTCCTCCATCATCTCACTCCAATAAATACCCACTTGGCTCAGAACTTGCCCCAGACTAAACTGATCATGGGGAGTGGATCTAAAAACAGCCTGAGGTCTTTGAAGTAGAGATATAAGATGGAAATCTTATATAAGATGGACATCTAATATAGGACATCTTATATATAAGATGGACATCTAAGGTGCCCACCCTCCACCAATCTAAGAAATAGAAGAGTGATACAGAGGGTTAGAGAAGACCGTGGAAACATGAGCAACATGCTTCATGTTTCTAAATGCATCTGAAGACCTGTCAATGGTCCTGCCCTAAGTTTCCTTGAGAAAACTATGTGCCCTTATAATAAATATCTTCCTCTTCCTTTTTGTTTTGAGACAGTTTAAAACTATTATTAGGAGCTGATGAGTTCAGTGGTAATTCTGTTTCATAAAACTTACCAATTTCAAACCAGGATGACATACAATTTAGAAATTATTGAGGCCCCTTTTCATTTCATAGATGGCTGGCTAAAGAATCAAATATATGTTGTATCTTAAAAGACCTCATACCAAATTAATCAAAATTTCATGGAATAAGTGAACAGAAATATGACATACTGAATACTTAGCTGAAATAGGTATTTAGAGCAATGTACATACAAAAGTAGAATTGCCACAACTCTTGGGGCTTTATGTTTGTTTTGTTAGTTTCCTTTCCAGAGAAGTAAGAGACTACAGCAAGCCTACCTTCAATTGGGCCAGCAGATGTGAAACAAGTGACTGAACATGACCCTCTCTTGTGGCACAACGTGTTAAAGTGCAGCACAACAAGCAAGCTGCAGCTACTGTAGTGCCCGTTTGATCCCCCACCCTGGAGGTGATCCATGTGGCCAGGCAGACCTCACCTGACCCACCTGCTGCTCCCCTCAGCAGTGTATTTCAGTCAATCTGCTCCCCATTCTGTCTCTGGTGAATCCTCTCACCAACCCTGTACCTCTGGCCTGTACCCCAATTCTGTATACATAAATAAATCTTAAAAAAAAAAAAAGAGAGAGAGAGATTGGATGACATGACTTATTCAATTTAAGATCCCTGTTGCTGACTCAAAACTGGATACCTAAACCTACTGTGGTTTACTCCATATAAAAGTGTCCATGCCTTGGTAGCTTTTTGTTGAACCCCACCCCCACTTCTACCATGGCTTTAGATTTTCACTTTTAATTTCACCCAGCTCTACTCTTCACTTTATAATAACTTCAACTGTTCAATATTTAATGAACCAATTAATTAAATAGCATTTATTATGCTGTAAGACAGTGGTTCTCACATTTCAGCATGCATCAAATTACCAGGGGAGCTTGTTAAAAACTCCAGGCACCCACCAACCCAGAGGTTCTAATTCAGTAAGTCTGAGGAGGGGAGCCAGAACTTCATTTTTAACAGTCCTGCTGCATCTAATCTTAGTGATCAGATGACTACATTTTGGGATGCACTACCCTAGAGATACAGAACTATGAGACTGCATGCTTTGTAGGTGGTAAAGAAAGCTGGCCAGAGAGTGTACACTCTGGTTGATTACAGTGTTTTGGAGCAAGTTATTAAGAGCTTTGGAACTCAGTCTCTTCATCTCTAAAATAAGAAAAGCAATAATACCTGAATTGTGGCAAAGACTTTATCTCAATCTACTCTGCCTTGGGCTCCTGCTAATTCCAGGTGCCTCTGTTCCATCAGCCAGCAGCTCTAGAACAACCAGGGAAGAAGGTTAGGCTCTGTTAAAATTATGGAAAATTCCAGGAAAGAAAATATACATCCCAATCTATCTGTGTACTTGGGAATAAAAAGGCACTAGTCGGTGGTAAAATAGGAGTGATGTGTGAGATCCCCTCTCAGCCACTTCTTCAGCGGGGTGAGTGACAGTACAAGTGAATGTAAAAAAAATAGATGAGATAGCCAAAAAGAAAAAAAATGACAAAGGTCGCTTTTCCACCCAACTGGCCCTATGCATGGGACCACTGACAGCATGTATACACAGATTTCACTATCCCATTTTTAGAAAAAATGGGTAGCTGCTGGCCAGTGACCTTCATTGGCCCAGGGTGACCACCTTAAATCAAGAACTTGCTATAACACAGCTGAGCTTAGCGATTTTAATGAGAAATCTGGTCCTGCTGGATTACTGTTCCTGGGCCACATCTTGTCAGCAATTCCTCAGGAAATTATTCAACCATCCCCAATTGCAAAGAAACAGATGGCGTACTGGGAAAAAAAAAGTACTCTGAAGTGTATGTGCTGGTAAAAAGCAAATTTAAGGACACAAAGGCCAAGGATGAAACAAATACTAAAAGTACTTTTTCCCCCAGAAAAGTGGACTTGTAGGTATTTTTGTTTTCCTCCCCTTTTAAACCGTGAGCTACACTAGTCATCAGCTTGCATATTCAACGATTTGTTTGACTTTGCAAAGCCATTTAACAGAGAAAGCTTGCTTTAATAACACAGAATAATACTGATCAAATGCTCTCATGGAAGATCAAGTTTTAAAATTTGTATTAATGCCTGCTTTCTTTCCACTAATATCCTTTAACCAAAACTCTAGGATCATACTCTATTATGCCAACTGCCCATGAAGAAATGCTGAATTATTATTAAAAATTATCATGGCACCTGAGAAAATATCAGTATAACCCTCATGAATATTAAATCTTTTCATAATGATCAGTGTTATTACTATGAATACTAAATGTTATGAATTCATTGCAAATTCATATTGCTTAGTGTGAAAACTGGGCCCGTAGCCAGAAAGTCGGAATTATACTTGGCAAATGCTTGAATCAATTTTAGTTATAAAACCAGGAAAAAGAAAATGAATAAAATTTTTGACCTTCAGTCTCAGAGGTCAAGAAGTGTTAGGCCTTTTGCAAAAGAAAAGCCTGTTTCAGTTCTCAAATATTTCATGGAAGTGTTTGAATCTTTTCAACATTCCCATTCTTGCTTAATTATATCCCACTTGAAGAAGAGTCAGAGAAGTATTAGGAATGATAGATGAGCATATTCAGCTTTTAGTCTGTGGCTGTACCTACTGGTATTAACATTCTACAGTATATTCTAGCTGTGATTCTGACCCGAGAAGAAATTTATGAAAAATAATCATTTTACAACAGAGTTATTACAAACTAAGCCAATCTTTCCTCCTTACATCTCCCACTGAAGTACACACCAGCATGTTTCGCTTCAATAACTGAAAGCCACATCTACATGAAAACAAATCTAAGGGGTGCTTGTTATGGTTAACTGATCACAAACCTTTGGCCATGTGTTTTTATATCCGCATGATATTCAGGCAAATAAAATGGAATGATTGATTCTCAAGACATTCCAAAAACAGAGAAATGGACGGAGGTTTAGGCAAATAGATCTTAATGAAAATCTGATGGGAAAGTTGATCTCTCCCGGGGGAGGTTCCAACTGAAAAACTGTTGGGTGATTTATAGTAAACTGAAAGACTGCATTTCATGAGCATCCCTTAACGGGGTCACTTACAGCTTTATTTACTGAGTAGGTCTCCCCAATCATGTCATGTGATCAAAAAATCATAGAAACCAGACTTCAGAATTTGCATCAAAGAAAAAAACTCAAATCAAAATTCTCTCCCTGAAAATATGTTTCAAATCCACAGATATTTAGTATCCTTCAGAGACTAAGAACATGTTCAACATAGATTTTAAGTACTGTAATTTTATCCCAACTAGTTTAAACAGCATCTGAAATTTCCTTTAAAATATCTTTATGAATCAGAGAAAAGTTCTGATTGATGGACAGATTTAAGCATTTCATAATTTTGTAAAACATTTTCTCACAGTCCTCAGTAAGGTGATGGAGAATAAGGGACAGATGCTAATTTTGCCTCTGGGAATTTCTATGAAGTTATAGGATGGCATTCAAACTGCAAAACAGCAGGATTTAACTAAACAGAACATCAATCAGTAAAGAACAGTATGGTGTGCCTGGAATCCATTCAGAATGTCCTCGGGGCAGATTCCGAGATTTTTTTTTAAGTCTCATAACTAACGACTTACATTCTTCCAGTAAATTCTTAAGTTTTATAATCTGGGCCAACCGAATGACTCCTGAGAATTACTCGCTAATAATCCAATGGTAAGAATTATTGGGCTCTTCAGAATAATTACACTCTATTCTTTCTGAATTCACTCAGATTCCTTTTGTGTCTTATGAATTTCCTAGGTTTGAAATAACTTTCACAACAGTTTAATTACCTCAGAGTTGGAGAGTCCCATCTTAGAAACACTGATAAAAATTCCTCAATCGTTCCCAGAGAATCATAAATAACAATTCTAAATTTAAAAATAGCCCCTACTTATTTATCAACATTAGCAAACCATAAAATCTTAAAGCGATACCATGGGAAGAGGAAATCTTCAATATTCCAATTTAAATGAATGACATGGTTTTATCATTTAATGAAGGATATGACTTTAATTCCTGAGTCTTCCACATAAAGTGAAAGACTAACTTTGCTTGGTCTCTGGGTATTTGTCTGTAAAATGGGGATAACTACATATCCTACAGAGCTATTATAAGAATTAAGGAAAGATTCTGAAAAAATATGTAGCACAGTAATTGACATCAAAGTTGAGCTTAATAAACATTTACTTTCCCTAGGTAGGACTTAACTGTCTCCTCACTAGTGTGATTTCTCTGTGTATCTCTGGATGCTTAGGACAGAACCAAACAGTTGCAAAAAAAAAAAAAAACTTCTGGTTTATAAAGTCTAATCTTTAAATGATAGTGTTTCTTTATCTGAGACTACAAATTTCAATGAGAGGGTACCCACTCAGGCTAGTATATAAGAGAAGGACAACAGAAAAAGAAAACTGAAAGAAAGGTCCGTGGATGACTCAGGAACTGAGAAGTTTTCAGTGACCATGACAATTACTTTGATTCTCTATTCTCTTCCCCCTGAAGCCAACAGACCCCTTTTTCCTGCTTCCCTCTGCTTGCTGCCTTCCCTCACCTGTGCCTTGGTTCACCTGCTTCTTTTTAGAGCTAACTTTCTCTACCTATTAACCAGGAAGAACATGGCTGCAAACACAGCCTGTGCCAGCCCTTTTGCAGCATGATTTCTGCTGTCAAGCATGTACCACCCTAGGAGTATACATTCCATCTTTGGCATTGGATTCAGAAGACAGAAACGTGATTTATCTCTGGAAGATTAGGTTTTTTATTTGTTTGGATAGGTTGTGGCAGAGGTGGGGGGGGAAAAGAGATACCATAATGTCTGTGACTCCTCAAACCTAGCTCTCCAGCAAATGCTGTGACCAAGGGTAGGTCTAAAAAAAAAAAGAATGAACTAAGCTGGCACCTCAGAAGACATCTGCTCAACTTCTTTTTTTTTTTTTTAAGATTTATTTATTTATACCTACGGAACTGGGGTACAAGCCAGAGGTGCAGGGGTGCTGAGAGGCTTCACCAGCGACATAGTGGGGAGCAGAACAGGCAGACTGATGAAGTACACTCCCGAGGGGGAGCAGTGGGCAGACCAGGAGAGGTGTGCTGTGCCACGTGGGCCATCACCTCAGAGGCCAGGCATCGAACTTACACTGAAGTGGCTGTGGCCAGCTTGTAGTGCTGCGTTCTAACCTGTGGCACCACCAGGAAGGGCCCAACACCTGCTTAACTTCTCAGTGAGATGTTACATTTGGCTTCCTGCTTCTTATTAATCAAGAATCTGGATGGATTAGTGAAGCTGCAGTGCATGCATGAGCCAATTGGCATGTCATAATTCAAACACCAGTATCACATGCAACCTAGAAATTCTGGCCCTGAACAAGTATGGGAATTCCCAACCAGTCCAAAGTTAGAAAATATTACCAACTATAGCATCAGTGGAATGGTCAGACTTTTAAGCTATTGGCCTCTGTAGCTATCAACTGCGGCCCTGAATGCAGAGGAGCTTTGGAGCGTGACGTCAGAGCATGCTGGGGTATGGTGTGGGCACACAAAGGTGTGCACCCCTGAGCCTGGAGGCTGAGGAGATGAGGGCAGCATCCCACAGTGGACAGCTGTGGTGAAAGAGGGCTACAAGAGAATGAATTGACAGCTACAAGAGGAAGAGCCCAAAGAGAAAGGGTAAAGATTTGAGGGTGCTGGGGGGCTGCCAGCCTCCTGGGCCCTGGTCTCCCTGCCTTACCAGCCTGTGGGTTTGCCCCACAGCATTTGATATGAAAGCCTGAAAAAGCCACCGAGGACTCTGGGACTCTCCTTCACTCGTCTGCCTGAATGAATATGGAAACTGCTCAATGCCTTGCTGGCACTATCCCATCCTGTGGCCTTTCCTATTCCTTTGCCCATCCCTTGTCAACCCTCTAGGCACTCCCATACACATATCACACACAATCATAACCAAGAAATTTCACCTTCACTTGTTCTAAATCAAAGTAACTGTGTTCCTAAAGCCCTCACTAGTGTGATAAACCGAGTCTCAGAAACATTAGGATATCTACTCCTCTGCCTAGAGGTTCATGCAACTGTCCCAGGGAATGTACACAATCTTTGGTGTAAAGAAGAGATGACTTAAGTTAGGCCACCATTGCTGTCTTTAAGATATTGCCACATACGGGCCCTCCCTGGTGGCGCAGCGGGTTAAAGCACAGCACTGAGAATCTGAAGCCACTTCCGCATGAGTTCGATTCCCGCCCGCTGCCTGCCCCGGAGGAGACCACATGGCGAGCCAGACCTCTCCTGACCCGCCCGCTGCTTCCCTCAGCAGTGTACTTCATAGATCTGCCTGTTCTGCTCCCCACTCTGTCTCTGGTGAAGCCTCTCACCGCCCCTGAGCCTCTGGCCTGTACCCCAGTTCTGTATGCACAAATAAATAAATAAATCTTTAAAAAAAAAAAAAGATATTGCCACATACAAACACTCAGACATGCACACACAGAGAAGCCACTTAAAGGCAAGGGTTTCCTCTACCTCTGGCCAAGCATGTACATATGGACACAACTACTTATTTTATCAACACCTAAGAGATTTTCTTTGAAGACCAGGAGCTGGCCCTTCTAGAGACCAAACTGAATGACAAGAGACGCATTACCAAACTTAGGCTATATGTAAAAGAAATAATTCTATGTTAAGGAAAATCCTAGAAGTAATGAAGAATAGATTGATTTGCCTTAATGGAGGACATTTCTACAACCTAATACAAGGAACATGCTCTGAGGTACACTTGGAACAAAGAGACTGAGGACTGTTTGGCAATACAGTAAAAGATTATATAGGCTGTTGGTTGAAACAGCGCCAACAGAGACCCAAGCATTACTGAGACAGAGCTGGGATACTCTGCCTGGATCTGCATGCCCAGACCTCACACTACCAAGGATGTGCAGAAATAAAGAACATCAGAGATCAGAGAAATAGAGGAATGCTCAGAGCAGTGGAAATGGAAGAATATCTCAGCAACAGAACAATGAGGTTCCCTGACAGCTCAAACTTTGGGTTTTAAATTCAGATTTCCAAGGTATACAACTACCTTTTCAGCTGAGCTGGTGGTTAGTATTTACATCCTATCTATGCTTCTGCTCAAGTCAGGTTACCTTTAAACTATTATGCTTAGAGGCAGGTATCACAGCAATAATACTTCAACATATTGATAAGGCATTTTTTCTGAATGTCACCAGGACTTCACTGGATTGTCTTACTTTTTTCTTAAGGGGCTGTAAGAGAATTGAAGTTAATGCTTAAATGCATCATTTGACCCCAAGATAGACATATAAGGAATACCTTTCCATAAGAATAAGATTTTTTTTACCTTTATTTTGTTAAGTACAGTGAGGGGCCTGTCAAGGAGGTAGTAGGCTTCAGCACTGATTCCCTTGGCAAAGTACCTCTTCTCTGGACTTCAATTTCCCCCTCTGCAAAACAAGAAAAATGATATATGTTTTACAGGAGTTTGCAGAGACTGTAAATCTGAAAAAATCTGAGTGCGGTTTTAACTGTTTCTAGAGTTTAGCTGGAGATCGTATGACAAATATGCCATGAGCATACATCACATGAAAGCTGGGCCTATCAAATCTAGTATCAGGGCTGAAAATGGAAAAGAGAGACAGCCTGCAGAATACCTTAGTTTCTGTGGATTCATTAACTACTTATTTTTTTTTAAAGATTTATTTATTTGTGCATACAGAACTGGGGTACAGGCCAGAAGCTCAGGGGCGGTGAGAGGCTTCACCAGAGACAGAGTGGGGAGCAGAACAGGCAGATCGACGAAGTACACTGCTGAGGGGAGCAGCAGGCGGGTCAGGAGAGGTCTGCCCCGCCATGTGGTCACCTCCGGGGCAGGCGGGAATCAAACTCATGCAGAAGTGGCTTTAGATTCTTAGTGCTGTGCTTTAACCCGCTGCACCACCAGGGAGGGCCATTAACTACTTAATTTTTAATTCAACTTTATAATTCCTACATTTCAAATTCTATTTTGAAAATGAAGCAGTGTACAAAATTCTGTGTAAAAATATGAGACCTCATGAGAACAGATATTTGACAAAATTTTGTACTTTGCAAATGTTTATTTCATGCAAACAACTAGATATTGCTTTACAAGAGACTGATCATTAAAAGTAAGTGATATATCTGAAAGAATGAGATTGCTAAGGGATTTACAGTGGAGTCTATAAATAAAGACATATAGTGCTAATATTATCTGACATGTTAAAATGTCAGAAAGGCATGTTATACTAGATACTTAGAAATTTATTCAAATTATCTTATCCAGTGCTGGCATAAAGTAAACATTCAAAAAATCATAGCTAACCTTTGTAAGTGTCATATAGAAGATAAGAGTTAAACTGCATATGTACCAATTTGTTCTTTCGGAACACAACTTGCCAAACGCAGCCAAAATTGTCTCTTTAGTAAATTTTAGCAAGCTACATTCTAGAAGAAACAATTTTATTTCAATATGGAGTAGTTCACTGTTAAAGAGTTACTGGAATATCCACTGTCACTTGTGCACACTTTTAAATCCCTAATTCTCTTTTTCTGGGCAACTCTGAGGTTTCTCACTTTTTGAGGCCTTACCCAGTATATGCTAGTGTTTTACCTTTGGTCTCATCAACCTATTATAAACAACTGAATCTGTTATAAAAATATCTCTCCATCTGTGGATATAGGTGTACAAACATACAGCCTATATTTTGCTGCATAACATACATCACAATTTTCTGCTATTGCGTCTCAGAAAGCATCAGCTGGATAGAATTCATGACTGTGAATTTCTAAATCATAATCTCAACCTTTCACACATAACACATATTTTCTCTCACTCAATCAAAAATTAAATCCTCCTTTCTCTTCTGGGGCAATACGTGGAAGGCTGATGCTGTATGATACCTATCTACCTATTAACGCTTCTTTTATATTCATACTGCTATGATATTGAGAGTCTCTGTTCCTTCTGAACTTAGAACCCAGAAAATGTACTAGTTAAACATACAGAGGAAGCTTATATTTCAATAAGGCATCTAGATTCATCTCTTCTCTCTTTTGACACATCATCGCTCTGACATCAAAAGAATAGATAGATATAAACCCCACAACAATAAAGGGAATAGAGTAGAATTACCAGTAAGCAGATTTCATAAAATTTCTCTTAAGACAAAAAACAGATGAATGAATCTTAAGACTGATATTGAAAGATGGCAAAAACCACAACCAAGAATACTAATGAAGTAGACTACAATCTGTAAAGATTGTTTGCTCTGGAAGATTCAGAAATACAAGGTAGATGGAGGACAGAATCACAGAATATGCTTGTAAGGATTTATCAATCGTGTACAGATGTAATAATCAATACTCTATCACCTTCCCCATCTAGAACACTAGAAAAAGTGAGATATTTATCTCCCTGGGGTGGAGGGAGGAGACTAGAGATGGGGAGAAGGAGGGAGAGATGTATTGAGTAACAAGACTTACTACCATTTTTTTTTTAAATATTTACTTTTTTTAGATTTACTTATTTGTGCATACAGAACTGGGGTACAGGCCAGAGACGCGGGGGGTGAGAGGATTCACCAGAGACAGAGTGGGGAGCAGAACAGGCAGATCGACGAAGTACACTGCTGAGGGGAGCAGCGGGCGGGTCAGGAGAGGTCTGCCACGCCATGTGGTCACCTCCGGGGCAGGGGGGAATCGAACTCATGCGGAAGCGGCTTTAGATTCTCAGTGCTGTGCTTTAACACGCTGCGCCACCAGGGAGGGCCACTACCATTTTTTTAATACAGCAATGATGACATCTGAGAAAAGCTTAAACATTCCAAAATAAAGAGAATAGACGACAATGAGTATGGATGATATGGGGATAGTTGGTGAGGAGAAAGACAAGGAAAGATAAGTGAGAAAGTGAGAGAGAACAATTCTAACTTGATCTTCACAGAGGACCCTGAGAAAATAAATTTCATTTTGAAAGAATGCTATTATAAAGTGCAAGCATACACAAACACACAAAACTCTTAGAAATTCAAAAGTTGTTGAGCCAAAGTGAAGGAGCCCCACTGAGTTATGGGAGAGTTCAATTGGTGTTGGTGTGGTAAGCTGGATTTAAAGAGGTGGTAACTTATACCTTTGCATCATACAGAGTTTTAAATAAATGCAGCCCTAGTAAATAGTTAATTTAATTAAATGAAAAAGGAAATTCAATCTGTCAACTTTTAAAATCATTAGACATATTGGAAATTTCAACCAAGTAAATTTCTCAGAACAGGACAGAGATATTGAGATGGAAAATATTGTTCCACCATCCCTAAATGATATAAATTCTCCTCATTTATTTTTAACTTTTTAGAACCAACTGGTAGGAAAATATGGAATACTATAATTAATGAACAAAATATGTATAGTATCAGCATTTCACATGTAAAAGAGAAGTTGTAACTTACCAACAATAGAATGGGAAGAAGGGAGGAAAGAGGTGAAGAAAGCCTAGGAGCACAGATCTCATTATCTTAAGGCAGGACGTCAGTAAAGCCTGTCGATTATGAATGAGGCAACAAAAAATGGTGGCTTAATATTGTTGGGAGCTGCAAAACAAGGACCTTTAAAAGAACTCAGAGTGATTTTAGATAGAGGGGAGTGGAGAGAGATAAATACCACAAGTACTAAGTTTAATCCTTGTATTTTGCAATGGAAAGAGTACTGGTAAACAAAAAAAAGACAAATATTAAAATAACAATAAGTGTATTTTATATGAAGAAATAGAGAAAAACACTGGAATAGCTAAAAGCAAAAGAATAAGTAGACACTGCTGAGAAGTAGGACCCTGGAGTAAGAAAATTAGTAAAAAATTACCTGAGAATCATTGCTTTTCTAAATATTTCTATATTATTTAATTTTTAAGCCATAATCATTAAAAGAAATATACACTAATTTTAATGCAATGGTAAAAAACAAAATAGGCCTTCCCTGATGGCGCAGCGGGTTAAAGCACCGGCACTGAGAATCGAAAGCCACTTCCTCATGAGTTAGATCCCTGCCTGCCCCGGAGGTGACCACATGGTGCCGCAGACCTCCCCTGACCCGCCCGCTGCTCCCCTCAGCAGTGCACTTCGTCGATCGATCACCTGTTCTGCTCCCCACTCTGCCTCTGGTGAATCCTCTCACTGCCCCTGCACCTCTGGCCTGTAGCCAGTTCTGTATGAATAAATAAATCTTAAAAAAAAAAAGTTTCCATCTGCCTTTCTATCTCTCAAACCATTTGAGAGGCTGTCTCAGTCCTCCTGTTTGTATATGGTGGACATTCAAACTTCCAGCACCATTTTTCAGTCATCCTGAACCTTCTTTAAAGGCCGTATTTACCTGTTTTTATAGAATGATCTATATCTAAATTGTAACAAAGTGACAGAAAGATATAAGAGGATGTAATTCCATCTAACCTGCAGAATCATAAATATGCAAGAGGGGTTTTAGTACTGAAACTGAAAATACGATGAGCTTATTACAAATGAAGTAAACTCTTCATTAGAAACCAGTATTGTAGAACTTTCAGTCAGAATTGCTATTGCTCCCACTACTGTTAATATTGTCAACTTGCTGCATTTTACCCAACAAGAGAAATGAGACACACATGAGCATGTCTCATTCCATGTCTAATCTAGTAGAAAGATGAAGTGCCCAGGGATGTAGATTCAATTCAATCTCTCTGGACTCCCTGAAGTTCAGCAAGATAACCTATAGAACAATGAAACATTTCTATTTCTTCTTCCTTTTCTTCTCCATGCCTTTTAACATTTTCCTGATTTTGCATGATGTCATTGTATTAGCTTCAGAATATGAAAAGAAAATAAGAATGCTTAGAGGGAAAATTTTCAAAAAAGAAAACTTTGAAAGTCATTAATTACAAAAAAAAAGAATCATTTCTGATCTATATGATGTGCTTCTGAGGCAAATCATGAAGAATATACTTTTGGTGTTTTTTCTCTCACAATGGGACAGTTTCCTAAAAATTTAGGTTGAAGCATCCTATGTCAACCTTCTCTTTTTCTGAAGATGGAAACTTGGAATTCTCTGGCCATAATTTACCTCTTCATTTCCACAGATCCATGCTACCAAATGCATTTTTTTTAACTAATTGTGAGTTGGCTTTTTTATTTACATATTATAAGGTAATACATACTCAACAGATATAAACTGAAAAATCAAAAAGATGACAGTGAATTGTAACTATACCATTGGTGGTGGGTGTAGCATATACATTTGTTGTGGTGTGAAGCGGTACTTCTGAAACTTCTTAATAATAAGATCCATAAGGGGGAGTTCTGAAAAATAAAGGAAGTCAGGTATAAAAGACCACAAATTGCTTAATTCCATCTACATAAAATAGTACTAGAGAAGGTGATTTATAGAGAAAGTGGCATGTGGCTGCCTTAGGCTGAGGCATGAGTAGGAATTAAAAACAAATAGACAAAAGGGTTCTTTGGGAGTGAAATATTCTAAAACTAGATTGTCATAATGATTGCATAGCTCTATAAACTTATTGGGATCATTGAATATACATTATCAATGGAATGCATATTGTAAGTTATGCTTCAATAAATAATGAAGACAACTATTATCAACATTTTGGTGAACATCTTCCAATTACTTATAATACACATATAATTTTACACCAAAATGTGCTCATACAGCACATGTAATTTTATGACCTGCTTAGCAATTTATTATAAACATTCTTCAGTTAATAAGTTTCTCCAAAAATTGCTTATTGGTCAGAAAAAGATTCCATCTGGTGTCTATTTTATACTTTCTTAATCAATCTTTTATTGTTGGGCATTTCCACTTTCCAGCGACTGACTATAATCAATAATGCATTGGTCAATATCTTTGTATTTACATTGTATACACATCTTTCAGAACTTCTTCAGGGTAAACCCTTAAATAAGAAATTACTAGATCAAAAGTCATGTATAATTAAAGTCTTTAAAATGTATTATTTAAAATTCTTTCTCTCATTAAAGTTGACTTTAGGGCTACCCCTGATGATGCAAGGAGTTAAAGTACAGCATTATAAAGTATAAAGCTCTCCACAGCCACAGCAGCACGAGTTTGATCCCTGGCCAGGAAGGTGACCCACATGGCACAGTAGACCTCTCCTGTCTCACCCAGTGCTCCCCTCAGCAGTGTGTTTTGGTCAATCTGTCTGTTCTGTTCCCTACTATGTCTCTGGTGAATCCTCTTACCCCCGCACCTCTGGTCTGTACCCAAGTTCTTGTATGCAAAAATTAATAATTTTTTAAAGAATAATAGAGAAATGGGCCTGCTATTCCCCTCCTCTCAGAATCTGCACTTATGAAAATACAGCATTTTGGGATATTTTTATGTGTATGTGTATATATGTGTACATACCCACACGAGAAAAGACTGGAAGTATATCAAAATGTTTGTATTTTACTCAGGTAAGAAGGTTTTCGGTGATTTCATTAGGTTTCTTTAACCTTTGCAGAATTTCTCAAACTTCTTTAGATGAAGGCATATAGCTTTAAAAAAAAAAAAAGATTTATTTAAAAATTGGGATACAGAGGTGCAGGGGCAGTGAGAGGATTCACCAGAGACAGAGTGGGGAGCAGAACAGGCAGATCGACAAAGTACACTGCTGAGGGAAGCAGCCGGCAGGTCAGGAGAGACTCCAGTGCCTTGTGGATCACCTCCAGGGCAGGGAGGGGGCACGGATCGAACTCAGGCTGAAGTGGTTTTAGCTTCTTAGTGCTGTGTTTTAACCCGCTGAGCCCCCAGGGAGGGTTCAATGTTGTATTATTATTAAAGTTTGTCAATATCTAAAATCTAAAAAGACATCACTAATAAGTGCGGCATATTTAATGCCTATCAACCTACTGTGTGTGTCCAGTGTCCATTTATGAGTTTCTGTATTTTGGATCAAGATCTGATTTTTAAAACAGTGTATGACAACTGAGTTCACATTTAGTTTTTTTTGTGGGAATGATGACGTTCTAAGGCAGAGGTTACAAAAGGGCAGTCCCTGGGCCTCATTCCAAACTTGATCACATTATGGTCCCGTAATGTTCTTATAAATATGGACAAGTATTTACATACAGGAAAATTTTGCATAAAATCTGAATCATTATCATTTTTTGGAAATATTTCCCAGATATTGTTTGTTGTACCCCACATTTCTATGAGGTCTAATTTAACTGGCTGAAATTGAATAGCACCTGCTTATTTTAGGCACAATATGTCACCTACAGTTCACATGCTGCACCCTTTAGGAGGCATCAGCTTAGGCACCTATCCTGACTGACCAGCTATGTTCCTCTCCTATATCATTCAAGCTTCTGCAGCAGTTACAGTTCCTGACCTCCTATTCTAAAAGATCTACTTTGACTATCCTCGCTGTCCTTTGACTGCTTCTGAAGTCTGATTCCTGGGTTCTTTATAAGAGATTACAAGCAATACTCATTCCATCTCCTGCATTCGCGCCCAAGCACCACTTTTTAACTAAAGTTAATGGCGTGTCATTAAAGGGTGATGTTGGTGCCTGAGGAAGAAAGAATTTCGTCTGCCTCAGCAGTGTATCTGTGGCAAAGGATAAAAGCTGGAAAAATCAAACATTTCCTCATTTCTCCAGAAAAGCTTCCTTTTCTAAATTAGAAACATCCATTTTGGAATTTTTTTTTCCTGCAGAGTGAATCTCTGACACCATTTCATTGCCCCATATTCCAAACACAAGTCATAAGGTTGAAGAATCTGAGCTGAATATTAAACCTAGTAATCAATTATGAAATTGCCTGTTTTATAGAACTAATTCAGTACGGTTCATTTGGGGACCATGATACCTATTCTGACAAAGCAAGCAAAGCAAGAATTTTCTTGCTTTAGATGGGCACAACACAAGCAGGTTTTGCCCACCCACTGGCATGTGAGCCTTCTGCAACTCTTTCATGTGCCTAAGAATAAGTCAAGGGCAAGGAGATAGCTGGGTGGGTAGGCAAAGGAGATAGTAATCACCAACATCCTGAACATCTGAGACTCCTGACCACAGAAGAACCTGTTCAACCACCGAAGAAATATTTTTGATAAGTATGGTTGCCTTTTGAGGACTATTTGTAAAAAATCAAACTGTTTCCTTCCACTCTTAATTTTTGGAAAGCTTTGACCCAAACCATTAATGTCTTTCAAAAAAAAAAAGGCCCAATACCAAGTGAACTATTTCTGAGAAAAGTCTTTGCTCCTGAGATTGAATGAACTTTTTCAATTTACCACATGAGGGCAGGAGATCAAACCTGGAATTGAACTGATTTCAGGCTAATGAAGAATGTTCCACCTTCTCTCTACAAGACCAGCCCTGTATGAAGCAAGAGGAAAAGGCATCATCTATGCCACTGCCGTCCATTAGTCCAGATAACATATTTCTTCACAGAAATATTTTAAATTGAGAATTTCAAACACTACATCAAATCAAACTTTCAGTCATGACTTAAATAATGCTCATCCTTTGATGGAGTTATTTTAATTAATAATAATAATCAATACCACATAGAATATATACATTTACCCAAGTCACCATTCTTCCAGTCTCACGAAGACACAAAGATAGTTTAATAAGCTAGTCCAGCAAGGAACAGTCACTCTCCAACAAGTACATTGAATGTTAACATACCTGGCTTGAGTCTACAATTAAATGCACATCTCAAGCCACTACACAAGAATCTGGAGGCAATTTGACTCTCTCATTTACTGTAATGTCAGACAGTCTACAGCTATCCCAATATTAGACACTGACTATAGAATGTCTACTTGTATTTACCACTGAAGAGATATAAAAATAGGTTTTAGACATAAGTCTATTTTAGTACCCACAGGCTTATTTCCAGGTATTTGTTTCTTTTTTTTTTTTTAAGATTTATTTATTTATGCTTACAGAAGTGGGGTACAGGATAGAGGTGTGGTAGGTGAGAGGATTCACCAGAAACAGAGTGGGGAGCAGAACAGGCAGACTGACAAAGTACACTACTGAGAGGAGCAGCGGGTGGGGCAGGAGAGGTCTGCTGGGCCATGTGGGTCAGCTCCCTGGCTGGGGATCAAACTCATGCTGCAGTGGCTTCAGAGAGCTTCATCATGTGGTGCTTTAACCCATTGTACCACCAGAGAGAGCCCTATTTGTTTCATTTTTAACAAACTCTGAGAAATAAAGGACTCATCAAACAAGGAGGAAATAGTCAGGACCCTGTGAGATATGACCTTATTACTTCTAACATGACTTTAGAAACCCAAGAAATTTCAGTTCCTGTCTGTGTGGTGTTCGAAACCCAGCACTCCAACTTCACTCCATGAAGGAAATTGTCATCCTCACAAAGGAATCATTGTGATAAAATGTTGTCTATGTTATTAGAAGTAATGACTACTGATAAGAATGTGATTAAGCCAATTCCTGATTTACTGTTTTTCTAGAACACAAGCTGAACTGACGAAACAAATGAATATACATTTTAATATATGTACTCTGATACCAGAGGGAGATTAAATCATAAAATGACATAATGTCATATAAAAGAAGTATGGTCAGAGAATATGTTACAAGTGAATGAATTTTCCAAATAACTCAAATTTATTCCATTAAGTACCAACTGTTTAAAAACCTATCAGATTTATATATAAATGGTATGTATTATGAAAATATATAAATTACAATTTTATATTATAGCATATAAATTATAAAAGTGCATATGTATATAAATTTCCAGTATATAGTTCCTCTTTATTATACTTTAAAACAGAAAACATTGAACATAAGTGCTTTTTAACACATATCCCTAACTAGGAATATGCATGGATGTGAGACTCTTAATATCTCAATATTACTGTGCATTTTAATTTGTTTTTCATAGTTATTTTAGTCTTTTCACTTTCAGTTGTTTGCAATCATTTCAGTAATAATCTTTCTCAACTACCCAAATCCCTCTTCTGATTCCTTATTTCTAATCAGCTATTGACATATAGATTTTAAGAAAAAAAGAAAGGAGTAGAGAGAGGAGAGGGAGTTTTAAACCAGCCTTGAAAATCTGAGTGACTGAGCACTATGACCACACTGGTGACTTCTCAGTGCTATTTCTTTCCTGGTTCTTAAATAGGCCTCAAAAGTTGATGTGGCTGGTTAAGTGACATCCTGATAAATGAGGTATTAATGAACCGTGATATTATATAATTCTTTTCAACTGGAGATTTAAGGAAACAATTTAAATTTCAACTCCAACTTATATCCATTCCCAAATCATGAAACCTTGGCATACATAAAATAAAGGAAAAGGTTACTGAATATAAAATATACTTTAACTCACAAAGAACAAAGTATTAATTTGGAATCACAACTTTTTGGTGAGAGAAATAAAAGACAGCATATTAAAGAACACCCTTTTAATGAATCTTCAAATAATTTTACCTGTCATGCAGTTCAAAGTCTTAGGTAGAGCTTGCTCACTGGGTCAAGCATCCCTGTGCACCCCAGCTGGAGATTACACTTCCAAAAAGGTGAAAGATAACACAGTAATCTTCCCATGTCTTTAAATTTCTTTTTTTTTTAATTTATTTATGTATGCATAGAGAACTGGGGTACCAGCCAGAGTTACAGGGCCAGTGAGAGGCTTCACCAGAGACAGAGTGGGGAGCAGAACACATAGACTGACAAAGTACACTGCTGAGGGGAGCAACGGGCGAGGTCTGCCGTGCCATGTGGTCACCTCCAGGGCCAGGGATTGAACTTGCACTGAAAGCTGCGACTAGCTTGCCGTGTGGTGCCCTAAGCCACTGCGCCACCAGGGAGGGCCTGTTTTTAAATTTCTATAGTTAATTCTGAATCCCAGTTTAAGACCATAAGGAAGTCTCTCCATATTATTATCCTGCCATACATACACAGTTCATATGTTGCTCCTTTCTCTCCATTACACACATATACATGTTGTGTTCATATACACTTACCATATCTCATATGCACACCTTAAAATATCAAGTTGGGCAATCTAACATTTGTTTTAGTTTTTTGGTTTTTGTTTTGTTTTTTGTTTGGTTTGGTTTTTTTTTTATTCAAAGCCATTTGAATAAGTTTCTTCCATTTGAAAGAGTCTTGATTTATCCTAACATTATTAGGATTAAGGTTGCTCTATGATCTATTTTAAAAGATTGTGAAATTAGTCTTCCCAGAACCAGGATTTGGTCTCAACTGGTATTTCTTCTAACACCCTCTTCTCACTAGTGGAAGTTAAATTGGAGGAGGTTTTGAGGAACTCTCCTCTCATCCTCCTCTCAACCATTATTGCGCCTCATCACAGCATCATGAAATACCAAATTCCCAGTAGCAATAGTCAGAGAGCATCAGAAAACAGTTTAAAAACAAATAAGTCAATGGGGTTGAAAATGAAAAGTCCATTGTTGCTATGAGCTCAAATTTAGTTACCAAATATCAAGTTTTCAGATTTACTAATCCCCAGGATGGGTGAATATACATAGCTGTGTTCCTCTATACTTATTTTTTTTTTCTCCCCTCTTGGTAGTACATGACTGGGTCTTACAGATGTAGCTGTGTTCCTCTATACTTTTTTTTTTCCCTCTTGGTAAAACATGATTTGGTTTTACAGATTCAGGTGAGTCACTGTGCCATGTGACAAGAATATATTTTTTAAAATATCATGTACTAGGACAAAGAAATAAAACAGAGCAAAACCTATGGCATAACTAAATAATTTAACAGCAGGTGGTTCTGGCAATTCAGGCACTTCTCAATAGTCAGAGTGAGATCGTGGCCAGGGGCAGGAAAAGGCTTGCTTCAGCTGTTTCAACAATGCTTACCCATTATCAGCCCAGAACATTGGTTGCTGTGTACTCACCTGACATCTTCCACAAAACATAACCTAATAAAACTAGGAGAAAAGAAAACAAACTGAAGCCTCATGGGTAGTGTTGACTAATAGTTACTGTAACTAACAGACACAGTATCTGTGCCCCACACATAGCAAATCAGCAAAAGATCAAGACAGTCTTAACAATTTTCATTTATATCTGATGTTGAAGAGGTCACTAAACTTTGGGTAGTCTTTTTTGTTGCTGTTTTTGTAAATCATTTGTACATAATACATACATCCAAACATAGACACACATATATACACACACACATTAATACTTATTATTTACAGATTGTGGATTTGCAAATTTGCCTACCTGTTAACGTGTATTTGTTATCCCCAAATCAATACCCATCTTGCTTTGTCAACACTCACAGACATGATCAGAGTAGGCAAAAATTTTAATCACCCAGGCACTTTCCCAGTTGAGGTGAATAGGCGATGCTCCGCTTTTCTTTTTCTCTTACACTGGAAACAAGTGTCTTTTTTCCCTGCAACTTAGTGCTATGTTTCTTTGAATTTTTGGACTTTTTGGTGGTGATTCTGCTAAAATAGCCCCTAAACGCAGTGCAGGCACAAGATTAATGTGTAAAAGGATCTATATTAGACATGCTTCATTCATGTATGAGTTACAGTGCTGTTGTTTGTGAATTCAATGCGGATGAATCAAGAATATATATGCAATAAATTCATGTAAAACAATGTTATATATTGATCAGTTGGCAAGTGTAATGGCCAGAGTTGCACAGAATGCTAACCCTGTCTCTTAGTAGCACTGGTTCAGTTTAGTAGCACTGTACCAGTGCTAGCAAATGAGACTTGACTGCACAAATATATATATATATATATATATATGTATAATTATAATTCATAGGATATATTATACTATGTATAAGTATGTATAATATGTACATGTATATTAACTATGTGTGTACATTTATATCTACATCATTTTCATTAGCATAGTGTATAGACAGACCTTCATTCAAATAGTCATTTTCTAGGGAAAAAGCTAATATGCTCTCCCTATATGCAAAATGGAGATCCAAAAATAGAACTAAGCTGAAAAAATTCGGTGCCTGCTGCATCTAGTTCCAGCAGATATGCAATTAGACAATACCCAGTTGTGGAACAATCTTGCAGTAGGCATGAGAGAAGACCTGACTTTGCACCAATTAATCATCACTTTCCTCATGAGTCCAACTAATGTATGCATGGGAGAACCATGAAGACTGCTTACCTGAGAAATAGTAAAACAAGATACAAGTGCTACCACTCTCCTCTCTGAACCTGTACCTAATTTAGAATATCCTTCACCACACGGTGGCGATCTTTGTGTCTACATCCAGCCTCTCAAGTGGAATCATTGAATTTATTCCTCTATCAATAACTAATAAATTAATGAACAATGATATAAGAAAATAAAAGCTTAATTTTTTAAAAAAAATTAAATAGTTACAAGTTTGTTCAAAAAAAAAAAAAGCTAACACATTTTTAGTCACATCGACCAAGATTTTATTGTCAGTATCATCAGCCATAAACATACACGTCACACCTGCCAGTTAAAGCATGGTGCAAGACAGTTTGAGACAATACCAAAAAACTCAAGATAAGTCTTGTGCCTTCAAAATGTTGTAATGATAGGCCCTCCCTGGTGGAGCATCAGGTTAGGACACAGCACTGCAAGCTAGAACAGTCACTTCAGTGCGATTGGTCACCTGTCCAGGAGGTGACCCACATGGTGTGGCAGACGTCTCTTGACCCACCTGCTGCTCCCCTCAGCAATGTACTTCCTCGATCTGACTGTTCTGCTCCCCACTGTCTCTGTGAATCCTCTCCCCACCCTTGCACCTTTGGCTTGTACTCCAGTTCTGTATGCACAAATAATCTTTTTTTTAAAAATGTTATAATGATAAAAGAGAAAATAATCTAATCTTAAATTTTTGAGGACCTAAATAAATTTGACACTTATATGAATTAATTCAGAGTTCTTGTAATGAGTAGTAATATATCCAAAGTATTAGCACATAAGCCTTGTGAGAGAGATTATACTATTTTTTTAAAGATTTATTTATTTACGCATACAGAACTGGGGTATAGGCCAGAGGCTCAGGGGTGGTGAGAGGCTTCACCAGAGACAGAGTGGGAGCAGAACAGGCAGATGGACGAAGTACACTGCTGAGGGGAGCAGCAGGCGGGTCAGGAGAGGTCTGCCATGCTGAGATTATACTATTTTTATTTTGTATGTTTGTTTAGTTTAGTTTCAGTGGTAATTATGTGAAATGGACATAATTGGAGCTCAACAAATATTTCCTAAACAAAGCGGAACGTATCTCTTATTTATTGATAACATCCTAACCTAAAAATCCTACTTTTGGGCCCTCCCTGGTATTGCAGCAGGTAAAAGCACAGCACTAAGAAGCTAAAGCCACTTCAGCATGAGTTCGATCCCTACCCTGGAGGTGATCCACATGGCACAGCAGAATTCTCCTGGCCCACCATTGCTCCCCTCAGCGGTGTACTTCGTCAGTAGGCCTGTTCTGCTCCCCACTCTGTCCCTGGTGAAGCCTCTCACTGCCCCTGCACCTCTGGCCTGTACCCCAGTTCTGTATGCATAAATAAATCTTTTTTTTTAAATCCTACTTTTACATAAAAATTGACAATTATGAACTTGACTTTTTATTCTGTTCCATAATGTCTTTCTATAAATTGCTCAACAGGTCTAATAAACAAGAGGGAGAAGGAGGGGAAGGGACATTACATTGCTAGCAGATGGGAAGCTTGCAGTCATGAAGGAAGTAGAAAGAGGTAGATTTTGGTAAGTTGAAGAACTTGACAGACAAGTAGCAGAGCCTCTCGGTGCTAACAAGGTTGCATCAAGTGTTAGAGCCCACCAACAAGACAATTCAGGTAAGTACTGTGGGTTGAATGTACGCATGGACTTTCATTCCCTCCCCAAACCTATAAACAATAAGCCCATAGCCCAGAAGTTTCACTCATCCTCACAAATTTCAAAGTGGATTATGCTAAGGAGAGTAAACCAGAAGGAGAAAGACAAACACCAGATACATTCACACTTACATTGAATATGGAGAAACTAAGCAAAGGGTTAGGGAAAAAAAACAAACAAACAAAAAAAAAAACATAAACCTAGAAATCTGAGTTCAAAACTGAGGCCACCAGAGGGGAGGAGAAAAATGGGGAGCAAAGTGTGGAAGGGTACAGTGGACTACAGTGGAGGATTATGGGTAGTTTGGTGTAAAATATACCTGACTAGGTATGAACCTGTACCTTTGGATCACATATATGATAACCTCAATTAAAAAGAAAGTTTACAGGCCCTCCCTGGTGGCGCAGCACTAAGAAGCTTAAGCACTTGCACATGAGTTCGATTCCCGCCTGCCCCAGAGGAGATCCACATGGTGTGGCAGACCTCTCCTGACCCACCCGCTGCTCCCCTCAGCAGTGTACTTCGTCGATCTGCCTGTTCTGCTCCCCGCTCTGTCTCTGGTGAATCCTCTCACCCTCCGCATCTCTGGCATGTACCCCAGTTCTGTATGAATAAATAAATAAATCTTTAAAAAAAAAGTTTACAAAAAAAAAAAGTTTCTCACTAAGAGAAAAACCAAGGCTACTAGAAACATAAGGCAATTCACTAACATGATGGAAAATGCATCAAAATGACAAAGAAGAAAAAATTATAAAAATATTATCAGGAGAGCCCTCCCTGGTGGCAACACAGATTAAAGCTCAGCACTGCCAAGCCAGCTGCAGTCGTGTTAGTGAAAGTTCAATCCCCACTCAAGGAGGTGACCCACATGGCCACAGCAGACCTCTCCAGTCTCTCCCACTGCTCCCCTCAGCAATGTACTTGTGTATCTGCTTATTCTGCTGTCCACTCTGTCTTTGGTGAATCCTCTCACTGCCCCTGGACCTCTGGCCTATATTCCATTTTCTGTATGTATACATAAATAAATCTTTTCAAAAAAGTAACATACTATCACTGTGAAAAAAGTAAAAATATAATTAGGAGACAGCTTGCAAAGTTAATATTATAGCATCAAATATAAAAATAGATATTTCATCTGTAAAAAGGTGCCACCAAAAATGAGGAATATTTAAAGAGCACTTGAAACTATGTTAGCAAAAAAATTTAAATCACCTGAGGGATTAATAGAGAATTGAGTAAAATTCCTAGAAAATAAAAAGACAAAGATGTAAAATCAGAAAATTAGATAATCAGTTTTGAAACTCCAGTTAAAGAGCACAGGAAAAATTAGAAAGGCAATTATCAAATTAGTAATGTATGCCAAGTTCATAAAACTAAAAGATAAAAGTTTCCAGTTTAATGGGTTAACCTAGTAACCCACTCAATGAATAAGATCAAAGACCAGCCATCATTACATCAGCAATATAAAACTATTGAAATAAAAAAATGTCATTTAGAAGGAATCAAAAGTCATATTGACATCAAAGTCCCAAACCAATCAATACTAGAAGCTAATATTTTCAGTTAGCTAATGGGTTCTAGTTTTCTTATCTGCTAGATTATCAACTAAACATGAAGATAAAGATGTTAAATATGCAAGTCCTTGATAAATTTCCTTTCTAAGGCCACTTCTCCAGAATATACAAGATTAAAATATGTCCTCCACCAAAATGAAGTTATAAAACAAAAGCAAGTTAGGGAAATAAAGAAACTGAGGATACAGCAGAGAGAAGTACAAGAGTCCTGGCGGCAAAAAAAGGAAGTCCCGGGGTGACAGCTGCAAGTTCAATACCAGCCCTGGAGGCGACCCAAATGGCGCAGCAGACTTCTCTTGACCCGCCCACTGCTCCCCTCAGCAGTGTACTTTGTTGATCTGCCTGTTCTACTTCCCACTCCGTATCTGGTGAATCCGCTCAAAGGCCCTAAGCCTCTGGCCTGTACCCCACTTCTGTATGCATAAGTAAATAAATCTTTAAAAAAAAAAAAAGAGAGAGAGACTTAGATGTGCCAGAATTTGGGAATACTTTTTTCACTTATAAATAGTGGAATGGACTAGCATATTTCTAAATCCTTTCCAATTCAAACACTTTATGATTCATAACCTCTGACCCCAAATTCTTTAAAGATGAAAATCCATATTTTAGAAACAAGATCAAAGAAGTATGGTTCATGCACTTACCCAGGAAAAAAGCCAAATGGTAACATTTAGAAAATATTTATTTATATCAGTATTTTTAAAGTTCACTATTTAGATAAATAATCTGTGCTTTATCCAGTCAAATCACAAACTACCTCACTACCCCTTCCTAGACACAGATTTATTTTTAGGCAGTTTCATACATAAACTAAATGGAGTTCCCAAAGAAAGAGCCATAAACACATGAGATCAAACCTCCCGCACACAAGCTCACTGACCTGCAAGGAAAGAAAAGTTAAGAAGGAAGAAACCACATAAGCATAAGACTCATTAGCCAGCTTCCCCTTGCATTTACTAATGACCAAAAATAAAACCTTCAATATGGTTGGCATGCTCTAAGTAACTAGAAATATATGTGTATTTTCTGAGAAAAATCTATTTTTTCTCTTCAGTCTAATATAACTCTAAGAATCAAGACTAGTCATAGGTTTATTATTTAGAGGAAATGAATTTCCATATTAAACAGTGATATGAAAAGCTAGTATCTAGCTTCACTTGTATGCTTGGTGTTGCCCTCAACTGGATCTTTCCTGTGGCACGCTACCTGATCCTCTCTGCCACTTTCTCTACCATCCGTGGTCCATCTGTCCTCAGATACCCTATTCTTCCAGGAAGATTTCTGACCCCGCTGTTTTTACTTGTAACTACTAGGGAATCGCTACCAACAACTCTTGAAGGAAAGGACACTGGTCAAGGACAACCTGCTTAGGTGTTTCAGGAAATCAGAAAAAATATTGAAAGTGAATTTCAGGCTTCCCCATAAACTTCACTCTGTGCCATACTCAAAAAGTCACATGAATCTAGGGAATTAGAAAACCTAGGAATAAGACCCCCAAAAGGTGACCAAATCTGACTTGGACTTGGGGAGGAATTCATCTAACAATGTATTTGGGGGCCCTCCCTGGAGGCGCAACAGGTGAAAGTAGGTCAGCACTGCAAAGCTAGCTGAGCAGCTTCAGCACAAGTTCGATCCCCGGCCACGGAGGTGACCCACATGGCGTGGCAGACCTCTCCTGACCCACCTGCTGCTCCCCTCAGCAGTGTACTACATCAGTCAGCCTGTTCTGTTCCAACTCTATCTCCCACCCCTGTACCTCTGGTCTGTGCCCCAGTTCTGTATGCATAAATAAATAAATCTTTTAAAAAACAGGAGATTGTTTTTAGAAAGTGTTATTTTTGAGCTGTTGCATTCATGTGAAAACCGTACGTTTTCAATCCCAGCTAAACTGGGATTTTTAACATTTTGGGCAGCACCTTCTTCTCCCTTGGGTGTCTGCAGTAAATTATGGGACAGCTCAAAACTTGAAAGTATTTCATACAAATAGCAGAAGAAAAAAATTATTACACTAGAAAAACCTAACACTTTAGACGAGTATTTCTCTGTACACAAAGCTCACATCAAGAAATTGCTGACTCCATTGACAGTGAGTGCAAACTCACCTGCCTGAAGGAGTAACCGAAATGACTGGCCACATGTAAGCCTGGGAGTAAAGGGAAGTTTAGGGAACAGCAGCTGCTGCAAAGCTCTAGCCAACTGCTGTCATGCAACAGTTATGCCTACTGTCATCCTGTGTTTCCTTCTTGAACTGTAAACTCTCCCAGCTTTTTAAATACTGGGAATGAAAAAAAGAAAATCTGTATACTTACACAAACCTCATTTAGCATATGATGAGGAAATGGATTTTTTTCTTAAATATTTTTATTTATTTATGCATGAAGAACTGGGGTACAGGCCAGAGGTACAGGGAATGAGTGGATTCACCAGAGACAGAGTAGGGAGCAGAACAGGTGGGTCTACTATAATACATTGCTCTGGGGAGTTGGCAAGAAAGGAGAGGCCTGCAGTGTCATGTGGGTCAGCTCCCTGGCTATGGACTGAATTAGTGGCTCAGTGGCTGGCAACAGCTTGATAGTGCTGAAACTTTAACCCCTGCACCACCACAGAGGCCCCATATTTTAATATAGCCTGGTCAAATGACACTTCAAGCAGAGAGTGGTATGAAGAAGGTTTAGAGAATCCTTTAGAGAGACTTCCAAATTGCTAATATTTCAAAGGTGACCTCTGACTCCTGACATGTACTTCATTCTCGTCAACATCAGCAGGAGTCCAGAATTCATCAGATCAATTATATCAAGATTTTCAACTGTAGGCCTTCCTTTTATCTTTCGTATGTCAAACATATTTGTTTCATATTCCTCTGAAGTATGGATGATAGCCTAAGCAAAGAATATTGAGTTGTTTCTATTTAAGAAAATATTTGTACTAACAGGAAGCTAAGAGTCTTATGTAAATTGACAAAACATCAGTTCTCTGATCTTCTGTGGCTTGTGCTAAAACTTTCAACATCAATTAGGTAAAAGCATCAAGAGTTATTCATAAAAGTTGACTGTTTAAGAAAGATTTAAGGATATGAGTTTACAGCCAAGTTTTGGGACATTACTGATTTTTTTTATTGTATTATTTTATTGAGGTAATATTAGTTTACAACACTGTATATGACTTATAAGTATAGATTCACTTTTAAATGTATTTTACAGTGCCATACCCACAATCAAAATACTCATAGTCTATTGGGTCTCCTCCTCCTTGAACTCCCCTCCCCCATCCTATTAACATCAATTCTACAATCAGATTTCTAGGGTTTGTTTGACTTAGTTTTGCCTCACCATTTATTTTGTTTCCCTATCCCCCACATGTGAGTGAAATCATCTGGTATTTATGTTTCTTATTCTGATTTATTTTACTTAGCATAATCCCCTCCAATCATCCATGTTTTCACAATTAACAAGATTTCGTTTTTTATAGCTGAGTAGTATTCTGTTGTGTGCATATACACATACACAATCACACACACACACACACACACACGGTAGATACCTAGGAGAGAAATTGTTGGATCATATGGTAGATCTATTTTTAATAGTTTAAGAAAACTCCATACTGTAATTCATAGGTGTTTGCTTGGTTTGCCTTGCTACCAAGAGTGTAAATTTTTGTGTTCACTTTTCTCTTATCAACACCTGTTTGCAACCTTCTTTATAGGGGCCATTCTCACAATTGTGAAGCAATTTCTCATTGTGGTATTTTTTTCCTCAGAAAGTAATCTGCAAAGATTGTTTTTACACAATATGACTGTTTAGTCTGTTCATTTAATCTCAAACCTAAAATTTAAACTCATGTTTTAGTGGGCAACCTATACTAGAGAAGGCCATGAAAAGTGAAATAGGTTAGCAAAAGATAAAAGTCAAACACCTAGAGCATCATAAATTGAATTGCCTTGCAATATGAAAAACAGGGTCATAGAGTTGAAAACATTTTAAAAGTCAAAGCTCAAAATCATCAGGATTTCTAATTAGCAAAAATTCAGACCACAGAAAGTAGCTAAATTCCCAAGATTAAATCCAGACAATGTTCTTGACCTATCTACTTATCCTTTCTGTCTGAACCATGGTCTCCTTTTCCCTATTAGATATTTGAGTGACATAGCTTTGGACAATTATCATTAGTAGGTTATGTTCTAAATACCCACCCATAAGTTTTATATTTACTAGGAGTCAATTTTTTCTCTTAAATCAGTTTATGCCAGTTTTCTAACCATTGCAATTATGTGATTTAATTAAATATTGCATAAGCTGATTAAGTCTGAGTATGGAGACAGAATTTTTAGTTTCTGTGAAAACCTAGTTGAATTATTTGGGGAAAAAAGTTTATAAAGCCATGTCTGGAAACAGAATTATTGAGAAAGGTATGAGCAAGAGATTTGTAAAACAGAAATATTCATAAAGCTCTAGAGAGATTCTTTCAGACTGCTTCACAGCTGTTTTAACTTCTTTTTTTGTTTGTTTTTTTAAATACTTTTTATTTATGCATACAGAAATAGGGTGTGGGCCAGAGTTGTAGGGGCAGCGAGAAACAGTGGAGAGCAGAGCAGGGAAATGGATGAAGTACACTGCTGAGGGGAGCAGAAGAGGCCTGCCATACCATGTGGATCACTTCCCGAGAGGGGACTGAACTCACACTGAGGCAGCCTCAGCTTGGTTTAGCTTCGCAGTGTGGCACTCCAACTTGCTGCGCCACTAAGGAGGGCCCTCAACTGTCTTAACTTCTAGCTATGCCTTTAGTACACTGAAGCTAGATGAAACAGAAGGCAATGCATTATGGCACTGCTTATCCAAGAAGGATGATGGAGCACTCAGTAAGTGTGTTTAAACTCAAAGATAAAGCCGCCTTGAATTCTTGAAAATACTGCAAACAACACAAATATGTCAAACATGTAATTTTTTTTTTCATGAAATCCTTTCCAATTCAGTGGTAAATTTGTCAATATCAATCACTTCAAATAACAGAACATCAAACATACAGGTAAAATTTCTACCAAAATATTTGATGTCTGTGATTTTTAAGTTTTAAAGCCTTGTCACGAAAGACATTTATCTTCATTTTCAATATCCCAGCAGGACAATCAATTGCAAAGTTTCAGTTTTAGTGAACTAAAATTAGGGTAAATCTTACAGAAAATTTTCCAATATGATGTTACATTATTCTCCTAGAGCTAGTGAAAATTATTTATTTAATAATTAAACTTATCAATTAGTTTATATTCTCTGAAATGAACTGTGCCATGGGTAAGTTGGGTAAAAGGTGTCCATTATAAGGTAATGGGTGGAAACCACAATTCTGATCATGAACATAAGTAGTAGATATGGATCTTATTTAAAGGGCTGTACACCTGGAGTTTAATTAATGTTATAACCAAAATTACCTTAATAAGTAAATAATAAAACTCATTATGCTAAATAAAATCTCTGTAGTAGTCATAACTAGGTCAAGGGAATTAAAAATCATCAGTGATTTTATGTGCCAGACACTGATAAAAAATCATCTATGTTTCTGCTTATACATTTATTTTTCAAAACACTCATTTCATCAGTAAGGAAATTAAGGTTCAGAGATAATAAATACACTGCACATAGTCACTGGTAGAACCAAGGCTTGGTCTCTGATCACTTATGCTCCAAAGCAGGAACTCATCATCACAATCCTACCAGGAGTCCCACAATATGCCTTTTTCATGCTACTCAACTAAAACCTTGCAGATTCTTTCAACTATTTGGACTTTATTTTTTAAAAAATGTTCGATACGGACTCTCCCTAGTGGCATAACACTAAGCAGCTAAAGCTACTTCAGCATGAGTTCAATCCCTGCCCGCCCCGGAGGTGACCAACATGGCGTGGCAGACCTCTCCTGACCCGTCCACTGCTCCCCTCAGCAGTGTACTTCGTCAGTCGCCCTGTTCTGCTCCCACTCTGTCTCTGGTGAATCCTCTCACAACCTCTGAGCCTCTGGCCTGTACCCCAGTTCTGTATGCACAAATAAATAATTTTTTAATAAATTGTTCCACACATCTTTTAATCATTGGCTTTAATATGCAGTTATATAAATACAAAACACAGATATTTCCTTCATACAGTTTCTTCAGAACAGAATGGTGTGTGTGTGTGTGTTTGTAGCATATGTATATATTGCTAATAGAAAGTACTTCCTTCTACAGAAAGATTTGCGATAATTAAATCCCAGATTTAGCTTGTCAAATGGAGAAGACAGGGGATGTCATTTCCGACAGAGAGTAGTTCTCTTTTTGGGCAAGCATGGTGATATGAGGGGGGGAAAAAAGCAGTAAGACAAGAAGTCTGTCTAGCTAAGTACCATGCTTAAGGAACCAACTTGATATAAAGATAACCTATGTTCAAGCCAAAATCTGAGCTGACTGACTCAGAAAGTCTGACTTTACCCTAAAAGCAATGGGGAGACAGATTAACCTGATATTCTCTAGCATCCTCAATTCAAATCTTGGCTGTCATGATCCATGAGCCGATCAAATCAAGATAACATAATCCATACAATTGTATGAATTAAAGGTGGTGATGAATAAATGCCTTGGATAGTATGAATGGACAATATAGAAAAGAGCTCATTGGAGGAGTTCAACCAAAATGTCAAGATTGAGTGTATGGTTTAGAAAGATTTCCCTGGTACCATGTAGAACAAGAGAGATGAGTGAAAAAACTTTATGAAACTACAGTCTGAGAAAGGAAAATATGAACTCCAGTTGTTGTATTGGATGCAGAAAATAGTTTCTTGAGATATTTGGACAAGGAAGAAAAGACTAAATAACTATGGGGAAGGAGGGAATGTAGACACACACCATATTTATTTTAACTTAGCAACAATCAAAAACAGAGATTCACATAGCATATATAGTGATTTTTTTTCCTCTAAATACTTGTTTGCTTTAGCCTTTCAGTAAAATATTATGAATTTTGATTAAAAAACCTTGGGGTCAGGAATCAAAGTACACCAAGTTCAGCTCTAACTCGGCCTAACTTAGCTCTAATTTCTGGGTCCTATTTTCTTATTTGTAAATATGAATTAAATGCTTTCTATATACCTGCTCATTGGATTTTGAAAAGGCTGAAGTATATCATGACCAATAAGACTGTGAGTTTCATAAAAGATACTGAATTGATAAAAATTACCTTTTTTCATGTTTATTGTGTATAGAGGGGAATGGAAAACTCTCTACATTGTTTTTTAGCTTTCTGTGTTTCAAATCATTTCAAAACATAAAATTAAAACAGATAAGAACATAAGAATGCACCTGAAATCCATGTGTGAGTCTAAATATTTATGATAAGAAATGCAGTCTGTAAAGAAATGGGACTATTCAAGCTGAGTCTAAATGCTGTCCCCAGTGGACTGAATGATTACCCAGCGACACAATGACTCTTGGAAACTCCCTTTTGGTAGTATTCTTAAGTCTGTTCTTGCCAAACATTTCTTTCTTTTCATGTAAACAGCCAAATCGAACAGGAAATATTTGGCTTGTTTTAAAGAAATCTTTGCGAAACTGCTTCAATTTGCCATTTGTCATTGCCACCCAACCCTGGAGATGTGGTGGTAGAAAACTGCAGTGTCATTCCTCAGCCTATCTCCAAGAGCTTTTCTTTTTTGTTCTTTTGCATAAGATCAGAGGATCCATGTGGAATTCTTGGAACCTAAGTCTCTAACACAGAAGGGTAGATAGGCTTTTTTTTTTTTTTAATTGAAAATGAGGCCCTCCCTGGTGGTGTAACAGATTAGGATGCAGCACTGCAAGCTGACTGCAGCAGATTTAGTGAGAGTTCGATCCCCAGCCGGGAGGTGATCCACATGGCATGGCAGACCTCTCCTGACCTGCCTGCTGCTCCCCTCAGCAGTGTACTTCATCAGTCGGCCTATTCTGCTCCCTGTTCTGTCTCTGGTGAAGCCTCTCACCAGCCCTGCATCTCTAGACTGTACCCCAGTTCTGTATGCATAAATAAATAAATCTTTAAAAAAAAAAAAGAAATGAAAATGAAATGCCCAGACACTGTTTAGCAGTTTTCATTTCCCTTTAAATAGAAAGGCTTATTAAAGGTCTTGATTAGTAAGAGAAAGTAGTAGAAAAATTAGATTTGTGTGTGTGTGCTACAGGCTCAGGTCATCTGTATGTGCAAGAAAAGATAAACATAAGCACTGCTTACTACATATTTATAATGTGCTAGTCAATAACATGTTGCCCATTTCTTTCCTGTTCCTATGGGAGAAGTATCAAGGTTCCTCAAATTATTAAAAATAGATACCATATGGCCCAATGAGTCTACTCCTAGGTATATAACTGAAGGATACAAAAACAATAATTCAAAGAATATATGCATGCTTATCTCTTGTAGCCCTATTCACAAGAGCAAAGCAATATAAACAACCTAAGTACCCAACAACAGTTGAAAAGAACAGGCAGTGTGTATACATAAAGGACTACTACTCAGCTCCTTTGTTTAATATGAATTATTACTATTTGCAACTACATGGATGGAACGAAAGGGGATTAAGAAGAAAAGGGGAAAAACAAAGACCAGATGATTTCATTCATATGTGGAATATAAAGAAAACAAAGCAACAGACCAAATCAAATTAAAACAAACCCTTGAAATCTGCTGAACTGAGGTTACCAGAAGGGAGGGTGGAGAAAAGAGCCCATTTGACAACATGCAGAAGATTATTAGGACCTTGATGGGAAACTTGGTGTGATAAGATATATTTGTAGGGATATAACCTATGCCCTTAAAACATATAGAGTGATGGGGTCCTCCCTGGTGGAACAGAGGGTTAAAGCACAAGCACTGAGAAGCTAAAGCCACTTCAGCATGAGTTAGATCCCCGCCCACCCCGAGGTGATCCACATGGCAGGCTGACCTCTCCTGACACGTCCACTGCTCCCCTCAGCAGTGTACTTAGTCGATCTGCCTGTTCTGCTCCGCACTCTGTCTCTGGTGAATCCTCTCACCGTCCCTGCACCTCTGGCTTGTACCCCAGTTATGTATGGGTAAATAAATAAATCTTTAAAAAAAATAGAGTGTTATAAAACCATGTTACCTTAACAAACATAATATTAAACAAAAACAGACTTTTTTCACTGTGAAACTACTCTTGGGAGGCTGACCCAAAATCACCCATCTCTATCCAACCACAGGAAAAAACTTTAAAACTCAACACAGAAGCAAAGCCTCTCCATGCACACATAATCACAGGATTACAATTCTCCTCACATACACACGTGCAAAGGAAGGCCTTTCAAATGGAGCAAAGACTCCATTAAATACTCAATTAAAGCCATTTCCAGAATGTACAAGAATGTGATTTAGGTCACACATATGATGTCAGAACTATGGGTTGAATCTCATCAGTGCAATGAAGCAGAAGAAATAAGATTGAAACCAGTTGTTTGGCTTCGTGTAGCTAAAACAACTGCCTGATTAACTAAATTTTTCTCTTTCTAACTGGTTGTCATGGTATTGTGCAGATAGAATCTTAGACTGAGCCTGTAGACAACAACAAATTTGTGACATTCTGCCTTGACCCTTATATTGCAATTATATTAGGGCTGTCATTCTTAGATGGCATGGAAGCACGCAGTATTAAAAATTTCAGAAATTTGGGGATGGAAAAGCCAAGGCATCAGTGAAAGGGCATATTTTAAATTATTTTAAAAGATGGCTTCATTATTTTTGAATATTGTAGACATTCAAAACTCAGATATATGAGTACTAAAAATAAATTCAATTAAGAAAATGAAAATATGGCAAATGGCCTGCATACATAGTAATATGTCAAAAATCTACAGTTATTTCAGTGTGCAGACACCAGTTGCATTATTCTGGGATAAAGGCTTTTTACTCAAGGATAACTGGAATAATGATGATAATCATTAATTTTTTTTGTATTTGTAACATACCAGAAGTTCAACATATATCTTCTCATTTAACTTTCCCACAACTATTTGAGAAATGGTTTAAGAATATCCCTATTTTACAAATGAAGAAACTGAATTCAAGTTTCGTGCCCAGGATCACAGTTATCAAGGGGTAGTGAACCTCCCCTCTAATCTCCATGGCCCAAAGCTTTAACTCTACTCAGAATAACATGGAATGAGCTGGTGGCCAAACTGCTGATGCCCAAAGCTGATTCCTCTTCAGTCTCATTTCTCAGTCTCTACTTCCAATTCTCACTGAGACCAGAGAGCCCCTTCAAATAAGGAATCCGTGAATGGTAAAGAGCAGTTAATAGTTTTCAAAGGGAATAGCAAGGCTGGACATCCAAAACAGCTAAACTTAAATAACACTCAAAGTCATTTTTAATAGGGTAATAAAATCCAGGCTCTTAATCCATTTCCATCGTTTTTTTTATTATTTTTTTTATTAAAGATTTATTTATTTGTGCATACAGAACTGGGGTACAGGCCAGAGGCTCAGGGGCGGTGAGAGGCTTCACCAGAGACAGAGCGGGGAACAGAACAGGCAGATCGATGAAGTACACTGCTGAGGGGAGCAGCGGGCGGGTCAGGAGAGGTCTGCCGCGCCATGTGGTCACCTCCAGGGCAGGCGGGAATCGAACTCATGCGGAAGTGGCTTTAGATTCTCAGTGTTGGGCTTTAACCCGCTGCGCCACCAGGGAGGGCCCCATTTCCATCATTTTTAAGAGCTCTCTTTCTAAATCTGTTTCTCTGGCCTGGTTCACTGGTATTATTAACATGAAGACTTAAAGCAAAGCAAAATTATTTTTCCCTACACCATGAAAACTCAAATTCCTAGGACCCAGATTCAATGTCATCTTTTCTGTGAAAGTGCATAGTGGCTGGGGAAGTTGTTCTCCTGCCTGATTCCCCAGATACTGCACAAAGAAGATGGAAGTGATGTTATGTACTCTAGAGTCATAAACAGATACCAAAAGAGAATTAAATCAGCAAACACACCCAAGAGGCTCAAAAATGGGAGAATGACCAAATATGACCTGTGTCTCAGCTGGCAGAAGAAACATCTCATAATTTTAGAACAATTCTTAATGTTCATGACTTAAAAGTAAAGGGAAATGGACAATGACTTCTCATCTATAATGGGTTGACAGATCACAAGTTCCCCCTCCCCACTAGGTTATTAAGTAAAAAGTCAATATGAATATGCAACTAAGTTGTGTCCTGCTTTCTTTTTTGGGGCAAACTGGTCTGTGCTCCTAATTCCCAGCAGCATCAATTAACTGCATAATTTTAATAGAATGCTTGAAAGTACAGGACTGTTGCTGTAAAAATTAATTGTCTTGAGCTGATTTCCTGTAGACACTGTTAATCAATATTATGCCATCTCACAAGCAGCTGCTCACCTACTTCCCGATTATTACAGGAGAGAAAAGAATGTGACTATGATGGCCACGTGCTCTGCAGGTGTGTGGTGACATTTGAATTTTTAATATCTTGGAATGCAAAATACTAAAAAGAAAATTAATAGTTTTGGTTTTTAAGCTAAAGTTCTTAGAATTTCAAAGTGAGTTAGAGTAAATGATTTAGGTCAACAAAATATAAATGGAAATTTCTTGTAACTATAACACCTAAAAATTGATCGATGTATGATATCAAACTCTGGGCATTATACCCACTGATATCATGGAGCATTGTATTTAATGACTGTGAGTGTTTAGAAATAAAATGATGCAGTATAAAGCACAGACTGTTTTCTAAATAAGCATGAATATTTGAAAAGAGCATTCTTTAAGATAAGGCAACTTGGGCCCTCCCTGGTTGCACAGCAGGTTAAAGCACAGCACTAAGGAGCTAAAGTCACTTCAGCAGGAGTTCGATCCCTGGCCCCGGAGATAACCCACATGACTAGCAGACCTCTCCTGACCCGACCGCTGCTCCTCTCAGCAGTGTACTACATCAGTCAGCCTGTTGTGCTCCCCACTCTTTCTCTGGTGAAGCCTCTCATCACCCCTGCACCTCTGGCCTGTTACCCCAGTTCTGTATGCATAAATAAATAAATCTTAAAAAAAAAAAAGAAGAAGACAACCTGACATCCAGATCTGGCTCTTCTACCTTCTGTGTAAACTGATGTGAGACAACATAAGTCAAAATTTCCTCATTTGTGATGTAAAAGAGTGAGTGTCATCAAAATTCTAGCTCTAAACTTCTTGTTTTAATAGAAAAAAAAAGGACCAGATCAAGGTAAGTTTTACAGTCAATCCGTGAAAGTGGACCACAAATCTCTGACTTTGAGAATGTAGGAAGGGAAGGGGTGAAAGTGGGGACGGGAAGTGGGAAAGCATATAGTGGACTATGGGGGGACTGTGGTCTGTGGTGATGGGGACACCACAGTGACCACACCGGAGGGGTGAACTCTATACTGTTTTACACTAGCAAGAATGTAAAACAATGATCCCTCAAAAACAATAGTTTTTAAAATGAAAAATTCTAAAATAAAAGGAAATTTGAGAAATTATAGCATGATTGGCCCAATCAAGTACTGAGTGACCTCACAATTCATTGTTTGTCAGGAACCATCTAACCTAATAAATATCTAAGTGACAAAAAATAATAGTTACTTGACATAAAAACAAAGGACTTGGGGCCATTCGCACAAAGACAGAAAACTCACCTATCCTTCAGAAGGTGTTAGGTAGTTGGGTATGCTAGTTGCCAGGCCTATGCTGTCCAATACTGCAGCCACAGCCATGAGGCCCATGTGACTACTGAGCACTTCAGTGTGCTGTAAGAATCAAATGCACATATAATTACAAAGTCTAGTATGAAAAAAAATCAAAATAGCTCATATTTTATACTGACTACATGTGAATATGGTATTTGAGATATACTGGATTCAATAAAATGCATTATCAAAATTAATTTTACTTACCTGTTTTTTTTTACTGTTTCTAATGTGACTACCAGAAAAATTTAGGTTATATATGTGCTTGGATTCCATTGTTGCTGGACAATACTGTTACAGGCTCAAGTTGCTTAGCAACAAGCAAAACACGCAACCTCTCTCCCCCTTTTAGGAACCTGCACTTTAATGGAGGCAGGAAAGAATAAATAAGCAAGTAAATAATTAATTTTCAATAGCAGTATTATGAAGATAATAAAATAAAATAATTGTGCCAGAATATTTTTCTTTCGAAAGATTAGTGAGGAAAGATCTTCAACCGAAGTGACATTGAAGCTGAGACCTGAATGATGAGACATGGCAGCTTAATACAGATTTGAGTGCAGAATGGTACAAGAGGAGGGAGCGAACTTGGGAGCAGGCTTGAGATGTCTGTTTTTAATGGACATTGAAATACATATATTTATGACACAACATTTACCAGAAGTATTATCTCTAGAGTCCATAATGGATTTATCAGGAACTGAGCATTGTTTTAGGAACTGTCATATATATTACTCCATGTTGTCTCCCCAGTGACTGAAACCGTGCAAGTTCAGAAAGGCACAATGTAACGGTTGGTGGGTTCTCACCCTTGAGCTTATAACTTCAATCGCAAGACTCAGGCTCAGGGTTGATGAACAAAGGGGAGAGAGAGACAGAGTCTGGGAGAAAGGAAAGAGAGGCAGTAGCAATGGTCAGAAATCAGCCATGACGGTCTGGAAGGTCTTTGTAAAGGTCTCTCCAGAGGTGACACTGTTAAGGGGAAGGATGTCTTAAAAGAGTTTGGTGGATCCCACTCTGTACTCCAGTGATTGGAAAATTACAGTTCCCAACAGCACCAAGAAGAGAACTGTGAGAACTCAAGGGCGGAGCTAAGCAGCATTCTGGGACTTTGGGGGATAAAATAGGGAGCAGTTTTCCAACTGACACTCTGGAGAGGTAACCGTTCTCTCTCTGGAGCAACTGCTCAGACCGTGTGACTGGGGCTAGGAGCATTAGTTTGGGACTAGAGCTTCAAGTTAGCTCACTGGTAAAGTATTCCAGATACTTTGTATCCCTTCTCTTTCCCTGGGCTATTTTCTTTTCCTTTTCCCTTTTTGTAAATAAACCCATTACCCTTTCTGTGTGTGTCTGCAGAAAATTACATTTTGAGCGCGCGGTTGAGACAGGCAGCCCAAGACCACTCTGTGCTACCCTATAACAGCACCACAGCAGTCAACAACAGAAATCTGAAGACCAGTCTGGCATCACCAAACACCAGACCAGTTGGCACCAAAGACAACAGCACAAAGGGTTGGTGCCACATGTGTCAGAGGCAGGAACGAGTGTCAACAGTTCTAGGAAGATCTTCCCGGGAGAGAATCTGTATGAATCTGCCTGACTGCCTCCCTGGAAGCTGACTGGAGCCTGGCTTATATACCAGTCCTTTTCTTGTTGAATGATCAGGGTGGCCACCTTTCAAGCCTAATTCGTTCTCTCCTAGCTGACTGACACTCAAAGAAGCTCCAATAGGATTGGTCTGTTTACAACCCCAGCTATTTATTTGATGGATGCTGGTGTAACTTCACCAGTGTGTCCAACCTGAACTATACTAAGGTTGGACTTCAAAACTACGCTAGGAGTTCCTTTGGCAGTAGTGTAAGTGCAAACCTGATTGGTGTCTATAAGAGTTCTTTTTTCTTTTTTTTTTTTTTTTTAAGATTTCTTCATTTATGTATACAAGAGCTGGAGTACAGGCCAGAAGTATGGAGGGCAAAGAGTAAGAGACTTCACCAGAGACAGAGGGGAGAGCAAAATAGGCAGTTCTACTGAAACATACAGCTGAGGGGAGCAGCGGGCAGGTTGAGAAAGGTTTCTCAGTCATGTGGTTTGCTTCCCAGGCTGGGAATCGAACTCATGCTGCAGTAGCTATGGATAGCTTCATAGTGCTGCATTTTAATCCATTGCACCACCAGGGAGGGCCCGCCTATGGGAGTTCCTATCAGATTGCTCCATTTTCAATCCCATGCTGATTTCATGGGCTACTCTGACAACTCTATATGTAAAATTGTGACTCAGCGTCCATTATAGTGATGAAGAAATGAATGTTCAGAGGGCTTAAGGGACCTGAGGACAATTTGAGCAAAGAGACTGTGAGGGCTGAGCTCCTCTCTTCATGCCACAGATCCAGGGCTCTGTCTATGGCAGATCACTGTCACTACATCCAAAGTACACAAGATAAGTACACGAGATTGCAGAGGAGATGAGGAAGTCTTTGCTTCTCTCTTTTTTTTCCTAGCTATTCTTTACTGCTCAGTGGCTCACAGGAGTAAGTTTGGAGAAATGGAAGCCACTCATAGCAAGAGTGTAAAGGATCAATAAGCAACTATAAACCAGAGACATTCTACAGAGGTAGTGAGGGGAATAGGATCAAAAACTAGAGCACGAAGAGCACATGAGACTGGTGATGGCACATGGGTGAAGTGGTGATGGGAAGTGCACGAGGATACAACTGAGATGGAAAAATGCACAAAATGAAGACTGATGTAAAAAACAAACAAACAAACTATATATATAAAGAAATGTAAGCCCCACCATCAAGTACTTAACAAAATGGAATACAAGTTTTTGTCCTCAGGCAGCACAGTTACTAGACATCATTGTTCATTTTTCGAAGGAAAGGAAGAAGAAACCCTTAATCTCTTTCACTTTCCTCTCTTCCTCTTAATTATTAAACATTCATCTTATTCATTACACTTAAATGCTAAGCAAGCATTTTTGTTTGTCCAGCCTGCTACAGATCAATATGTCTTTATTATAAACTTTTCTCACTAAGTGATAGAGATTACAAGGAATATGTTAGAAGACCCACTTTCTTCTCAGTAGAGATCTATTTAACTCTATGGGGAATATGCAAAACCCAGCTTGCTTAGAAATTTAGACCTTACATTCTAAGCGAAAGAATGGACCCAAATTTGTAGTTTTCAATTCATGTTGTCAAAGGACATAGATCATCCATTTCTTTCTGAAGGAATCTGCTTTTCTGGTTTTATGCCCATCTTTTTTGGTCTTTCTAATAGCTCAAGATAAAGTGGCCGCCAAGTTGAGAGGTATGACAGTTCATAGAGTTAAAACATCCTAGCAGTTATTCTCCCAAATGTGGAGATCTGGGACTGACAGGAGGTTCTCGAGTGAACTGACTGAGGTCCTGAGACTTTCGGGTAAATGTTCTTTTCCACTATCCAATTTACCAATCCCAGGAATAACTCTGACTCTTATTCTAAAACTACCCTGTCTATGATAATAGCTGCCCATGATAACAAACATGTTAAAGACTCAGCATTATGAACTGGAATGACCACCAGTGCCTTCAATGTCAAAGCCAAGTTTAAGCCTAGTGTAAGTCTAATGTGTCATTTCCCACAATTTTACCAGAAGTCCCTCTGAAACTCCTATTTTCTTGTTGGTCAAGTGAAGCTAATCCCTGCCTGTGGTGTCTGAATTGTTGCGAAAAATCAAAGGATATGAGGAAGGTCAAATTGCTGTGAACAAGTTTTAAGTGTAATGATTTTCAGAGCACTAGATGCTGAGGAAAAATTAAAAATACAGGCTAAATTTCCAGCATCATAAAACATGGTACAAAGTTTCAGCCAAGACAAAGTAGGGGGGAAATCCTATGATAATATTATGGTGTTATTATTATGACCAATTATCATAGTTGTCCCTATTCTAGCCTTGAAGTCTCATGACCCAGGAAACCCCTCAATCCCAGTCTAACATAAAATGTGAACCACTAGTACATTATATTCACTTGTAAGAAATTAAAAATGTTTCAATTAAGAATTTTTCAAACTCAGCTATGACATTTACATTACCCCTCTTATCTGAATAGGAAGGTCAAGAATGTGAGCCAAACATAGGCAAAAGCAATAAAACCCATTTTCCTGCCTCTGAGAATTCAGGTTGATTTCCCATCTCATAGACCATCATAAAGAGCAGAAAAAGATCAGCCAAGATAAAATGGTGTGGAAAGAGACAAAGTAAGATTTTAAAAATCCAAGTGTATAATTTTACAGCCCTTCTGCTCTACCCAGCCAACACTAGTACCTTATACCTTATCTGTGTGTGAAAATTAAGGAGGTAGTTTGAGCTCAGTATCCATCATTATAAAAACCACTGAGAAATGCAGTCACTAATTCCTAATATGGAATAATGCTAACATCTATTGTTTAAAATATACACTTAAAAATACAAGCCAGTAGAAGACATTCTTTTCAACTCTATTTATTCTGATTAACTTTTCTGGTCAAGGTCCTTAGAGTATGAGTTCTCTTGGCCAAGACAGGGAAGAGTGTCATATTCAATATTCTAAACTATTCATCCCAAATTCTGAACTAAGAGCAGGCAGTCTGCCTGAATATACACCAATTCTAAAATCTATTCTAAAGAGGTAATTTTGCAGTGGGAAGAATAACTTCTTTAAGACTATGTGCAGAAAGTAAACCAAGAAAAATGAAAAGCTTTGGAAAATTTCTGGTGTGCAACCACATTTGGAGGTTTCACCAAAATATTTATTCTGGTCCTTCCATCTCTAAATAGATTTTTGAACATATGGCTTGAGGACATTTTCTCTGTCTTTCTGTTGCCTCACCATCTCATAATTCCAGTTTTGTAGGTACAGACACAGACATATATGAAAATGATGTGTGGGGCTTTTTTCCTTCCAAATAAAGGGAAAATTAGAAGATAAAGTATACTAAAAAGTGGCACTCTTCAAGGACTAATATAAAAAGTTGGCAATGGACCCTACTGACAAGGAGCTATAATGGTCCCTAAGATTTTTTTCTAGCATTCTCTCTATATTCCTGTTAGATTGCATATAATTGTGCACACATGGAACTAAAAATAGTTTCAAATTTTGATGAGGTATAGAAACAGAATAAAATGACAGGCCTGTTATACTCACTAAAATAATCAATAGTACCTCATACTTCTGTACTTTTACAGCTCCTTGAGAAAAATGATCTATAATACCAGAGTGGATTATTGGCTGGAGGAGGAAAAAAGAGGGCCCTTATTTGCCCATGATGAATTCAAAAGATCATAAAAAGACATCACTTGTCTTTAAAAATAAATCCAGTAACTTACACCCTACACATTTCATCATCAGGCTTAAGTTTATGATGTGGCTTTAAAAAACGGTGTTCTGTTATATGGTATTTTAAAAAATATCTTAGCTGTGGTTTATTTCTCTGTAGGAAATCCTATGCATAATCTGGTCCTGGGTTTTGCTTTGTCTCTCTCTATGCAACCTCATATTAATAGCTCTAAATGTACAAAATAGCTCTTACGTACAAAATCCTATAAACTTAGTACATATAAACTTAATCTTAACATTAAGGACTATTTTTATCCCCACATCAGATAAGAAAAATAAGCATAGAGAGATTTTCCTAAATTCACAGAGTTAGTATGTGCTAGAACCAGGATTAAAACCCAGACAGTTCAGCCATGGTCTTCACTACCACCTCGCAGCCCATACCCAGCCACCTATACCTAGCCACTCCTTGCATTCCAGTCCTTCAGTTTTTCAGTGACTCACCAGACTCAGAACACTTGGACATATTCTTTTTGCTTGCAGAATTCTTCACTGCTTGTATCTTTGTATCATTCTTCTCTGAGTCTAAATGTCATGTACTTAAGAGGCATCTCCTGCACCCCCTCTAAGGTTAAATGTCTCTTCCCTATCCTGTCCTATCCTTGCTTAAATCTTTTATAACATTTATCATACTTTGCAGTAATCTTCCTTGCTTGTTTCTGTGAGACTCTCCCACTAGAACATTCTCTCCATGAAAGCACTGCTTGTCTTGTCACAGCTGTATCTCTAGCACTAGACCAAGCACAGTACCAGACTCATAGAAAAAGTCAATAAATATTCACGAATGAATGAATATTAAAGACGGAGTCTGAAGAAAAATCACCTACCTGGGACAACTTTCAGGTTAAATTTAAGCTAAGTCTAGCTATAGGTTCAGAAAATACTGTGGATCAGAGTTATCTGAAGAACAGGCCTTTAGCAGAGTCCATAAATGTGGGTCTAATCTCAAGACCTTTTAGCTTTCCATCTCCCTGAAAATGGTGAGAGTCACATTCTTACATGCTGCACCCACTGCCAAGCAACTGGTCAGTTCAAATGTACACCCAAGAAGGTTGAACAAGTGATGAGGCTATTTTGTTGCCCCTGACACTCTAGTGTGGCCTATCAATGTATGTTTCTGCCTCAGAGTCTAACTTTTATATAAAGCTCATCTAAAAGTTTGATGCCATAATGGCATCCCCAATTATTCTATCAACCTCTAAATCCTGATAAGACTAAAAGTCTTATATTCAATGCATTGCCACATAATTATTTTATCTGAGTCTCTAAACTATATAACCATTAGTCCGGACTTAAGCTGGGCAGAAATGACTACTTTCAATTCCCAGGATTACAGGCCTTACCTGAGATCAGAGTGCCCTTTGCCTGTTTTCCAAGCCAACACTCTGAAGGAGAAAAGTTTTTTAACTGCAGAATCTATTGGCTCTCACAGCATCCTACAAAGTTGTGTCATGACTTTGCCTGAGCAAAAGTCACTCTAACCCCAAAGCAGCATCAATCAACCAGTAACTGTATCTGCAAGGGTCATGGCAGGATAGAAAACTCAGCAGGCAATCTAGAGAGAATTTAATAGAAGAATTGTTTATAAAATTATGGTCAGGGTCTATAGAAACAAAAACATAATGTGCCGTATTCCAGGGCTAGCCAAGGAAGTGCATGCACGACCACTAGACACGAAAGGGCGAGAGGAGCCAGCAGTTCCTATAAACAGATTCCAGAGGAATTGACTGGGGGAGGAGGTGTATAGAGCAGGTCATCTGACAGAGATGCAGATTCTAGAGCACCATCACAAGGAGGAAATGAGAATATACACCCCAACCTACTCATTCAACCCAACTGAAATACAAAAGTAAGAGACCATATTCTGGAATCTAGAACAGGATGACGAGTGATGTTAAGAGATTTAAAGAAGGAGGGGAGAAAGAAAATTATCCAGAACAGTGGCTCTTTGAGTTACTGGGAATGAAGCATAGCTAAGGTGACCAATTCATGTCAAGAGGCCCAAGACATTACCAGTTTAACATTTAAAACCCTGCTTCCGGGCCCTCATGTTGAAGCACTACACTGTGAAACTAAGCCAAGTTGTGACTGCTTCTGCAAGTTCGATCCCCACCCCAGAGGAGATCCACAAGGTGCAGCAGACCTCTCCTGTCTCTTTGCTGCTCCCGTCAGCAGTGTACTTTGTCGATCTACCTATTCTGCTCCTCACTCTGCCTCTGGTGAATCCTCTCACTGCCCCTTCACCTCTGGCTGTACCCCATTTCAGTATGCAGGAATAAATAAATCTTTAAAAAAAAAAAAGAAAACCTGTATCTCAGGAAGTTCCTCAGTCATGAGTAAACTAAGATGGTTTATCATCCTCACCTCTAAAGCAAGTCAGGAGTACTAGTGTCAGGGCATGGTGGTGGTTCCCTATAAACATGGAAGACGCCATGCTGTAGAAGAAGGACATTTAAAAGGGTGAGCTGATGCCCTAAAAAACCCACTGTCTGAATGGGCTCTAGTGAAACTGCCTTCCATGATCAGAGTGAAGTAGGTGAGTGACTAGTAAGAGGACAAGATTCCAGGACTAAGGGTGATGTATTACTAGATCACAATGAGCTTCTCCTCTTCTAGTCCTGAGTCTTCAGCTATAAAATGAGGGTTTACAACTAGCCCAGAATTTACCAAGTGTTCATGGCAAAACACACAAAAATGTCAATGAGGAATGAATTTCATGATTCCCTATTATGAAAAGTGCCACACTCTGGGCCCCCTCCAGAACAGAGCATGCCCTGGTATCCTGTGATTCCAGAGAATTTGTCTGGTCAGGAACGGCGTTTAAAGATGTGACCACAAATATTTCCCCCACTACATCACACCTTTCAACACAGAAGTTGTACTCCACTGTGTGGACTTTAGAAATGCTGGGGAAGGTGACTTTCTGTTGTCTCTCCCAGTTATAGCCTTCTGTGACTCTGACCAGTAATGAGTGAAAAGACATAGAATTATGTGGCTAAAAGTCAAGCAATGACATTGTCACTTTATGATAACCAGCATTAAAGACCCACAATTCAGAATGGAGTCCTTGGCCAGTGGATTAACAACTTGGAAAGGAGGGGTGGGGGGAGTCTTTTGGATAAAATAGCTGAAATTCATCCAAATTTCTTTTTTAAATGAGACGGGAGGTTAGTAAGAATTCACAGGAACTTATTAATTGCCTTCCCAGAATCATGATTGTGACAAGGGGTTCAGACCAGATGCTCCTAAATATAATGAGACTAATTTGTAAATGTTCCCATAATGCACTAATTCTGAAGGAGCTCGCTGTCAGGGGAAAGTTTCTCCTGACCTTAGTTAATGACCTCCTTACATTGTGAAGCACGAAGATTGATAGATCTTGTAATTTTATCCCTGTTAATTTAACTGCAGATGCTATTCTTGGGCAACTTGGTGATCACAAGATTTGAAATATTGATAAGGATCTATAGGACAGCAGTAAAGAAATAGCAGTTTTTAACAGACTGTGAAGGAACTTACAGCTTGTTAAAGAAAACTGGCTACAGCTCAAAAATTCATGGGAAACTGACAGAGTGGGAAGCATTTAAGATAGAGTCAAGGAAGTAAACCATAAAATTTATATTTATGAAGCCAGCAATGCCAAATGAGCAACAGACACCAATGTGACTGAGTGTGGAGGAAGACAGAACAGCAGAGAGAATTATTAGAAAAATTAAAATGCATATGTCTACAGTAATATATATTTTACCACCATCACATTTGTCCTCAGAATCACTGAAAATACTCCTTGGCAGTGGCTATTCCTGGGATGGTGATGGGCTAGCTAGCACCCAAACCAGCACTTAGGGAGGGTATTTACGAGCAATCTTTATGTATCCTCTGATCACTGTTCCTTCATTCTCCCAGTATGCTGGCTCCCAAGATTCTGCATATATGCAACACCAGCTATCGTGTTAGGAAACTCAACTGCACAACTCTTTGGGCTGTGAAATACACAGCCTTTGTGAGAAGGCCTCAGAGTGTAGGAACTGCATTTTGCACAGGATATATTGCCTTCAAGTGTTGTCAGATGATGTTTTGATCAAGCTGTAATCTACCCCCTGAAATATGGAGGAATTATGATGCTCAGCAATGAAGGGAAAAAATAGTTGGCAATTACCAGTTAATGTTGGTGTTGTTATATTGGAAAGTACTGTAGCATCTCTACTTGAGAGAGAAAGAAAACAAAATGGAAAATGGAAAATGGTTCTGCAATAGGACCAGCCAACTGAGATGTGGAGAGTTCACCAATACAACCAGAAGGGTTGTACATTTTTATTACTGTACATTTTTATTACTTCTGAAATCTCTACTCCTAGAACTTGAGATAGCATTAAAAATAGTACCTTGAGTCCCTCCCTGGCGGGACCTCTCGGATCTCTCCCGCTACTCCCCTCAGCAGGGTACTTCATTGATCCGCAGGTTCTGATCACCAGCTCTCTGTTGAAGCCCCTCACTGCCCGTTCACCTCTGGCTTATACCCCAGTTCCGTATGAATAAATAAATAAATAAATATTTTAAAATAATAATAGCTTGAGCTCTTGTTTCATCTGATTATCCTGGTTATCTATCCTGAAAAGGAAAGAAAAACTGAAGAGGAATTACAGCATAAATGCGGAGGGACATACCGAAGAGAGGGAGAAGAGAGCGGGCATTAAAGTCAAACGGTCACACTGGTGGTTACCAAGCTTCAAGTTTGTGTATGAAAAATCCTGTGGCTGGCACTCTTTAGGAAAGTGGTTTCCATCTGCTCAGAACTGAAGAAAAAAAATGATATCTCTGGAAATTAGGCACCATCACACAAATGCAATAACACTGCACTGAAAAGTCCAGTGAGCCAGGATTCGAACCCCAATTCCACTATGGTCTGTGTGACTGGAAGCAAGCTGCTCAAATGCTTTCTGGGCTGGAGGTTCACTTCTCTCTCAACCCCTCAAGCGCTGTTCATAACTGAAACTTATCGGAATCAATGGCCAAGCAAAATTGAGTTTTTAAAGAAAGTCTCTCTTCAGACAGCTGACAAATCAGCATCCTATGGTTTTTGTTAGCCGGAAGCCATATTCAGCAACAGAAGTCCCTTGGATCTTAACCAATATTTTTCACTTTTCTAAGTGATCTGGGACAACTGAGTTCCTATCTGTCTGCCATACCTCTGGGGTCACAAACTGCCTGAAAAGAGCCCAAGTTGAAAGTGTTCACAGGTCTGAAAAATGAGGCACAAGCTGCTGCAACATAGAAGAATTCTCTGAAATCCAAGCCCACCACTGCTATCATGGACTCCAAGTACCTACTCCACATTCTAGAACTCATAATAAATGCAGTTAACAGACTATTTTTGTCGATCTGTTTTCTTTAAGTTCTACATATCTTAAATGCAATAGCAGAGGTTTCCTTTGTTCCCTTATAAAAGACATTGCCTGACAAGCAAAGAGAAAAGTATAGTGACATGTTTTTATAGAACATATCACCAAAGACTTATTATGAAACTGAAGCATTAGGGTTTTGAATATATATTTTAAATAAATAGAGAAGTAATGATGGGCTCCCAACAATTGTAAAATTAGAGGTTCCAGCACTATTCTAACAGATGGCATCCTGCTTTGTGTTAGCGTGTTTGAGTTAGCAATAGTTTTCATTATAGAGAGATATTCTTCATTGTGTGATCTTCATAATAGGGATTAAGTAAAGGATATAAATGCAGTAATTTAGCAGATCTTATTGTTGGAAAGTGCTCATTTACTACTAACTTGCAGCATGATTCTTTTGCTTAAAAAAATGTTTTCCTGCTGTTTTTTAGCAGCAGGGAGAATACAACACATTGTTGTTAAGGTTGTTGGTTCTAACAAGCTTTCATTAGGTATAAAAACCCATAAAGAATCAATAAATACTTCGTGTTTTTCTAAAGAGCATTCAAGGGTGGGTACTGTTAATGTGTTCATTGTGTCTAAACAGTATTAGCCCAAGACAAATAATGAGGAAAAACATGAATAGAAAATGGAAAATACTGTTAGTAATGCTTTCCATGCAATAAAGCATTTTGAGTCAATAACTTACTACTTATAAGCTGGCACGATTTTTTTTAATTCCCTTACATAACTGACCATTTATATTTAATAGGATTTTCTGCACAAAAATTACATAGCTCTGATGAAGCTATTAGCTATTTGTGGCAACTGTACACCCTGATCCTACTCCCCTAAGCTAGCCTTCCCCCCCACCCCTCCCACACACACACAAGGGAAGTAGCCAATTTTTCCTTTAAGTTTTTTGGCTTCTTCAGCTCTATCCCAACATTGCCTATTGGCCCTACACGACCTATTACAATGCAGTGAACAATAGATGTTTCATGTGTAGAAATGAATCATCTCTAATAACTATAGTTTATTTTCTCAAAATTGCTTGCTTGTGGTAAATTTGGATTCATAGGAATGCCATCTGTGGAGACTGAATCAATAAGCTCTCTACTTACAATTCCAATCATTTTTAAGATCACAGATCCTTTTGAGCAATTTATGAAAGTAATGAATTTTCTCCCCAGAAAAATTTACATGTATACATACATATCTGGGTTCATAAAACAACTTTATTTTTGCTTCCATCTTTTCAAAGCACAATGGATTCCCTGCCCCCCCAAAGCAACAAAATGTTCATAGAAATGCTGTTAATACACATGGCATCAATTTTGTTGGCAAATACTACACCAGATTTGAGCAATGATGAAATTCTTTAGAGTGTTAAAGAATTTAGTTTTTAATCACAACCACTATGTGAATATTATAGTGTACTTGAATTTCAGCAATAATTATTTGCTTCTCAAAAAAAATTTCAATCTATCAAAAATAGGCAATAAGTACCTCAAAGCCAAGGAGTCCATAGCATTGAATCCATAGTCCTGACAAAACAATTGGCCTTGGTTTGTTGTGTGAGCTGAAGGAATACCTAGTTCTCCTGCAGTTTCTATAAACAGCTATGCTTCACTTAAGTCTTTGCACTTATGTCATTAAATGCTTGTAGGGAAGTGCAAAAGAACCCCTGTCAATTGAAGATTACTCAGAAGAGAAGATAAAGTGTATCTCAAATTGTAATGTAAGTCAATGGAAAAAGTGATTTACTTTACAAAAATGAAATTTACACAAAACTAGTGCATAAATCAATATCTCCTCACTCTCATGAATAATTTGAGTCACCTAGTATAATTTATAGCCTTTGTCATGAAACCAATTTAAAACCCTATTCCAATTTTAGTAGCACAAATCCTGATGCAGGAAAACTTGTCTGAATTTCATTAATTTCTTTCCTGAATAAGGGATGTGAGTTCTCCAAGCATCAGGGTTTTTGTTTTGTTTTGCTTTGCTTTTTATCTCTTTGCTAAAACAACTTCAAAGTTTGCTATATCATTGTCACAAATAATTTTCTCCATATGATGTTTATACTATAGCTAGTGTTTCCAATCATAAATAAATAAATAAATAACCAAGGAGCATATTGAGGGGGCTTAGTTACTTCATTCTCCTTATGAAAATCATAGAAAATTCCAGTTTCTTCAATAGTGAACAATATTCACAAGAATTCTTTTTTTTTTTCCAGTCAGGAATGTCTTATTACGGAATAATATTGTTTCCCAGTAAACCTTTCAGTTTTGAGGTACCAAACTGACTACCCAGTAATTCAGCTTCCTACATATATCTATTAGTCTGCTAGGGCTAAATATAACAAAATACCCTTACTTGATGGCTTAAAGAACAGAGACTGTCCAGAAAATGAAAGGGTTCAGCAAACTTATTTTTTCCCAAGCCTTCTCTCTTTGTCTTGCAGATGGCCATCCTCTGGCTGACACTATACACAAACACCTCCATGTCTTTTTCTCTCTCTCTTTTTTTTTTTTTTTTTTTTTTTTTTTAAAGATTTATTTATTTGTGCATACAGAGCTGGGGTACAGGCCAGAGGCTCAGGGGCGGTGAGACGCTTCACCAGAGACAGAGAGGGGAGCAGAACAGGCAGAACAATGAAGTACACTGCTGAGGGGAGCAGCGGGCGGGTCAGGAGAGGTCTGCCCCGCCATGTGGAGCCCTCCGGGGCAGGCGGGGATCGAACTCATGCTGAAGTGACTTAAGCTTCTTAGTACTGTGCTTTAACCCACTGCGCCACCAGGGAGGGCCCCTTTTTCTCTTTTTATGAGGACACCAATCCTTCTGGTTTAGGACCCCTCCTAATGGCCTCGTTTTCATTCCATCACCACTTTATTAAGGACTATATCACCAAATATAGTCACAGTTTGAAAAAATGGCTATTGGAACTTCAGCATATGAACTGTTAGAGGATATACAATGTTATGCTATCAGTTAACACTCCAGAACCCATAAATCTGACAGTTTGCCTTCTTTTATCATTCCTATCTCCCATTTCAGAGTATCTCTTCTTCACTCACCCTTTTGCTACATTTATTCTGCTAGAATAAAGTTTAGAATTTCATGGCCAGGGTGTCTCCCAAGTTATTACATAGTTACTTTTGCTTTCTTTTCTACTATTGCCAAAGTAACAAGGGTCAAGGAAGAGAATTCTAGATAGAACTCTGAATGGTTTGTTTATTGTACTTGTCTCTGCGTGTGCACACACTCTTTTGATATAGAAGCCAAACTTTCTGTCCTTTGTTTGAATTTAAGCATCAATAAATCAATGAAATAATTCCAGTTACATTTGTGTTAGCTCTACATTAAGATGAGAGCTGTGGAGGGTGGGGGGTGGTGAATCCAACAACAGAGGATGAACAGGAACAGCCAGAAAGAAGGGAAAAGGTCTATGAGTAAATGATATGTAAGGAAAAGAAAATAAGGAAGTTCAAATGCTGTGTAGATAACTTTAGGTATGTCACCAATAAAAAGTCAGTTTTTGAAAATGAAGATATCACTGAAAGTCTTAAGACCAGGTTCAGTAGAATGGAGTAGAAATTTAGGATTTTATTACACATTCTTCTCTGGAGGACACAGAAAATTCTGGAGGCTAGAACAAAAGTCAGTTCACAAAGCAAGTGTCAACAAATTCATAAAGATTAAAATCATAACAAGTATCTTCTCTGATCACAACAGAATCAAACTAGAATTCAACCACAAAATCAAAGCAGGACCACTTGCAACACATGTTAACTGAACACACTACTAATGATTATTAAGTTAATGAGAACATCATTATTAAATGACATTTAAAAATACCCAGAGACAGGGCTCTCCCTGGTGGTGCAATGGGTTAAAGCTCCACACTATGAAGCTCTCAGAAGCCTCTGCAGCATGAGTTCAATTCCTGGCCAGGGAGCTGACCCACATGGTCAGGCAGACCTCTCCTGACCTGCCCACTGCTCCCCTGAGCAGTGTGTTTCAGTACATCTGCCTGTTCTGTTCCCTACTCTATCTCTGGTGAATCCTCTCACCCACCACACCTCTGGCCTATAACCCAGTTCTGTAAGCATAAACAAATAAATCTTAAAAAAAAAAAAAATACCCCCCCCCAAAAATGAAAACCCAAGTCACAAACTACCGGCACCTATTGGACATAGCAAAAGCAGTATTAAGAGGACAGTATGCAGTGATATATTTACACAAGAATAAACTATAGAGATCTCGATTAAATAACCTTACCTCTCATCTTAAGGAGCCAAAAACAAGAATAAACAAAATAAAAACCCAGTGGAAGGAAGGAAATAATAAAAATAACTCAGAAAGAGAAAGACAATTAAAGATGGCTTCACTTTTATATGAACTATAAAAAGAACAAGGGGTCAGACAAAACTGAACTAATAATAAACCTTAGAAAACTGACAATGGAATTGAGGTTACCATAGGGGAGAAAGATGGTACATAGCAAAGTGTGGAGGGATACTGTTGTGGGGCTAAGGGTGCCTCGCATTGAATGTGGTGTGAGGCCATGCATATGAGGAGGTGTGATACTATGCCTTTGAATCACATACAGTGCTAGAAAGCTTATTTTTTTTTAAAAGCAAAATAGTAGAGGTTTCTCAAAAGTATTAAAAATAGATGTACAATATGATCAAAAAATTACTATCCTAGATATTTAGCCAAAATATAGAAGCAATGTGTGCACTCCTATTTTCACTGTCGCACTATTTACAATAGTGAAGTTATGGAAACAGCCCAAATGAGCAGTGATAGATGTGTGAATTAAGATGTGACATATATATATATATATGTATGTATATATATATACACTGTGTGTATACATACAGACACACATGTATATGTATATGTCACATATATTAGGAAGGACTTGGGAAATGGGCTCTTCTTCAAAGCATCATTTGATTAAAAAATAAACTAAACAAAGGATCAGATGCATCCATTTGTTGAAAATGTTTTCTCTTAACTGTAATTTTACAATACTGCATGAGATTTTGCTGATTTTTAAAGATCTGGAAGACATTTTAGTTAACTGATTTTCATTTTGGGTGTTATATCATCATTTTAAATAATTTAATTTGTAAAAGTAAAAGTGTTTTGATCTAATGAAAAGCATCCATAATATCAGAAAAATATATTTAAATAGTACCAGTCAGTCAGAAATTTTAGTGTTTCCCTTAAGGGTTCAGGTTATTCTTGTTATAGTATATTTTACTCACTTTTGACTTGTCCACACAAGTCAAACCCTGTTTAAAACCCTGTTGCCAATTTATCAAATAGAATAGCCAACTTATATTGTTGTCACAGAAGTTTACAGCTAAAAATTTAATATGTGATATAGTTGCTTTTATTGCTTGACTGTTATTTTACTCCAAGAAAGCAGAGCATTTCTAAAATGCAAGGGGTAATGAACCTGGCAATTATTAGGTATAACTTGATCACAAAGAATCATCCAATTTGTATTGAATCATCCAATTCCCTGCTTTATAACTCTGTTGTGACCTTCAAAATTTAGAACGTTTTTTAAGAATATATCTGTCACTTAGTGCAAGGCTGTTTATTTGGACTCTTTATGACTCAAGAAGCTAGGAGTTTGAAATTTGCTGCAAAGGTACTGGGAGCCTCAGGCAGCATCAGCTGCAAGGTCACTGGGGGAACAGTGATTCCAAGACCAAGATGCATAATCAGCCTCTGAAAAAACTGCAACACTAGCTCCCTCAAGCCTAGAAAAGGCCTGAGCAGGAGTGACCGCCTGGGGGCACTTTTAACTAATATATCATTTGATCTCTCCATCAAAATGTCTTTAGAGTGAATGCAGTTCAAATTTGAAGTCCTAATCACATGATCCTTTATAATAGACCCATCGAAGCGGTCTCATTTTCTTTCCTATCTTTAAATGATGTCAACCTTTCCTTTTTTCTGCAATTGTCAACAGGTTAATGTTTCTGGATGTTCTGCAGGATAAACATTCACTTTTCAAAACTCTGATACAGAATATATGAGTACCAAGATAAATTTTATTTAGGTCAATAATATACATCTTATTAATTACGATTATACACTGAATTCTGTATGCCCATTTAGAGAGGCTTTAGGAATGGGAGACAGTATCCCCTGATGCAGCCATTCTGATCACTCACCTCATGTGGAATCTGGTACATATTGCTCGGCCACACTCACAAAATCAGTTTCAAAGTATGTAGTTAGTGGAACATTCCACAGTAGTCAAGCAACTACATCAGGTTTCCCGAGTTTATGTTCTAATCAGTCATAAGTTCGAATATCTTATTATATAATATTTGCAAGTTTTAAAATAGCTTTCTGCTTTTAATGTTTCATTTATGAAAGTAGATGACATTGGATGAGTTCATATATATGTGTAAAATAGATAAAGACATAGTGATATAGATAATATAGATAGGTATAGGTACTCAGCACATAATAGGTACTCAATATTTTATTTGATACACTGGAAGAGGCTATATAGGTCACAGCTTAGGATCACACACTTTATTTTGTATATTTTTCTTCCCTTTCTGCTTTGCATAAGGCACAGCTAAAAATTTGAACTCAAATTAAATGCTATTATTTCTCTGACATGGTATCTACTCATTCACCCAAGAAATATTTATTGTGTGTGTACTATATGTCATCCCTTGTGAAAGCATAACCAAAAAAATACAGATACATAAAACTGGCATGTTACACCCTCGAGGAGTATACAGTCTAGTAGAGAAATGGCCTCAAACTATAAGTAAAACACTATTAAAAACCATGTAGGGCCCTCCCTGGTGGTGCAGCCTGTTAAAGCACAGCACTAAGAAGCTAAAGCCACTTCAGCATGAGTTTGATCCCCGCCCCGGAAGTGATCCACAAGGCGAGGCAGACCTCTCCTGACCTGCCCGCTGCTCCCCTCAGCAGTATACTTCTCAGTCGGTCTGTTCTGCTCCCCACTCTGTATCTGGTGAATTCTCTCACCTTTCCTGCACCTCTGGCCTGTACCCCAGCTCTGTATATATAAATAAATGTAATGAGTGATGTGAAGGAAATGAGTAGATGTAAAATAGATGTGAAATGCAGAGTTTCCCTCAGTTAAACCTGCTTTATGAAAGGTGGTGACCAGAGCTGTTACTAGACAAGAATTGAGGTGTTTTATTCTCTACACTAAGTGATATTCATATAGAAAACTAACCATATCCAGAGTTAATCTCTTTATCTGTATCCCTATAAGTTGAGGTAGCTGTGGCGGGATTCACCTATCTCAAATGAGTCAGCTATTAAAATAATAATGAAATCTTTCCTTGAAAGAAAAATGCGGAGGTAGATAATTAATATATCATAAAAGAGAAATACAGAACGAGAAAGAGAAGAAAAATTACAAGAGGGTAGACGACTCTCCTGACTCTTCTCTGTGCTCAGTCTCCACTGCCAAGGAACTACAGTTGCCTCTTTTGTTTATATCCTGACAGGGCAGTTAGGAGAACTGAAAAGTACACTCCAAAGAGTCTCAAGCTCCTCCTCATCATTGACCCCCTAAAGCATAGCTTCTCAGAACTATGTTTCAGAGGAAACACTGATCCCTTGAGCACGCGGTGGCCGGAGACACAGATGTGCATTAGTGACTATCTCAGTTCACCTGGCACTGGATATCACAGTATGTGAAACATCCACTGCTGAAACATGGACTCACCTGAGCTAACCTTCATAGTTGGCCAACCTAGTAGCAGGTAGTACCATAAAGGCACACACCTTATTTGCCTTCTACTCTGGAGTAGCTCTAGTATAGGCCTCTATTAAAAGAGCATAGTAGATAAATATTGGTGGGACTAGGGGGTAACTCCAACTAACCTACATGTGTTCAGAGCCAACTTCCACTTATAAACCGGGCAACTTCAGACATGTTACCCTTTCTCTGGGTCTAAATTTCCTCATCTGCAAAATAATGATATACTTCACAAATTATTATTATTAAAATAATGGATGCAAAGCTTTCTATACACCACTTGGTACATAGTCGGTGCACTGTGTTGACCATTAATTTGTTTTTTTGGTTTTTTTTAGTATTTATTTATTTGTGCATACAGAACTAGGGTACAGGCCAGAGGAGCAGGGGTGGTGAGAAGATTCACCAGAGAAAGAATGGGGAGCAGAACAGGCAGATCGACAAAGTACACTGCCAACTGGAGCAGCAGGTGATACAAGAGAGGTCTGCCACGCCATATGGGCCACCTTCCTGGCTGGGGGTCGAACTTGTGCTGAAGCAGCTGCAGCTAGTTTTGTAGTGCCACACTTTAACCAGCTGAGCTACCAGGAAGGGCCCTGGCCATTAATTTGTTATTTTAATAGCATCTCAACAACAATTTGTTGAATGAACCTATAACTGCATGTACTTTTTATGGTTCTATCATGTTTCTGTAAGTTTCCCTATGGAAGTTGGGAGTGTGGAGTAATGGGAATAATAAATACAACGTACCACCCCCACTCCCAATGCCTACCATCCCCATCCTATACCACTCCATAAAACAACTCCACTTAAACTTTCTTATACTCTTCTAGATCCAGTCACACTCCCTTAGTTTCTGTAGCTCACTAATGTGTGTCTTGAGAACATTTCATTGTTCCAGCAACAGAGTCACATTTTCTCCACTCCCTGACCCTCAGCCCACCTTCTCACAAAGATTTGACTACCTAGTAATCATTATTACAGTGAGTGTGGGATATATTTGGCCAATGCAGCTAGGATCCAAATAGTAAACACAAAAGGAAGAAGATAGGAAAGGCCCACTCTGTGCTATTTCAGGGTTTGGGGAATTGTACAAACAAAAGCCAGTTCACACATAATCTGTTAGGAGAGATGCTGTGTTTCAAAGGGTCACTTTGAAACAAACCAAATATGAACCATGCAACAAAGGATCACTGCATAAATGAAACCACCAACTCTTAACTATATAAAGACTAAGTCTCATGAGGAAGAATCTTAGCTTCCAAATCCAAAGCTGGACTCCCAGTAAAAAATGAAAAAGGGATAGAACAAAAGATTTACGTACAGAATATACAGTAGTACCAGCACTGACTTTCAAAGAGTTAGAGACATTTTGTATCATTTTAAAAATATAATAACCCCCACCAAAATACAGATACACCCTCCTTGGGATTTTGTCCTCCTCCAAACATATACACACACAGTCCACAGCCCAGTGAAGCCACTGGCATTGTTTTCTGCAGTTACCCAAGGGAGTGTGTCTCATCTGGCAGGAGTGATGTCATTGGGAACACAGGGCTGAGGGCCCACAGCTGGTGGATTGGAGCACTAGGCTAGAAGGTTAGAAATACTTATTTCCACACATCCCATTTGTGCCTGTGGTAAATCATCCTCTTCTTTGTACTTTACCTCATCCAGCTTTAAAAGGATCACAGTCATTTTTACACAGGTGCTATATTATTAATAAAAATAGGATTCAAAAGTTCTGCTTAGAAGCATTTGTCAAAAGGTGAGGAGAATGTAATTCCTCTATAACGATACCAGTCTTTTGAACCATCTTTGGAAATATGAAGATATTTTTAAGCAACAGGCGATCACAATATGTTCACTTTCTACTACATATTATAAGTTTATTCCTCCTTCATAAAGTAGGTTGTTCATATTGAGAGGAAAAAAAGTGGCTTCTGATTACAAAGCATATCAAAAATACAGCCATCACCAGATAGTATATGTTGAATAAATAACACTCAATCATGTGAGTCAGCCAACTACTGTGGATACGAATATATATTTTGAGTCATGCTGGCTATTAATCAGTGGTAACACCAATGAAAAGAATGAAAAATTTCCTTCCTAGCTGACAATTGAAATGTTACACATAATATTTACACATTCATTCCCCATATACTTATTGTATTGCTTATTATGATAAGAGGGCTTTTTTCTTGTATCTTTTCTGGTTTCTTGGGTACTAAAGAGTGTTGTATAAACGGGCCAACACATTGTCTGCTTTTAATTTTCCTTGTGATGTGAAACTTTATTCACATGAAAGTCACACCTGGAATAATAGGTGGAATCATACTCTGAGTCTTTTATGAGCATATCAGTCTAGTGATTGTCATCAATAAAAAGTATACCCTGTTTTCTGAGTTATTGTGCCTGGTGCATTCTTCTGGAAGAGAGTCAGCAGTGTGGGGTCAAAATTCTGACCTTATAAAACAAGACCAGCTTATCTGCATTTGCTGTTTAAACCTACTATCTCTTCATGTCCAGATTCCTGAATAGTGTTCTCTCTTGAGTGTTACAAAACAGACAGAATCAGCAAGCAATCAATACTTGACAGAGAGCCCTTTTCACGAACTGAGCACTAACTTATCTCTCCATTTTGGACTAGCTCTTCACTAAGACGAGACACTATTCCTTAATGAGGTAACTGTTGAATGAAGATGTCAAAGTATACACTTGGAAAATTAAATAACCATGCAAAATGCAATAATGTGGCTGAAGTAAGAATGTCAAAAGAGAGTAACTGATGAAATACTAAGTGAATGATATTGAGACCAGTTGGCAAACACTGGAACACCCTAAATGTTCAAATTGCAGGAAGTTCTCAAGGCTGTAGCAAAAAAGAAAAAGAAAAGCACCAAAGAAGTGGGCCTTCAAAAGATACGTTAGTGGACTAGTGTGTATGCTGTTAAGCTACAAAAAAAAAAATTATAAAACTCTTGCCATTTGTGACAACATGGATGTAACTACAGGGGATTATGCCAAGTGAATTACAACAGCATGAGAAACACAAATACCAGATGGTGTAACGTATATATGTAATATAGAGAAACAAAAGAAAGGGTCAGATAAGCCAAACCAGTAACAAATCTAGAAATCTGAATGTAGAACTGAGGCTACTACAGGCGAAGAGGAAGGACAGAGCAAAATGGGAGGGAGTATAATGATTAGGGTTGGAGGACTGTGGTGTCTTGCAGTGGGAGTAGTGTGATAACAACACCTGAAAGGGAAATCCTGTACCTCTAAGTAACACACAATGTTTAAAGTAATGTGGAGGGATGGGGAAGAGGGAGGAAGAGAAGGAAGGGAAGGAGGGAGGAAAGAAGGGAGGGAGGGAGGGAGAAAGGAAGGGAGGGAGGGAGGAGTTTCCAGTGCAAGAAAGTTGGAGAGGAGCCAAACAAAAATCCATAGAGTCATAATGTCAGAGGAAGACTCCATATAAAACAAACATCAGAAAACTGACAGAACAAGAAGTTGCCTAGTGAACAGGAAGAACTTGAATGGGAGTTACAGTGGGTGGAGTTTCTACCTCAGCTAAGGCAAATATCAGAGCAACATCAGTTCCTGAAATTAAAAATGAGAATCCTAGTTTGCTGAGAAACACTGGAATAGAGAAATATGAAGATTGGGTCCACTTCTCCCAAAAACCCTTTAATACAGAGAGTAGGCTCCCACTATACAGAGAAGCGAGCTGAGGAAGCTCTGGAAGATATTTTGCCACTATTTCTCTCTTCAGTTGCTCTTGAAACCTAGGAACCAAGGAAGATACCTTTTCTGCTGTTATGCCTGAAGAGACAAAGTTGTAAGGAGTCAAATACATTCCTCAGAGCATTTGCAGCCCATAACATAGATTTGGTAAATATTATCTAAGCATAGGTAATGGGGGTTTTTTTTCGAGCTAAATATAAGCACATCATAAGCACTATTGAGTCACATGTGAAAAAAATGCATAATTTAAACATAAAAATATTAGAAAAGTATGAGTTCTTTGTAGATTTAAAAGTAACAGGCAACCAAGTCAGAAAGGACAAGAAAAGGGCTGACAAGCTTTACCAGCCAAATTATATCATTTTTGTAAATAGTTAATCAATAAAAGTTTATTACAAAAAAGAAAAGGGCTTTGATGTGGAAATCTCAGCACTAGACACTTGGGGAACCTCTCTCCAGAGGTTGTCATTAAAGGTTACAACTTGCTTCATATCTGCCTGACTTCAATGACATTTTTTTAAAAATTTTTCAACCCTGTTATGAAGGACTTTCGATCCTGATACAATCATCTAGAACAAAAAGAAAATTCGAGTAGAACAAGAATTGTCTGAGGTGGGCAGACTCACTGGCCAGGCAGCATGAAAAATGTCAAATACGATGGCCCAGAATACAATGAACCAGCCAGCCGAATGCAGCGGTCTTGATAACAATGCAAATGGAAAACAGAAACAGGTAGAATCTAATATTGAGATGAGCATGCCTGCAGTGTGCTCTCAAATACAACTGTGCTTACCTGCCTAGCAAGGCATTTATGTAGTTATAGTTGCCCTTTTGCTCTTTTTGTTGCTGTTATTGTTCTTAGACTGGAAATATCTCAGATAGGCATGGTTTCTTGTGCATCTTTGCATCTCTAAAAACTGTAACACTTCTACAATTGGAAAGACATGGAAACAACCCAAATGCCCAAAAGTAGATGACTGGAGTAAAAAGATGTGGTACATATACACAATGGAATATTACTCAGCAACCAAAAATAAATAAATAAATAAACGCATGCCTTTTGCAGCAACGTGGATGGAACTGGGAAAGATCATGCTTAGTGAAATAAACCAGAAAGAAGAGGACAAATACCAGATGGTTTCACTCATAGCAGGAATATAATGGGCCAGGCAAGAAAATAATAATAATGAACTATATACCAGAGACATTTTATGGGGGTGGAATGGAGAATGGGATCAAAAATGGGGGCTGGGGGGGAGTGCACTGGACTATGGTGATGGTGCATGGGTGATCTGGTGATGGGAAGCCCACGGGAATTACAAATGAGATGGAAAAAGGCACAAAATGATGTAAAGGTTAAAAAAAAATGGTAACACTTCTTACATGCCTGTTAGATTAAGGATGGTTGTGGCTATTGATAGGACTCAGGGAAAGTGATATTTTGAATAAATAACAGAATGCATGAAGATGCAGCCCTTGACCCAGGCTCATGCCAGGACTGCAGTTAATATGCTAATTAGTCAGTGTTAGTAGGAAACAGATCCCCATGACACCAGCTGAAGATAATGAGTGCCTACAGCAGTCCTAAACTCTGCCCAATCAACCCTTAGACAAAGCCTCCCATGACCTTACTGGAGCTTAGGCCTTATAAGAGGTTGGGCAGATAGGTTCTATCCTATCAAACAGTGGTTCCTTCTCTGTCCACCCTTCCTTTTCTAAATATTTGTATTAAAATGGGAGACATAGATTGGGGGTGGGGGGTTTGGTAAAGGGTCTGTGGTTCCCCTTGAGTATCATCCACTACCCAAAGAGAAATGAGTTAATATTTTACCTTCTGTATAACCTATCCATAAGCTATAAAGCTATAAAACCTGACATCTGGGCAATGTAATTATATCTTCTACTCTCCAGTGAGATTTCTTCAGTCTAGTTACGAGAAGCTTTCCTTTTCTAAGTCAAAATTCAGTTCAATCGTAGTCCCTCCCCTCCCCCAAATCTATCTAATCGCAAAGTCATATCCACCCCAGCTACCACTTAGACCCACTAGAAACCACTGCATTTTGAAAAATGCTTCCATTATAACAGACCCTTCCCCAACTTTAGGTCATCAGTGATCAGTCAGAGTTAATTGACCATGCTCTTCAAGTTAATTGATCCTGATCAATACTATTCAATTCCCATGGATCATAGCAATCTACTCAGAATTATTTTTATGATAAAGGAACATGGGTTATAATAGGACTGCCTATAGACTTTTTATGAACTTTATGTAACTTTGTAAACAAAATTGCTCATGCTAATTGCCAGATCTTTGCCATATAATCAAAAGAAATTCTCTAGCTACTAGGCTGAAAGTCCACAGTTGATGTAACAAACAGGGGTGAGAGCCCAGAAGAAGAAATTTCATCTGTCCTGGCAGGGAGACCCAAAGAGGGAATCTGGGTCAGGAGGCAGACAGCTTCCAAAGTAATACTGGCATGAAAGTAAAGGATACCAATATTATTAAATCTAGTATAAATACATAAAATATAACCACATTTGAAACCAAATAGCAATGCCGTCTTTAAAAAAAATTATATTATTTTCTGGGGAAGCATATATCTAAAATTATTATAATGATTTAGATTGCTTTAGGTTCCACTCAGAAACATTTTGTTAAAAGATTGTCTTACATCATACTTGAAAAACAAAAGCAGACTTTTACCAAATATAGACACAAGGATCATAAACTGAAAATAGAAACCAGAAGATAAACTCAGTGGAACCAAGGGAATATTGACATTGTATTACACTTGGCATGGAAGAAATAGAAATTTAAATGACTTACTACCCTTACATAAAAATAAAGAATTAGGTGTGAAAATACTCAAACTATCAAAATAGTAAGATACATTTTGGCAGTAAGTAAGGAAGAAGATTTATTTAACATTGAAGACGGTTGGTAGAAAGGAACTAAAATGAGAAATTGTAATATCACATATTAACTTTGTTCTTAAACATCCACACTTAATGTATCAACTTTGGCTGTTGTTATATGCCTTGGCAATTCAATAAAGTTACTGAAATGGAAAATTGAAAATTTTTATTGTGATATTTCCAATTTCTCCACTAGTGGAATAGTTTAATAATAAGCCATTGCATATGCTTTCAGCATTCTCATTAAAATGAGTGAGCTATCATTTTTCTTTTTATTTCTAGTTATCAGCAACTATATTTACCAGTGCTTATTAAGTAGAACACAAAGTTCAGCTAACCATTTGTGGTTGTAATTTCTGAGCAGGCAAGTTTTATCTATTGCAAAGATGCAGAGTTAAAGCTGGAAGGAATCCTAAATGATTTCATATTCCATATTTCATATTATCAATAAGAAAACTGAAGTTCAAAAGGTTAAGTAACTTGTCCTGAGTCAATGACTAGTTGATGGCAAAGTAGATACCATACTTCTAGAAGAATCTATTAAGACAGACTATCCTAGAATCCAAATATTTCAGTAGTAGTTACTGAACACAGGCCTAAACATTCTTGTCTGGCACACACACGAAAAAAAAAAAAAATGATATAAAAACAAAGTGACCAAAAAGGAGCCTTAAATTACGGAAAGTCTGCTTCAGCCTTATCACATGGAATTCCACATCGCAAAGGAATCGGATTCCACTGCATTTACCCTACTTGGGCATGAATATTTTCCTTTTGGCTTTTATGAATCTGCCCGCATTTTATATATTTTTAATGTGCTATAAAATGTCTCTTCGTATTCATATCAGAGTCATGTGCAATATCGATGACTCACTGATTTGTTAGGTGGTATTTTCATAAAGCTGCATTAATTCCTTTGTTAGTCTTTGCAGAGTAAATCTACTTCTAATCTGGTACCTGCCACTAAGCTGCTCATATCACTAATTTATTTCCCTTTTAAACAGCAATTTAGGCATGTTTTCTTTGGCACAAGCTCTATATAAAACATTTATATTAACTATTAACCCTCCTAAGGCATCGTGCTTCATCAGAAGAGAAGAATGAACCAGGGATGGATCCAACTCTTAGTTCAAGTTGCCAATAAGTATTATGACCTTGAGCAAATTATTGATTTTTCTCTGAGCCTTTCTTTATGTGTAAAATGTACTAAGTCAATTTCATGAACCCAAAGACCTAAAACTACATTTCTAAACTGATTCTTTTAAAGTCATCTTTCACAATAATTATTATTATGCTTATATACTAAGCTTGAACCTCATTTACCTCTATATATCTGGTATGGAGATCAGTCCTAGTAAATAAACAACAGTAAAATGTGATGTCTCCCTTACTACACAATGAACTCCACAAAAGGTTAATTCATTTTTATAGGCTTCGTGCCTGGCAGAGTTGACATTCTATAAATGTTTGATATATGGATGGATGGGTGGATGATTGCCACAGTATAATAGTAAGAAGTGCTTAAGTGTATGAGCTTACATTATCTCTGTAAATAGCCCAGAGATCATTATCTTGAATTTTATCAGAAGAGCTAGCACTTATATGTAATGTTGCCTGTTTATAGCATAATGGACTACACAGTACATCTTTTATAATCTGATCATTTTCTATCTAATTTTATATTTTTAACCTTCCTTCTTGACCATAAGCTTTTTGAGAGCAAAATCTAGGTCTGATTCATAGCATCATTCTGTACCTATTCATATGTCTTCCATCAATTTTAACTAATTTAATAAATTCAAGAGTATTTTCAATAAAACAGTGGTCAAATAAAATAAAATTATGTATTTTGAACCAAGGAAAATATTTTTTCAGGGAAAAAGGTTCACAACAATTAATCAGCGATAATAAAATTACTTTTATCCTTTCACTCTTCTTTAAGATTTATTTATTTCTGCATACAGAACTGGGGTATAGGTCAGAGATACAGAGGGCAGTGAGAGGATTCACCAGAGAGAGAGTGGGGAGCAGAACAGGCTAGCTGATGAAGTACACTGCTGAGGGGAGCAGTGGGCGGGTCAGGAGAGGTCTGCCACACCATGTGGGTCACCTCTTGGGCTGGCAGGGATTGAACTCATGCTGAAGTGGCTTTAGCTTCTTAGTGCTGTGCTTTAACCCACTGAGCCACCAGAGAGTATCTCCTTTAACTCTGTTTTTAACTCAAATTTTCACCTCTATAAAAATCACTTATTCTTTTTTTTTAAGATTTATTTATTTATTCATAAAGAACTGGGGTACAGGCCAGAGATGCGGAGGGTGAGAGGTTTCACCAGAGATAGAGTGGGGAGCAGAACAGGCAGATCAATGAAGTACACTGCTGAGGGGAGCAGCGGGCGAGTCAGGAGAGGTCTGCCACGCCATGTGGTCACCTCCCGGGGAGGTGGGAATCGAACTCATGCAGAAGTGGCTTAAGCTTCCCAGGGCTGTACTTTAACCTGCTGCACCACCAGGGAGGGCCAAAAAAAAAATCACTTATTCTTAATGACTTTAATTTTCTTTATAAATGGTCAGTTTATAATTAGTGTAATATAATTAAACCCACTATAATCTACTGAGGGCTCATAGAGCAGAGGAAGCATGAAAAGTCCTTTCTCTTTCAACTGCATTTCCAAAAATATCACAGTAAGAGTTGTATTTTATAGTTTCAGTTTATATAAAACACAGTGGCAATGCAGACGCACTCTTTCTTCCCTGAATGGAAATTATCTTTGTGTTGCTTCAATTAGACTCTTTGTCAAATGTTAATAGTTCACTACTCTGAATAATATGGACTAGGACCAGAATATTAACTCCTGGTGGTATGCCCTACCCTCTTTTGACTTATCATGGCATTTTCTTTAGGATGATGTCTTTTTTTATCAGTGTCTCAGTGTCTATTCTCCAGTTGGGTTATGCTTTTCCTTCATGCAATTCTCTTTATCAAGGTACATAAGTTTCTTGATTGTTATCTCTTAATTCACACACACTGACAATTTTGTATTGGCATAAAGAGTCTATATTAACACATACATAATGTTAACATTTTCTACCTCACTTTTTAAAGTCATCACAATTTTAATTATGCTATTAATCCATTATAATTACAATCATTATTACAAATATGATTTGTTCATGGGGATCTTCATTATTATAAGCAGTATTTTATATTACTGTATAACAAATGCTACCAATAAGCCATAATTGTTAGAAACTCCCTTAATGTATTTACTATTTGTTTCATCAGGTTCCACATAATCAACATGGGCATATTTACATCTATATAAGCTGCAAAGGATCTAGAATAATTCCTCACTCCTAGAAAATTACTGTCATGTTAATAAAAATAGTAACTAAGATTTATTGAGCAATTGCCACATACCAGTTGTTCTCCACCAAATGCATTAATGTAGACTATCTCATTAATGTTCCCATGGAGCCTATGACCTAGAGCTTTAATTATCCCTATTTTATAGATAAGAAAACTGAGGGTTAAAAAAGTAATGGGCCCTCCTGTTAGCTCAACGAGTTAGGGCACAGCACTGCAACTAGCCACAACCACTTCGGTACAAGTTCGATCCCGGACCCCAGAAGTGACCCACATGGCACAGCAGACCTCTCCTGTCTTGCTCGCTACTCCCCTCAACCATATACTTCATCAGTCTGCCTGTTCTGCTCCTCACTCTGTCTCTGGCGAATCCTCTCACTGTCCCTGCATCTCTGGCCTGTACCCCAGTTCTGTATACATTAATGAATAAATTTTTAAAAAATCAAGGACCCATAAGTTTGCAAATTGGCTCTATCCTAGTTAAAAAAAAAAAAAGTTAAATAACGACTCAACTGTTTCTAGCTAATAAATGACAAATCTATACCTGTAATTCAGGCAATTTTAGCCTATGTTAATGTGTTCGTGGGATGGGGGAGTGGAAATGAACCTGCTCATTTGGGGAGATAGATGGGTTTTGAATGTGTATCATTATTTTCCTAACTCAAGATTGCATATCTTTTAAATTCTGTCTTAAAACCAAAAGTATATGGACTGAAAATTGAAATGTTTGCAATAGGAATTACAGGCTATCAAAAATATAATGAACCATTATCGCAAAATTGGCAAATAGAGTAAATCAAAGTAGAAGCATAATAAATATTACATAATTATAAGCATAGTTTTGTAACTGTGAATTTGCCAGCAGTGACTGATTAATTTATAGCTAACAAGCTTATTAGCTATGTACCTTAGCAGCTTTTTATTTTCAGTTTGTAAGGTTTAAAGTTTAATTTCTTTTTACAAAGATTAATCAAAGATTTTCCACTGCCAAAAGATAATAAAGCCAAAATTATTAAAAGTAAATTTAAACACAAAGGTTTTGATAGAACCACATTACGTCCCATCCATTTATGAACAAAAAAGCAAATATGTAAAAGTGGATATTCATTGTTTCCTTTATTTGCCATTTGCAATAGTTCAATTAATATAGCATTCATAAAGGTTATATGCATAATGTAGATATGAAACCGTATTCCATTTGAGGGTAGAAGAATGTATAAGTCTTTTAGAAAATCTTCCTAATATACTAATAAAGGCAGCTTACAAATCAGAAATATTTCCTAGTTTTATGATTTGTAGCCAAAACTGTATAATACTTGAGAGTCAAATATGCCTTGCTTATGAAATCTAAAAAGTTTAAATATTTCACTGGAAAGCAAATAAATACTTTGAGAATATAAGAATTCACCCAAATAGCCTTCAGAACAAAGCACTGCAAGTACATTGTGATTTGTTTCAGAACTGAGGCTCTATTTACATTGCCAAAGCTTATTGAAGATTTGTCTTATTCAAGACCTCAGAGCAGCCAAACAGTATGAAATAGGCCCTCAAAAAATTTATGTGTTAGACTGTTTTGTTTGTTTTGCCTTTTTAAATTATGAAAATAATATAACATACATCTGTGTCACATCTAGATTAAGAAAACTTAAATATTTCTTAGCCTGTTTTATTACATAAAAATCCACATGAATCTTATCAGAATCAGTAACTCAAAATATTTCATTCAAAATTCCTTACCATCAGACTTTTTGAGCCCAACATTTATTTTTTTTTCTTTTCAAAACCAGACTACTAAAATTTCCCTTCAACTGAAATATTGGTGGTACTTAGGTTACACATTTGGATCTTTAAGAGGCTGCGAGAGATTCCAATACTAGACATACAGTCTTTAGTAAATTACTCAATTTCATTAATCCTCAGTTTTGACATCCACAAAACAGACATGATAATGTTAATGTTATATCCCTAATAGAGCTGTTATGAGTACTAAGTGATATAAGTGAAGCATAACTTGCATACTGTTGGGAACAAAACACATGTTCAATGAATGGTAGCTAGTCTCACAATTGGAAAAGAGGTAAAGGAAAGAAAAAGGTAACAGATCAACTTTCAGGTATGTTGCAACAACAATAAAATAACAAAAATAATTTAGATGACAGTTCATGCTTCCCTGGTGTATGATTGTAAAGTAACTATTTGGGTTGGACTAGAGAACAAAGTGCAAATAACGTTCATCATCATGCAATTAAGAAGTGACTATTTGACCTAAGAAAGAACCACATGCTATGAGGAAATTATGGATAATGAATTGTTAAGTAATTCACTAAAATTAATCACATGTCATGTTATGAACCACTTGGTCATGGTTGAAAAAGCTGTGTAAAACAAAGATGCCTACATTCGAACATCTATGTACCAAATTACTTACTTGAAATCCTATTAAAAGATGCTACTAGTGGCCCTCCCTGGTGGCACAGCGGGTTAAAGCACAGCACTGAGAAGCTAAAGCCACTTCCTCATGAATTCAATTCCCGCCTGCCCCGAAGGTGACCACATGGCGTGGCAGACCTCTCCTGACCTGCCCGCTGCTCCCCTCCGCAGTGTACTTCGTCCATCTGCCTGTTCTGTTCCCCACTCTGTCTCTGGTGAAGCCTCTCACCGCCCCTGAGTCTCTGGCCTGTACCCCAGTTCTATATGCACAAATAAATAAATCTTTAAAAAAATAAAAAGATGCTACTAGAAAACCTAAATATTAGGGTTGCAACAAAGAAAAGGTGTAAAAGTAAAGTCAATATCCTAATTCTCTTTTTTCAAATGCATTAGGAAAATGTAAATAGGTTTTCCTTCCTTAGTCATATGGATTTGATTTTGTAAGAATATTACAATATATTAATGGGACAGTCTTAGGGGGATTATGTTTCATTGAGGTATAATTAATATAACATTATATTAGTTTCAGGTGTATAACATAACTATCCAATATTTGTACATATTATATGAAGTCCACTTGATATTCATCACCACACATAACTACAAAAACTTTTTTGTGATGAGAGCTTTTAACTTTTTTATACTCTCTTAACCACTTTCAAATATGCAATGCAGTATTATTAACTAAAGTCACCATGCTATACCTGACATCCCATTACTTACTCATTTTGTAATTGATGTTTGTACCTTTATAGTATACCCATTCACACATTTTGCCCACACCCTCAATTTCTCACCCACACATACTCTCTGGCAACCAGTAATTGTTCTCTGTATCTAGAAACTTCATTAGTTTTTTGCTTTTATGTTTTTTAGATCCCACATGTAAGTGAAATTACATGGCATTTGGCTTTCTTTACCTGACTTACTTCACTTAGCACATTGCCCTCAAGGTCCATCCATTTGTTGCAAATGGCAAGATTTAATTCTTTTTGATGGATGCTAGCTGAACATATTGAGGTAATCATTTCGTAATGTAGTAAAACAAACTCCCATGCTGTATATCTTACACAGTATTCAGTGAAGTACATCAATTAAACTGGAACAGAAAAGCTTATACTTTTTATGCCTAAATGATATTCCTCTGTGCATGTAGGAATAATCATTTCATCCATTCATCCACTGATGAGTGCACTTAGATTGTTCCCACCATCTTGGCTACTGTAAACAATGCTGTAATGTACACATGGTGCACAAATCTATCTTTTCGCAGTTTATGTTTTCTTTGAATAAATACCAAGAAGTGGAATTGTGGGGTTTAATGGTAGTTCTAATTTTTAATTTTCTGAGATGCCTCCATACTGTTTTCCATGAAAAATACACTAGTCTACATTTCTACCAAAAATACACAAGGGCTCCCCTTTCTCCCTATCCACACCAATACCTGCTATTTCTTCTTTTTTCATAATAGACATCCTCATTTGAACTTTTCTGATGATTAGTGATGTTGAGTGTCCTTTCATGATTTGGTCCTCTATACAGCTTCTTTGGGAAAATGTCTATTCAGATTATCTGCCCATTGTTTAATTGGATTGTTTACATTTTTTGTTTTTTCCCAACATCTTTTAGTAAAGATATTGTAATCCCCCATTTATCAAAAATTTCTTGGTTGTGCATGTGTGAGTTCATTTCTGGGTTCTATACTTCATTCCATTGATCTATGTGTTCATTGTTCTTATGCCAGTGTTACCCTATTTTGATTACTACAGAATTGTAATAAAGTTTGAAATCAGGGGAAAAAGCCTCTAGCTTTATACTTTTTCAAGATTGCTTGGAATATTTGGTATCTTTTATTGTGTTGCACAAAGTTTAGGAGTACTTGTTATATTTTTGTGAAAAATGCCATTGGAATTTTAAAAGAGATTACACTGAATTTGTACTTTTGATTTTAGGTGGTATGAAAATTTTAACAATATTAACATTTCCAGTCCTGACCATAGAATATCTTTCCACTTATATGTCTTCTTCAATTTTTCAACAATGTCTAATAGATTTTAATGTTTTGTATTTCACCTCCTTGGGAGTTACTTTTTTATAATAGTGTTGGGAGTGACCAAAGATTTACTGACAAGGACTGAATTAGGGCGGTAAAGAATTGAGCCTTGCATCCAAGCTTGATAAGGTGGTAATAAACTGACCTTGTGTCCAGGATGGGACTAATTGAAGGTGACAGCGAACTGGGCCTCACATCAAGGACACAGCAATAAGTTACCCCCTTTGGAATCTGAGTTTAGAATCTATATAAGAGACCCTTCCCCCTTATTGAGTTGGCAGTAGCTGAGGACTCCACCCTAGGGGCTCTGTCTCAGCTGCTGTCCCAGAGCAATAAACTCTGCTTGCTCAGCCTTTCTGCCTCCCGCCTTCCTTTCTTGCAGTCACAGAAGTTGGGACACAACAACTAGCATTAACTGTAAGGATGAGCTAGATATATTTGCTAGTTTTATGTTTAAAAAATGTTTTAGTATCAATAATTTTAGTAGGTTCAACCTAATTATCTGGGGTTTTTCATAACATACTATTATTTCAGGGCAGGTTTGCAAGTTTCGCACAGCAGACCCTGGAATAGCAAAAGTCACCTATTTTTAGGAGCCATTATCAAAGTGGGAGGTTAGATTAAATAGCATATACAGAACCAGTTTATTGAGTAGCCATATTTTACAGATTATAAATTTACATAAGTGTTAGGGCCCCCTTTTGAGTAATTTTGCACTCTTAGCTAAATATTTTGCTTTTCAAAAAGTTAAATTCCAGAGAATGATTGCATAACTAGTGCACACTAATAATCAGTTTTTCCATTCCTGAAGAACATGAGAAACCCCACTTCTCAAAGTAGTTGTCGTTAGCTGGGACCAAGTAAATGGCTGTGACCAATGAAACATGAACAGGAAAAATGAACATCACTTTTCATTTATAAAGAATGGGAAAATTACATAAGGTTTCATGTTATATGCTGAAAATATCAAGGAAGTCTTGAATTAAAATTGGAGAGTCACAATAATAAAAAAAAAATAGCCTACATTGCCAAGTCCCTTCACAGAAGACCACTGCCATGATCACCCAAACCCACTCCATCTTTGCACAAGTTAGAAATGAACTTCTATGTGACAAGGCATTGAAAGTTCAGGACTATTTGTTACTAAAGGATAACCTAACTTATCCTAGCTATGAGGATCTGTCTTCAAAATTAACTGATTACTCCTCAGGTATTCTGCCTAACAGATAACCTATAGACTTTCAAAACAATGCATAGGACAGTACTTAATGGAAAAACTCTAAAATGATATCAAGAGTGAGAATCTGATTGTTTTTTTCAATTCCCCAAATTTTTTGTACTTTGGGAATTTTTCAAAAAAATAAAAACAGGAAATTTAAACTTCTTAGTATTCTCCACACACCTTACCACCACAATCACCCACACACACACTCCCAGAAAAGATTCAATTGGTTTTTTAGTTTTGGTTGGGTTTTGTTTTTGTTAAGAAAAAGATGTTTAGGGCTTGAAGCTGAAAACTTGAAAATAGGGCCTAAGATTTAAGATTGAAAATGCTCAATCTTGTTTTTAAACACATGTCAAAAAAAGATGCATTAGAACCTTTAGGGGCCTAAACACTGGAAATATTTTGTCTGGTCCTGACACCCCCCTACCTATATGTAATTCAATAATGCAAAGAAAAGTCATAAACATTTGTAGGAAATTCTACTTAAGCATTTTTCCCCTAGGACCATTACACTGTTCCTTTATTTTCTTTTTTATTTTTTAACTATCAAAGATTACATTGCTATCAAGTGAGGATTATTTTGCACATTATTTGCTCTTGCCCTAAGCAAAATGCCTACATTAACTGAGAGCCACCTACCATCAAGTGACCAATTAAGACTTATGTGTCCTTCAAGTCTGAGGATGAAATTGAGAAAGATATTATGCATATAAGAGGATAGCTGACATAACAAGATAATCAAACTGGATTTTTCTTCATTTTCTATAACCAGATCCATAAAATAGCTTAGAAAACTAGCCAAGTTTAAAAAAAAAAAATCAGCCATAAACACAACTTCTAGACTTGCTCCTGGGGTTTTTAACCAAATAGAGCTTTCCATGTACAAATTTGCCAATTAAAAAAAAAAAACCACAAGACATTGAAATCCCATTGGCAGCAACTTGTCTTATGCTTTCTACTTTTCTTATTCTTGCTTTTTGCTCTCACCTATGCTACCCATATTCTGAAGTTTGGATGTTTGTGTTTTGATGTTGATCAAAGAATTTGCTTCCTGGCATTTGATTCCCCTGCACGCTCCAGGAGGCAGAGTATACTTGGCCACTAACCAAAACTGCTCTTTCCTATTTTTGAGGAAAATCTATTACATCTACTACTTAGCAATTGCCATATGTTAGGCATATGCTAGACACTTCTGTACATATCACCTCAACAAATACACAACAGTCCTGACTGATAAGGGTTTTTATCACTTTATTGTAATTGAAGCAACTGAATAACTTGTGATAGATATGACAAGAAATAAGAATTTAGTCATAGATCTTAATCCTAAACTTTTAACTACTGCTTACATTATCACTGCATCCACGTTTTTATTAAACATAAATATTGGCTGAGCAATATTTATGTTCCATGGTCTATGCTAAGTAATGGTTATACACATGTGAACAATACAGACTATCTCTAATTTCATAGTAATTGCACTTTAATAGATCATGTCATAATGTGAACAAATGTTTCTGCAAGTGTTTAATGCTATAAAGAAACAAATAGGTTAAGTGATAGCATAGGGCTGGAGGAGTGGGCAGCAACATTAGATGGCTGATACAGAAAGGAATATTGGAAAGGATTCTGTCATTTGAAAATCTGGGCTGGGAACATTCCAGATTGAGGGAATCCCAAGTTCACAGGTGCAATTGCGGTCAGGAATGAGTATGCTTTCTTCAAGAAACACAAAGTAGTCTAGTGTCATTGAGCTTAGTGACACAAAGAAAGCTCTGTAGAGATGAAAGAGGTGAACATAACCCCATCCTACAGAGCCCCGTTTATATACTAATGGCTAATATTAGGTATAGGTTCAGAGGGAGTCACATTTTTGAGGAGAAAAGTGACATAATTACAACAAAATTTTCTAAAGCTCATATAATGCGTTTTTTAAAACATTTATTTATTTATGCATACAGAACAGAGGTACAGGCCAGAGGTGCAGGGGCAGTGAGAGGATTCACCAGAGATAGAGTGGGGAGCAGAACAGGCCGACTGAAGACATACACTGCTGAGGGGAGAAGAAGGGAGAGTCAGGAGAGGTCTGCCACACCATGTGGGTCACCTATGGGGCTGGAATTGAACTCATGCTGAGTGGCTTTAGCTTCTTAGTGCTTTAACCTGCTGTTCCACCGAGAGAGGGCCCAAATAATGCATCATTTGTAATAATGAATATGGAAAGAGGCTTGAAAGACATGAATGTATATAACATACCCCAAATGTTCAAGCATGGAAACCTTTAAAGCAAGTGGGTTTTCTGTACCCTCAGCAATCAATTCTAGCCTGGAAGTAGTAAAGGTTATTAAATATGAAGGATCAGATTTTAATTTACTAATACTTAGTGAAATTGGGCCTCCCTGGTGATACAGGGATTAAGTCTCATCACTATCAAGCCACTGCAACATGAGATCAATCTCAGGACTGGGAGCTGATCCATACGGTGCTGCAGACCTATCCTGTCTCACTGGCGGCTCCCCTCAGCTAGGTATTTCAATCAGTCTGCTTTTGTGCTCCCCACTGTGTCTCTGATGAATCCTCTCACACCCCCCCCACCTCTGGCACACCCCAGCTCTTGTATGTATAAGTAAATAAAAATAAATCTTAAAAAAAGTTTAGTGAAATTTATGGGTGTCTTCAAGTTGCAGATATCCTACCAAGGTGAAATAGCCTCTCTCATATTAGCATTCTAAAATTATGTTTGTGGAATTGAAGATAGCCTCTACAATAAATTCCAGGCTCCATAGTTTACTCACATGATATGTTATAGGTAGAAAATGAAGACATTGCAACCATAAAATAATTTTATTAAGCACTGCATATTGAGAAAGTAAAACAAACGGAATCCCTATAATCCAGAACTTGTCTTCATTTGTAGAAGGAAAAAAGATGGATTTTGTACCATGTGGACAAAATCCATCTGGGTATATGACATTACAGAACTGTCTTTCTTATCATGCAATACTTTTGTTTGAAATAAAGCCAAGCTGGCATATTACTATAAAAATATAAACCTTACAAATTAAAACTGTTAATAAGAAAATTACTGAAATTTTTCACAATTCATGGGAGTCTGGCTATGGAATTTACAATTTATACTTTTGTAAAAAAGTATTAAACTGTATCTTTTACATAGGTAAATTTCTAAATTTTCTTCAGAAATATTATACCTTATTTTCAGATTCCAGTATTCAAGGTGGGACAATCCCCAAGGTCTGAGAGATAAAAGTATAACCAAAACTTAGCAATTTTTTCCTTTAATCAAAACCATAAAATCTGATATAAATACTAGTTTATATAAAATCTGGAGTATAGAGTCAGAAATTCCTATGTAGAAGAAATTACAGCAAGTAAGGTGAGTTCAAAATAAATATGAGTGTCCTAGAAGTAACAAAGAAAAAAATATTCAGTGTTGGGCCCTCCCTAGTGGTGCAACGGGTTAAAGTGCAGCGCTACCAAGCTAGCTGCAGCCACTTCAGCACGAGTTGCTCCCCAACCACAGAGCTGACCCACATGGCACAGCAGACCTCTCCTATCTTGCCCACTGCTCCCCTCATCACTGTGCTTAGTCAACCTGCCTGTTCTGCTGCTCACTCTGTCTCTGGTGAATCCTTTCACCTCCCTCTGGCCTGTACCCCAATTCTGTATGCATAAATAAGTAAATCTTTAAAAAAAATACTCAGTGTATTAGTGCAAGGTAATGTGCTTCTGAGAAAAAGAAAATCTTTATTTTCTTATTAAAAAAAAAAACAAAGGGGCCACCCTGTTGGTGCAGTAGGTTAAAGCACAGCACTAAGAAGCTAAACCCACTTCAGCATGAGTTCAATCCTTGCTGGCCCCGGAGGTGACCCACATGGCACGGCAGACCTCTCCTGACCCACCCACTGCTCCCCTCAGCAGTGCACTTTGTAATTCTGCCTGTTCTGCTCCCCAATGTCTTTGGTGAATCGCCCCTGCACCTCCGTCCTGTACCCCAGTTCTGTATGCATAAATAATTCTTTAAAAAAAAAAAAGAGCACTCATTTCAAGAAGCATAAAAGCCATATGTAAAGAAAGACCATCTGGGCAACTAAATTATCTTTACTAGTTATTTGGTCCTATTTTTATGTACCTTAGAAAATTAGGTTTCCATCACTCTCATTGAAAAATCCCTACCAAATTATTAGATATCATTGCTAAGAAGTAGCCAATAATCCCAACAACTAGTTTAAATTATACTGTATGTCTATTTCTCACTGATATCTTTACTAATACTGTGTTGTTGTTTTCCATTTGGACGGTATTACCAAAAGATATTTTGGAAGGTTACAGTTCTTTTTTTTTTTTTTTTTAAGATTTATTTTTTTATGCCTACAAGAACTGGAGTACAGGCCAGAGGTGTGGGTGGTGAGAGGTCTCACCAGGGACAGAGTGAGAAGCAGAATAGGTAGATGTAGTGAAATATACACTGAGGCAAGCAGTGGTGGGACAGAGGAGGTCTGCCAAGCCAGATCCCCTTAGCAGGGGGGGATAAAACTCTTGCTGTAGTGGCTGCAGATAGCTTCATAGTGCTGTGCTTTAAACCGTTGTGCACTAGAGAGGGCCCTGGAATGTTACAGTTCTAATTGGGAAAACATTAGCTGGCAGGGCAGTGGCTAGTAGTGAATTAAGTTCTGTGAACTGAGGGGGATAATACATAAAATTACTTCTCACCTTTTGTTAATTGCAAAGTAAACAATTATAAATGACCATCACTCTAGAAGACAATGACACCTTTTCCTTCATGGGTGTCCTTTGGGGTAGGATCTTCAAAGAATTCAAACATTCTGGCTGCCAGACCCATATAAGTTGAGTACAGTGAAGCATAGTGAAAAGTATGTTACATTCTCTAACATACTTACAAAGAGAAACAGCATTTTTCCCCACCTCATCTCATTCTGAGATAGCATGTTACAGTGGAAAGTACGTAGGATGAGAAGTGAGAAGACTTCCAGTCATCTCACCTCTGCCAAGATCCAGCAGTTAACCGCGTGGAGTCTCTCTGGTGCACTGAGCTTCAGCTTCTTGGTTCACGTGATAAACTGAAGTCACATTCCCACTCCTCCAAATATTAGGATGTGATTATTATATTTTCATCTAAGAAGATAGAACTAAACAGATAGTCCTTCTACTAATGATATGCTGATGAATATAAAATCATATTATTATGATCTGTAGTAATTCAAAACTAGAAAAACAGGGTAACCAAAAAACCTAGTTCCTAAATTTCTTTTATTTGTAAGCTTGATATCCTCTGCTAAGTATTTTAGCAAATCAACCAGGCTTCTATTCTTATTTCCCTTGAAGTTATGGAATGATCAAAAGATGGGAAAGTTTTAAAATGTGCTGAATAATTCATACCCTGAATAAATATTCTCTGATCAGAAGATGGTTTTATTTGTTCTTTTGTTTCAGGACTAGGATTTGGGGTTCTAATGAATTATTTTGCCCTTATTACATAAATACGTGGTTTCCAAACTTTTCTGATAGGGTACTTCATTAATTAAAAATGTTCCACATTTATTTCCCAATTATTTATTCACTTACTAATTTATTACCAGTTTCCTTACCTATTACATATACTACTATACCTAATAAATACACACAAGCAAAATTGTTCAAAATAATTTAACAAAAAAATTTGATGACATTCGTCACTATATTGCTCACTACAGTCCTTCGTATTATCACTATCATATATCTCAAAGTACAAAATACTTAAAAGGGAAAGCTTATTGTTAGTAACAGTTGATATAATATATATATCATATGTATTCTTGATTATTTCAGTGGGAAGGGGAGCTGACTTCTTATACAGGTGAATTAAATGGACCATCACTACTGCATCAAAGCCAAGAATTCTTACTATAGTAGGAAAAGTATCAACACCAATTTCCTGGTGTTTACTTACGTGTACATTGTTTGTCTTATTTTCTTTGTACTTCCAAGCTACTTTTCTACATTCTGACTACTAGGTTGGTGAAAACTGGATTATAGAATCATTAATTCTTTGAATGATTACACATAAACATCAGTAAGATGTAACACAATGAAAGTGAAAGAAGTATAGGGAAGTCTGGCCCCTCCATGCTGTAGTCTCCCACTATTTCTTCAAGACACCTGAGCAAAGGACGACGGAGACCACTGGACCTATGGGTAAATAGGGTGCCAGTATGAATCTGTATATTGGATATTTGCAAGAATTTAGATTTTTTAAATAAAAAACATAAATGCAAGGTCAAATTTGGAGACCAAGGATATAAATGGTTATGGTAGGTAAACCAAAGTTGTTATATTACGCATTTGATACTTAAATTATCAGTGGCCATAATCATGTTCGAGGCACACAGCAGTATGTTGGGAACTTTGACTCTAGAGGCTGAGCTAGCTGGAAAAGCATTTTTTACCATGATTCTTTTGCTTGTACTTCAATCATGGGTGACCTCAGAAAAAAACAATAACAAAAAACGATGGAAAAGACATTTTTTTATCTTGGGCCCTCCCTGGTGGTATGCCAGGTTAAAGCACGGCACTATGAAGCTATCTGTAGCCACTTCAGCACAAGTTTGATTCCGGCCGGGGAGATGACCCACATTTTGTGGCAGACCTCTCCTGATCCACCCGCTGCTCCCCTCAGGAATATATTTCACTCCACCTGCCTGTTGAGCTCCCCTCTCTGTCTCTGGCGAACCTTCTTACCTCCTCCATCTCTGGCCTGCACCCCAGTTCTTACATGCATAAATAAATAATCCTTTTTAAAAAGACATTTTTTAAATCTTGAATTCTTATTCTTATTCAAGATAAGATAAATTTTCAGGTCTTGGTTTTTCTATGAGGTATTGTAAAGATTTGTTCATTGCTTAATGGACACACTACTACATTATTCTGTGCACTAGTAATCTTGAAATTATTAGTGACATTCTATGAGTATAGATTGTATCTAAGCTCCTTCTATATTCCTGGTAATTTGTCTTAGTCCTCTCAGGCTGCCATTATCAAATACCATAGACAGGATAGCTTAAACAACAGAAATTTATTTCTCATAGTTTGAGTTCTAGTTTGAGTT